>NW_009953217.1:4912293-4942038 GCF_000747805.2 Chaetura pelagica
CTGATCCCTGAAACCTGCAGGTATGACCTGAAGCAGGAGGGCTTTAAAATTTTTTAAAATTTTTTACAGTTGTTATTATTAGGATTCTGGGCATTTGGAGGAGTCACAAATATATCTGATCCTCTTCTGAATCCTTTGTCATCAGTGTTAACTCAAGGCCAGAAACTGCTAAACAGTCAGTGCTAAACAGTGTCAGGGAGTGGAGATGTTAACATAGACACGTGTTGGCTATGAAGCTGGAAATGTTTCCGTAAAGCTGCTCTGATGTGAGAGCCTACCATGTGACATTGCACTAGCACCAAGGAACTGGTCTTGGAAGTGAAAAAAAATACAGGTCACATAAACTGGCAAAAGACTTAGGTTAAATGTAGGTAAACCAACAGGAAAAAATGCGCTTTCTCCTTTGTGCTGTCCATCATCCAGCACCTCAGGCTAGGCATGGCAGCCCATCTACCTGGGAGAGCTACTCCAGTGAGCCAGGACAGAGGGGCTAATATCAGACACGATAAGAATATGTGATTTCCTGAGTGTCATCACACAACACAGGCCTTTAAAACAGCCTTGCTGCTGAGTGCTCAACTTACTGAACTGCCCCAGATTATTTGTAAGTCTTGGCTCTTCTCCTCCAGAGCCTGCCCAGTTCCCATGATCACTGAATGGGGGGTAGTTTGTAACCTTTTTCCATTAAGGGTTTAGGTTTATTCCTAATCCTGTTGGTTCCTATCTCACAATGACATAGCTTGGATCCCCCAAACATTCCAGTAATTCCTCCCTTTTGAGCCGGCAGACGCAGCGCTTCCTCGGCAAGCATGCGTCCCGCATTCCTGGATTTGCTTCCCAAGCTGTCTTGCCCACTCCTCAGGAATGGCTCCCCGCAGGGACTTATTTCCTTAAGGATGAGATGTTTTCATACCCTGGCAAGTTTCCCACTTCCTATCATCACACATATCCCGTGCAAAGAGAGAGCAGAGAAACGTAGGTTTCTTCTTGGTTGGTGTGAGTGCCCAGACACCTCAGGATGACAAGCAGGTGCTTGCAGAGTGTGCGGTCCCTTGCACCTACCTGGGACACCACTAGGGTGGCGAGGAGCCTTGGGGCAAAACTCTGCCTGAGGCATGACAAAATACAGGGAAGAGCCTTCCAGGAGTTACATACTAAACTCAATGGGCTGCCAAGAAGTGCTCCCAGGTTTATGACAGAGACCAGATTCCCAGCAGTTCCCAGCATTGAGAAAGCCAGTGCAGTGTAAGGTGACCTCACACACAGGAGCTCTCCTGCTACACAAGGATTCTGCAGTTTCTAAGCACCTTTTTAGACCAAGCTCAGGTGGAAGTATCTGAAGTGTTTTTCCAGTCACAGTTGCCAGGACGTATCTGGGCTGAATTCACCACCGTATGTTGCCTTCTACTTTTGTGCATATATACGCAGCCCAGAACATCAGCACTTTGCATCTCATCATCAACCCTGGCCTTGATGGGGTCCCACAGTAGGAGCTAGTGCAGGGCCTCCAACCCGGACTGACTGGCTCTGCCTGGCTGTCCAGGATTGTGCTGCCAGTCTTCCCACATGGCTGTCTCTCCTCTCCCCAGAAAGCTGAGACCTGTGTGATTCCCTCCCATTGCGTAGCCAACTCCTTCTTATAAGCCAGAGATAGGAGTTTTTTCAGGCATTTTTATCAATCCATGATGCACAAGGTGGATACAAGCTGAACACATACTACCGGGCTGGTTATTACAGGTCATAAACCAACAGACTGCACAGTTTAATTTCTGTATCCAGATACTCTTAGCTAATTGTCTTCTTGTTTGCTTTCCATCGCCGGGCTCCCAGGGGTGCTGCAAGCACATAAATATATTTCTGTACTAATTCAAACTTGTTTAGGAAAAAAAGAAACTCACTACCTGTTGCTGAGAGGCCTGGTTTTAAGAGGGAAGGTGGACTCTGCTTAACTCCTACCAACCTAAATCTACAGGAGAAATTTCAGACGACACTACCTTGCACCACCTGCTGTAGCCGAAGTTACCGAGTGTGCTAAACTCACACGAGCCGCAGGTCCAACAAAGCAGCCTCCCGCACCACCTCTGTCCCCACGCTGTCCAGGTGTCCCCACGGCGCCTGTTCGCGCAGCGCACGGAGTCCTCTAGTGGGGAAACCTCGCAGAGCAGCGCCGCGGGGGGCCGGCCCCCCCACCGGGCCCCCCCGGGGGCACACACAGCCTGGGTACAGCGCCCTGTCCGGCCCACGGGACACACGAGCTGAGCTCTGCCGCCGTCCTTCTGAGTGCTGAGAGGCCAGGAGGGTTGTTTTTGCAGAGCTGCTGCCAATAATGGGGTTTTCCCCATTTCCACTGAAAAATCTCCATTGCAGCTCTGGTTTCAGGTCTCTTGACATCTTGTACTGGTTCAAACACAACCTGTAATTACTTCTGTCAGAATTTTAAAAGCAATTATATGGAAAACTAATGCAAAAAGCATTACAATTTTTGCAGTATCTCTTCTGAGGAAGAACTTGGCAACTGTGACTATGCAGTCTGCCAGATTCCCTCTCCCTGTCCAGCCCCACTGGCCCCAAGAGCTGCTGTCTGAGCACAAATGCCAGCACTGCTGGACCCAGCATCTTAAAAGTTCAAAAGGCCAAAATTGTTAATCTGTGCAGTGCAAAGGGTGCATGTATGTGTTGCCTGCAGGAGCACTCAAAGTCCCGCAGCAGCACAGCCAGCCAGGCAGAAGGCCAAGGGCAGGAAGATGCACAAGTCTGCTGGCCAAAGCAGATGCTGGAAAGTCATTATTCAAGAAACTGTCACTGCTGTAAGAGCCCAAAACACAGATAATCCTGGGACAGCCTTCTGTTCTACACTGATAGGGTGTAAAAGTTCTTCTCCTTCTTAATGCTGGGAAAACAGATGGTGCTGGACACTGTATCACAGCTGAGGAGTCCTCCTGTGGAAAAGAGACCATGTGGGTTTGTCTTGTAGTACGCATCTGGCCAGAACTCTGGGACATGCAATTTCTATCCCAAAAGGGGTGAGGTGATCACCCACTGTACAGCTGGGGTTAGAGCGTGCTTGCTGCTGCTGGCTGCATGTACACCTCTGCATGGCAGCAGCCAGGGCGTGCTGGAAAACAAGACGCTGGGAGACGAGACTTCATATACTGAGAAGCTGTTGGGACGTTGCTCTACTTGTGTGCTTTGGTTTCCTCAACTTGAAAACAAGGTAGCAATATATGGCCTGCAAGGATGTCGTTATCATTGCAGAGATCTTTGAGGTGCATGGAAGAGAAATGTTGGAGAAATGCAACCTATTAAAAATGCAGGTTTTTTCCTTGCCAATTCTATTCTGCTTCAAGGAAAGGGGCTTTTGCGATGACAGTTGGTATGAGCTGGTTTTGACAAGTCAGAGTATGCAGATTTTGATGGAAGATTTAAGTGAAACACAACTAAAAGACTAAGATGGAGTATAGTGCCTTTGCTCTCCATGCTTCACTTGCCTTTGGAACAACAAAGGCAGGGTGCACTGAAGTGTCAACAAATTCATGCTGGATTTCATCAAGGCACCAGCAAGTCCAGGAGAGCACGTGGAATATGTTTGTTCAAATAAATTGTCCAGTTTATTCTCCCACTGGGCCTCTTGCTGGACCAGCCTGAGACTGAACCAACCATGTCCTGGCTGATAATCTCAGCTCTTGTAACTCACTGTAGTTTTCAGGTAATGAATGTATCACAAGGAATATTCTCACAGTTACGCCAAGCTTCCTAGAATTATCATTTTTTTCTGCTAAATATTATTTTAATTTTACACTGAGGGCGGGATTTTCCTCCAAGTTTGACACCCCTTCATACGTCCCTGTGCGAGCTGCACAAAGCCACCTATATGGCCAGCTGAAAAACCACCCTTCCCTGCTCCAAGTGTAGGTCTTTGTCACAGCCAAATGCCTGGTTTACAATATGCCATTTAAAATAAAAAATTGTGCCAAATGATCCTGGGCCTTTAAGTCAGCCAAGGTCTTGGGTGTGCCCAGGTAAATAGCAACAATCTGTTTTTGAAGGGGACAAGGTTTTTCTTTTGAAAATCTGTTTCTTAGAAACTTACCTGCTTGGCCAGACCAGAGACCAAAATCTGCAACTAGAGACATGACCCAGCAATGTGAATGTGTGCTTACTGACTGCCTCAATTGGCTCCAGGCAAAGCTGCATGGGAAGATTTTCCCTGAAGTGCCTTGGGGAATGCTGTTCAGAGTGGGGATTCACATAAGCTCTGCCTACGGACCAGATAAAGAAGCTGGGAGGAGAGGCTGAGAGCAAAGCAGCCACCCCAGTGCACCAGGTACACCAGTTGGTCGCAGGGCTCTGCTGCCAAGTGCTAGCGTGCACTTCAGCCTGCTCCTGCACATGGGGGAAAACTTTCAGGATGGTTTGCCTGATTTCATAGCATCCGCTGACATCTGGGGCCACAACCTGCTCCAGTGGAGTTAAAGCAGAAAAGAAAAAGAGATTCTGCCAATGTGTTAAATTTTAATTAAATCTTAATGCCTTAATTAAAGCAAGGAGGGCCTAATTAAGGACTTAACTAAAATTTAATACTTTAATGGGACTAAAGACTTTATCACTTGTCTGAAAATGAAGAAAAGCACAAGGCCTCACTCTGAGACACAAATGCACACCAGCCAATTATGAAAGAATCCTGGAGTGTCAGGTTCGTCGGTCAGAACATGAGGGGGAATCTGAAGTTGTTCACATTTTCATGTTATCTTCCTAAAGCATAAGCATAACTTAAGATGATCACAGTAAAAGGCCATGATAACTCTGCCGCTTTCCAAAGAAGTTTTTCTGAGCTGATGAAGCCCTGTGTCTGGATGCCCAAATCACACTGTAGTGTGAGCCCAGACATGAGTCTGAAGGTGTCCTGATGCACCTGCAAATGCCCAGGCTCTAAGCCTGCGAGCTGCCATTTCAGAGCAATGTGTGTCTAGAGATGCCTCATCCCTGGCACTTGGCTCACAGATCCCAGAGCACTGGCCAGCCCTGCCCAGCATTATTGCAGTGACAGGAATGCTGCAAGGCATTTGGCTGGCTTTTAAAGGCCAAGTTTTCATGGGGCTCAGAGCTCAGCACCTCCCATGTTCTTCAAACGGGATGTTTATCTACTTCTTGGTATTTCTTGTGGCTGGGAAATACAAACCCAACCCAGTGAATCTCACTTTCAGCTTTTCAAGTGTGCTAGCATTACACAGCAGTGTTTATGCCAGAAGTAAGTGAGCTTTAAGGTGCTTCAAACTACAGCTTCTGAAAGAGTCCCCACATGTACCAATATTTCAGAGGAATAATTTCCAATCATTTGGCTTTTCAAAGCTCATAATCCACTGCATCGTTTAATGTAATTATCTAAAAAGGAATCAAGGCTATTGACAAGCACAAGAAAATCTACCGTATTACATTTCCTTACATTGTAGTTTTGCCTCGTAGTATTTTCAGCAATTGATCTTGAAAATCTTTTGAAATGTATTGTTGTGATTTTACTAGCAAATAAGTTGATGGGGCAGTAAATGACTAATCCAAGATCAGACAGTGACCTCACAGATATTTTAAAGACCCTTCCCCACCAGGCAGAGTGCAGCTGTACTCCTTTGAAGGGGACTGGAGCTTAAAAAGAGCCTTAGGTTCAGAAAATGCAGCCCCTCTCCTGGGTGTAACATGATACCTTACGGGGCTTGGCATTTTGGTCAGACTGTCATTCCTTCAAACAGAAATCTGCCCAGCCTATGGAGAAAGGACACATATGTTTCCTATAATGAGACTGTACATTATTTTTTATATACATAGGAAGACTGTAATATCTGAGAAGACTCATTACTTGCTATCCATTCATATCTGCAATTCTCTACAGAGTTGCATAGGCCTAATATGTTAACTACATCAGACACATGGAGGACTGAAGTTTAATCTCTGTCCAAGAAACAGGGCAGCAGGACCGGTGGGTCAAAATGCTGAGATCAGTCACTGTTTCTCTGTCTGCCTTTGTCAGGAGCAGGGCAGTCACCCAGCAACCTTAGCAACATTTTCAGCAGTTCAGTGGGTTCTGCCAGCACCCCTTGCCAGGATGTGTGGAGAACTGCTCTCCTAGCACACCTTGCTTGCTGAGTGCGCATGCTTGGCCCATGGAGGCAGCCTGTAATTATTCCACTTTGATTCTTGCTCACCTCTCGTCCATGAAATCAAGGCCAAACTCTGGAGCGTGTGTGGGGGGTGAGGAGATGGAAGCTGGGCCCAAACCGCCTTAACTGGTTCCACAGAGCTGCTGCTTTCTGCAGCAAGCAAGCCAGAACAATGTCATCTCAATACCCCATGCTAATCTGGGGGAAACTGAGCGTGACCGACTTCACGCATGACAGCCTGGAAGCCAAGCATGGGAGGTCAGCACCAATCTTGCTCCAAGCTCCAGCTGGCTTGGAGAGACAAGGCACACGGACAGCCGTGTCCCGTACCAGTGCCCTGTCACTCTCAGTATCCGCTGCCACTGGGCTTGTCCATCATGCTGAGACTCCAGTCCCCCTGCTGACATCCTGGCTGGGTTTCCAGGGTCTCAGCTACCCATCAACAAGAGAGGCCAGCGCACATTTCAGGCATGCTGTCATTAACAAATGAGACACAGTGCTTGATTAATTCCACAGGTTTCTTCCATTAGGAGCCACTACATCATTGCTACGCGAGAGCCTTCCTCCCCTCAGCGCTGACCTTCCTCCCACAGCTCACCCATTTCCCTCGGCTGTGGAAGTTATTACAGACTGGTTATTTGAAAGACCTGGAAACCAGGGCAGCTGCTGCTTCCTTTCATCTCCAGCTCTGCTGCTCCTCACTCCTTGGCAGTTTGGAAGGATGGTGGAAGTAATTAATGGCTGGGGAGGAGAGGAGGAGGTGCTCCTAAGAGGGGAGTCAAAAATTCCTCTTGACAATGACCACATGTCTGAGGCTGGGCTACCAGTTCACCTGACAGCAATAAGGGTCTAGTAGTCATTAGTCACCACTGCAGACACGCTCCATGCAATTCTCTATGCTCTTTTTTTTTCCCTGATGAAGGCTGAAAATAAAACAGCATCAGCCACCCTGGTGCTTTCAACCACCTTTTGTCATTTTGCAGGGAAAAGACTGGGGAACTGATGTCTCAGAGAGCTTTGTCAGCACCCCTGACCAAAGGCGGGGAAGGATCTTCAAGCAGTGAAGAGCAGCAGATAAAAAAGATTTAAAAACTCCAACTAAAATCTACCAGGAAAAGGGACAGCTGGGAATTGACACAGAGAATACCCAAAGGGAAATTAGGCTGATCAATATGGAAAGAGTTGTGTGACCTGATCCCACATGGCCTTCAGCTCCTGGTATACTCTTTCTGTAAGAGACTCTCTGTCTGTCTTCTTCAGCAGCCTGTCCCATACCTTCCAACCTTTAATTTCTCACTGCACCTGATACTGGGTTATCTAGTGGTTTACTTTCAAAGAACTTCCTTCCTGAGGTGCAAGCTACAGGCATGAAAATATAGCAATCATACCATGGCTGAAAACCAAGTGGGGAGCTTGGCTCTGCAGCACCATGTTGTAAGCAGTGGGGAGCAAGGGTTAGATCCCAGCCCTTGGCTCCAAGCCCTGGCCATGCCCTGGGTGAGATGCTGAGGCCAGAGAGCCTGTGTGCTGCACTCCCCACTGACTTTCCCACCCGCTCACACACGATGGTATCTGAGGTTTTGGCTCAGAGTCACCTGTAATTAGAACAGAATTGGCAACTTTCTGAGGCTAAACTCTAGATAAAATTGGTTGGGAATTAAAAAATAAAAGAGAACGACTGCTATGAAGTGGAAATGATATATCTGAGGGCTGATCACTATCTAGAAGAGTGGCGCTGGAATGCTAATGGTCCCCCATAGAGGATTTGGATATTACATTTTGGATCAAGTGCAAAACCAAAACATTTTGAAACACAGGCAGGAAGGGAGTGTGGCTCTGGATCTTGGCAGCCAGTGAGCTTGCCAAACTGTCCTGCAGCCACAAGCCATGGAGAAAGCCTAGGGCACTGTGAGGCCAGGGGCTAAGGTACAAGTCTGGCATTTGACTCTTTCTCACCTTTTGACTTGGTACCATCACCCAAGCATGCTGGCAAGGAGCAAGTGGGCTTGCTGGCAGGGCTCTGCAGAGATCCCCACATGGGACCTTCCAGTCTCCATTGTCATGGGGCTGCTTCCTTGTGTCAGCTGCATTTTGGACTCTAAAGACCCTGCACAGGCTGCAGCTTTACTTTTCTGTTATTAAAAAGTTTTGCTCCTTTATAACCCAGCACCCTGGATCACCTATACCCCCGTACCCCTGCCAGACAAATTAATTCTTCAATCCCCATTTTTCAACAGAAAAACAGGGGCATAACAAATCACAGCAGCCGGCCAAGGCCAGACAGAAGATCTGACCTACTGAATCCAGGTCATGCAGTTCAACCAGGGTCTTAACTGCTGGATCATCCATTCCTCCATCCACAGCTGTCCAGGACAAGAGTTTTCTCCCAGAAAAGAGGGTAGAAGACTCACTGGGTCCAGCTGCATTTCATAAGTGTCTTCACCAAGTTTTCTGCCCCATTTATGAGGGCCCAGGCGTGCTTTATAAAATATCAGATGGAGATCTCGGAGATAAAGCTATTTTGTTTTGTCCTGCTTAGTATAGTACGTGATTTGGCTGCAGAGGAAAAGTATTGCATATTTGCAAGAGTTCTCCTATCTGTCTGACCTAGACATCAGTCATTATAAGTAACAGTTGTATTACTGAGAGAAAAGCAGATCCTTTCAGCAGCGGAGCAGCCATACTGTTTTTGAGGAAAACTGCACTCTCCAAGGAAAGCCGCGACAGACTTGATTGGCGCCCGGCTGCCATGCAGAAGTTAAACCAGATGAGCTGTGTCAGCCCAGTGGAAGGCAAATGCATGGTAGCTGGTCCAAAAGCCTCTCTTCCCTTAGATTTGTCACTGACTGCATTGTTATCTGCAAGGGGGCAGAAAGTAATCAGAAACACATTTCTGAGTGAAGGACTGACCTCTGCAGAATCACCAGGAATTTCTGAGGCTGTACAGCTGTGCAAGTGCCTTCCCATCTCTGAGAGGCACAACCATGCCCATTTTCATTTCAGTGCTCCAAGCTCTTCTGTGGTGTAGAGCAGCACTTCTTTCCACCTTAAATCTATGCACTGTGGTTGAAATGTAGCCATGGAGCACTGAGATGTTTCAGAAGATGGCAATTCTATAAAGTCAGAGAGAATAGGTTGCTAGAATCAGAGGCTTCAATCAGAACCCTTCCCTACCCCAACATTTCATCCAGGTATTTCTACACAGTGTTCAATAATGTGTATTTAGTAACTCACTACTTGTCTTCCAGAAGAGCACCTCCTCTTGATCCGAAGGAGCAAGAAGTGCAAAAAGGTACACATAACCTTGTTCTGATGAGAAATAATTCTCACGGGTGAAGAAAAAAAAAAAAGGCACCTAGATTTATATTTGGCTTCAGCTTTCAGCTGTTAATTCTTGTTCTGCCTTTCCACTCTAGATTAAACAGCCTTTTAACCTGGTATTCTCCTTCTGAAAAGGTGCTCACCTACAGTAATAAAGTAATCTTTCAGACTTTGTTTTGGTAAACCAAATGCACTGAGCTGTTTAAGTATTTCACACAGTTCAGCTTGGAAAAAAAATGTTTTGTGATCTTCCCTGGACTTTGCCCTTCCCCTCACCTCCATTTTAAAAAGTGTAGAGCCTACTTCAAACATGGGGAACCAGCAGGTCCTGGAATCAGTCCCACCAGTGTAACACAGTGCCAGAGAATCTCCTCCTTACTGTTCCATGCTGATCCCTTTTCAGAGCCAGAGGGGAAACCCCAAGGCCATCCCAGGCCACAGCTCCCACTCCAAAACTATTCTTGTGAAGGCAAAAACTTGCTTTGGGGTCAGGTATACAAGAGCTCTGGAGACTCTGGTCTTGGTCTCCAATGGGAGCAATAGAGGAAATTCTACAGAAGCTACTTACAGCCTCAAAATGTAATTCATTTCCTGCAGACTATTTTATTAATGTCCCTCGAACAGCCGCATTCTCAGAAATGTGCAGTACCCAAAGCTGCTCAGCATTGCAAACCTCTGAAAACCTGGCCCCAGGGCTCAGTCTGAAGGCGCTGAACACCTTCATGTCTCTTTGAGGCACCAGGCGTTGAGGTGCTCAGCACCTCTAAGGCTGTGGCCCTTAGCTGTCATTCAGAGCAAAAATCCCTCCTGAAGCTAAACATGCAATGAGCTGTGCCTGGAGGCAGCATTTGCATGCAGAGGTGATGTGTTCAGCACCGTTGCTCCTGGCAGCAAGCTAATAGCACTGCTAATGTTTTTGAGCAATGCACCCTCTCCTTGGAGCTCCTACTGGCTCTCTGGGAAGAAAACACATCTTGCAGCCTCCCTAAATGCACCAATTTCAAGTTTTAAGATGGAAACCCTGGGAAGGATTTGCTGGCATACCAATGACAGGAGCTTATGATGGCAATTGCTGATAAAACTCTGCAAAATACGAGCTATGCTTTCTTTGTGTTCTGTCAGCTTTGTTTTCAGGACCACACCTAGAAATCAAATGCAAAAATTCTTTATACCAAATATATAAGGATAATAACACAACCAGAAATAGAATTTAAAACACTTAGTTAATGCTTTGCTTCCTTATTTTGTTCTAATTTACCTGTTCTTCCCCTAAACCCACTTACAAACTGATTCACTTTAGGAGAAAGGATGCATCAGTAGTTCTAATGAACATGTTAATTTTCTGGTGATTTGAGGTCACTGTGGTATCAAGGAGCAGGTGAACTGAACATATGGTTTTTTCTTCTCATTTTGCAAGTAAGGGCAAGCCTCACAATATCTAAGTTCCATAACTGCCTCTGCATCTCATACACAGCATTAAAAGTTTTTTCAAGGTGAGAAGTTGTAAGCACAATGCTGCGGTTGGAAAGCTGAGTCTTCACCTGGCATTAGGATAACTTATTCACTAGTTCCTGCTCTTGACAGCTGGCACCACACTCTTCTAAAATGAAAGTGGAATATTTTCAGAAGTTAAGACTTCTGTGATAACATCCAAAATAAGAAACAGTTCTTCCAAAACACTTAGCACCTAGCAGTGCCCCTTTGAAAATCTTCAGTCACTTCTGTGCTGCTTTTTGTAGTGTCTGGCAGCATCCTGTCATGCCCAACTGCTGGGTAACAACTCCTGAGACTTTTTTGCAGCTATCACAATATTTTCTTGTTTCTAACCCAAGGCACAGCTGCCGGATCCAAGACCTTGAACAGCAGAGAACCTTGCTGCTCTTCATAGTTACTGGGAAACACCTAAAAAGTGCAAAACAAACATGTCCTAAAGGCTCAGATGCCAAAGGAAGATTATATATTTAAACTCCTGATTTTTTGGCCTGCTGCATACATTTTGATCGCTGGGGGTTTTGCAATTATGCAAATGGCTGAAGGGCCCTCTGAAGCTGTGCCTGAGCTGGAGTACAGACCAATACCTGTAATAAAATTGCGTGATGACTTAGGAGTGCCACTTCAGGCAAATACCCCTTTCCAGGAGAAAGAGCAATACACTATTGCAATAAGATGGGTTCCTTTCATTCTTTTGCCTTTCCCATGTTTGGCACAAGTCCAAATCCTCCCTGCTCTCCACCCACCATCAGACACACTCTGCTAAATATCCTGTCCTCTTGTCATTTTGGCAAAAAATAAACTATGCACGAGAAAGAATTATGCCTGTGAGGCTCTCATAAAAAAAATTCCTGTGAACGATAAATCAAAACAAAATAATAATTATCACCAGCCACAAGACCACATTTATGTTTCTCATATTTTCCTCTTACTTTTCATAGATTATCAAGTCTACACAAGAGTAAGAACCAGATTTTCCTTGAGATATTGATACACCAATAATCCCCAACTCTAAAACTGAACCTCACCTTGATTACAAGAGGCTTCTCTACATTATTCAAAGAGAGGGTTAAAATTTTCTCTTAGAATTCAAAATGGTACATTTCTGTCCTGGAAACAAGATGCCTTGCTTTTTCCTATGGCTGCATAAATTTTACACAGTCCCTGTGCTACCTTATGACTTGCATTTAAGAAATAATAAGTATTTATAAAGTGATTTTTCTTCTTAGACTCTCAAAGGCACTGACACAGACATGCACACTTTGTAAATAGAAAAACTGAGGCACAAGGCACTTGCCCAGTTCACTATATGGTTGGCTGGAGGCATCAGCCTCCCAGCAGGTATCTGAGCCTTCGCTGAGCAGCACTGGCACAGCAAATCCAGAGCAGGCTTGAGGACATTTTCCCCTGGGACCACAGAGCATAGGGAGCATCCGCCCCTGCAGGAATAGTGTCTGCCACAGAAATGTTCTCTGGCCATGCTGGAGTTGGGGAATGAAAGTGGGTCTGAGACCAGAGTTTCCTACTTCTGCAGAGACAGTTGAACTGCGTGAAGAGGGGAAGGAGCAGCAAGGCTACATTTCCTCCCTGCTTGCCAGGTGCTGACCAGTTTTTGGATCCTGGGCTTCAGTTGACCAATTGGGTAGAGCGGAGAGGTTTAAATGGAAACACCCACTAAAGAACTGCTGAAGGAATCAGCATGGTTCAGTCTAGAAAAAAGAAGGAAAAGCCATATTCTACTGTTTTTCCCAGCTTTGCAATGTACTGATGGCGCACAGTAGTTCAAACAACTGGGAGCTGTGGCAGTCAGTTCCCAGAGCTAAGGCATGACCTCACCTTTCTTTCCCCAGAAGCTTTGGATCTTGAACAGAGCCAAGTCCTCCAAAAAGCCCAAGAGCAGATGGAATTAATGTATAGAACCCCACCAAAATAAATATATACAGGACTTTTCCTAACACCTCACGGAAGCTCAGACAACCATTCAGCCTTTGCATCAACACCTACCAGTTTATTCCCATTCTAACAGGCAACAGGAGTTGTGCCTCTGTGTGCTCTTACAACAGCACTGTGGCTAATTAGAGAGCAATTAATATTCTTACTTATGAGCCAAGTTCAGAAGAATTTTTTAAATTACTTTGAAAATATATTCCTCCATAGGAAAAAATACCATGATCCTACACTTTTGCTGGATTGCAACATTTCCAGCAATCAACTGCACCTTTTTCTGTGAAAAAAAAGCAACCAAAAAGCCAAAAATAAAACCACTTGTAAATTGTAACCAAATCACCTGAAAAGGGGCATTGAAATAATAATTTTTTCTAAGTTCTTACTGTCAGAATGAAGTAGGAAATTATGGCAATGCTTTTATACCTCAAGGTTGTGTCAATACATTAATAAAAAATCCTGTTTATAAACTGCTGTAATATGAAAAAGGCACAAGCGCAGCCAAATGCACTGTGATGTGAACAGCTGCCACAGGTGCTATGTAAGGATGTACCTCACTCCCCACAGAAGCCAAATTACTGTGTAGCAATGCAGTTAACAAAAGATAATTCAAGGCATTACAGATTTACAGTGAGAAACAGCACACATCTATAATGTGGCTGGGATCCTCTGACATGTTTGCTCTGTGAAATGGAACATGGTACAGATGCTGGAGCCCAGAGAGACACCACCTGTAAGTTCAGGTTCAGTGTAGACCGGCACCTCCAATGCCATGATATGCTGTTTAGGTGAGCTAAGCACCGCATACAAGCCAGTAAACTCTGAGATTTATTGCATCTAAATCCAAGCTGGATTACACCTAACCACTTTAGGTATCACTGCAGTGTGTTCTCCTACTCATCTGGTCTGCAGCTATCACAGTTTGGTCCCACTGGCAGACCCTAAAAATCTCATTTATGCTCTGTGTCCATTGAAGAGAAGTACCAAGGAGAAAAAAAAACCTCTAAAAGCACCCATGGAGGATGGGTAATCACATAACAGAATGAATTCCTACAAGAGAAGGAGCTGAAAAGATTGTGTGCTACTCAGCTCTGGGATGGCCTGAAGGTTTTTGAGTTTGCTAGATTTTTTATGATGCCATGTCTGGGAGGAAGGGAGCAAAGGGGTGACATGTTAGCGACATTCTATCCATGAGTAGCTTCCTCTTACAGAAGTCAGTTCTCAGTAAGCCAAGGACGCTTGTGTCATGTCTTGTCTCTGCCTGACCATGTACCTGGCTTTGCAAAGGTTTGCAGAGAGCTTCTTCTCTGCCTTCCTGCTCTCAGCTGGCAGTAACTCATCCCCAATCAGCTCATGTGGAAGAAACTTCATAAATTAAATGTCAATATACTCTCACTCTATAAGTTTTCTGCAGAAGCTGGGGCTAAATAGGCATTGTATGAGTCAACCCAAGCACTTCAAAGATAGGAAAAACAAACACTGAGATGGAATAAACTTTCCTGGCTGATTATAGACTTAGAAAGAAATAAGCTGCAGATTTGAAAGTCTCTTTTCTGCTAATAGCTTGGTAGATGAGTATGGCTGAGAAAAAGGGTGTCTGCACAAATGTACATTACTAGTAGAGGGGCCACTGATGGTCCATATAGCTTTTTCATGGAATGTTCTAAACCTCTTCTTCCCCATTAAGGTTTTACTATTAAACAAAAAGGAAGATGATGGATAACAAGCATGGTTGTGGGGTTTTTTATTAAAAAAAAAAAAAGCAGCCATAATCCCTTTCCCCAGGAAATCAATGCAATATAGGACAAAACCCAGAAAAAGAAATACTGTTGTCTGTGAAAATTAACATCCTGTGAGCTGTGGAGAACTCTGCTGCAGAAGAGGCAGTGGGACACTGATTTGGAATCCAATCCTGGTCTTGTTAGTGCCAGTCATCTGTGGCAGAGTGTTAGGGGGAAGACTGAAAAAAACAAAACAACCTTGTACATGGTAAGACTAATAGTTTTATTTTCATAACTACAGTCTCCCAAACAAGCACATTATAGGCCTGGCAAAATGAGCCACAATCTTGGAATGTGACTGCATGGTAATGTCGAGGGCAAGTTTCTAAACACTCTCCACCCTTCCCTGAGAAATGCAAAGACACAGGCTATTAAATAATCTCTTCATTTTAGTAATTTAGTTGCTGTTTGTATAGTGCTTTGAACATGCACAGTGCCGCAGCACAAAAATGCTAAGTACTGTGTTATTTAGCTGCAAAGCCTGTGATAATCCCTCATTATGAAATAATAATTAATCATCATCATTTTATTCAAGAGCTCCTCACCCCTACTCCTACCCAAGCCCTACAGGCACTGACCAAACTCTCTTCTGAAGCACGTTTGGACAGGACAGGTTGGCTATGGATGCAAAGTTCAGGTATGAACTTTCTCAAAGTTCAGGGCTGTGCCTACCTGTGAGTCTCACCCAGCCCGGCGGAGAGACAACACTTCCTAATCTCCAGTGAAGGATCAAAGCTTCAGATCCACCCAGCTCAACCATTCCCATCATCCTCATTAGTCCAGAGCAGGAAATTGAGACACTCAAAGGGCAACTAAGGACTTCAAGAGGCTTCCTCTAGAGGAGCTCTATCTTTCCATGAAGGACAGATTTTCTGACTCAGACATCTCTGTTGTGTTTAAATATGGGGCAGATCTTCTGAGCCTATTTCCCTGGGGGCAAGAACTGTCCTCTTCTTAATGACTGCCCAGAACAAGGTGAAGAACCCTGGAAGGCTGTTTTAGAGCTATCTTTAATAATAGCAATTTGACATTTAGAATATGACAAAATAGCACAAAAACATTGTCATGGTGGCTGCAGGTAGAAGAGAGAACATAGCCTGGACATTTGAGAAGCCAGAGAGGACATGCTACAGCAATGCTGGGACATTGGATTAAATCCAGAGCAAATATATTAACCTGATAGATATGCTCTAAGTTTATACCAACATATGAAAGAGTATACTTTTGAGTCTTTTAATTTAGATTTTGACATTCCCACAGGAAAACAGACAACACCAAAACCAAATAGCTTTGTATTCAGTGAGCTGATGACTATTAGTAAGAAACTTTTGGGATTACTTCTGCTACACAAACTGAAACTTCTGCTCTGTCTCTTAGCTCTTCAGCAGATTCCCGTTCAAACCAGGTTGTTTGCCTCTTGGCCATAGCTATTTCTGTAAAGAACAACTTTCAGATGGGCTGACATTTCCAAAGTTCTTGGAGGGATAAGTGTGACTATGCTGTTCTGCAGCCATGACATAGTATCAGATACTGACCCAGAGGGAAGTTTTTTCTTTTGAAAAAGGAGTTAGATCCTTTCACTTAGGTCATTACTTCTTGACAGTAAAAGATGAAGTGGGATATAGAGGGATAGTGGGGAAGAATGGCGTCACCACAGAGCTTTCCACCAGCCAAGACTGGCAGTGGTCTCACTATGGAAAAGCAAACAGCAGTTTCCAAAGCACAAAGCCCTGTTTTCATCCTGTAATGGCAGAAAAACTGCAGCTGAGAAGAGTGGAGGAGAACAGTGAGAACCTGGATTGTAATCCTGACTGAGCTCAGTTGTGTGATCTCAGACAGGTAATGACTGACAAACAACTCAACCTCAGTTTGCCCATCTCTGAAAAATGCAATGGTGATAGTTTGGCATGTCTATTACCAATTTGCAATAGACAGATTTGCAAAAATATTCAAAATATTGTCAGAGACAACAAAACACTCTCTCCTTTCCCCTTAAGCCAGCCAGGTTTGACAACTGAAAAGGCAAGAAACAAGATGGCACAAACCAGCTGCAGGGGCTAAACCAAGACTAATTTTGCTCTCACTTATATGGGTACAAAACTCTTGTGGCAATGGAATCACATCATTATAAGGAAGAAGTGGAGCATAATTTTTAAATTTTTGTGAGATTAGTGGTATTTAAAAGTGTTTTAGAGATCTCCCTCTTTGTTATAACACTTTATTTTGAAAGCTTATGGTCATGTTATGCCAGGATCAGTAATGAACTTCAGTGCTTCATATGCCATAATGAAATACGAATCATAGCATTTTGTCTTTGCATACCCATTGAGTGAACAGCCGCTCTCCAAAGCTCTCTGATTATTACACCATTTCATTGGCATCTACTCTTATCTACTCTTTCAAAAAACACTTGAGAAAATAAAATAAAAATTGTGCTATAAGCTTCTTCCCATCAGAAACCACAGGGATCTTAAGCTGCAGAAAGAAAAAAAGTCTTCCCTAGAGCCTGACAGCAAGTTGCATTCTTTGCTGAATGGGAGGTCAAGAGGTGATCTTGCCCCTGCCCTACTTCCTGATTCTTCCCGGCTGCCTGTGCTGTGCTGGGGAGCCCTGGCTGCTCCAGGCTTCCTCACAGTGCAACTGCTCAGCGCAGCCAGCACCAAAATGGCCTGACAAGGCTGGAGGGAAAAGGAAGCTGATCTTATTCCCACAGCCTGTTGTTTGTTTTTAATGGTAAATGGCAACTCCATGGCTGCATCCCACAGGTCCCAGGGAGGAGAGATGTTGGTAGCTCAGGGAGCACGGGCTGGCGAGCCATGCAGGTGCCACCACAGCTGTGACTCCACAGGGGTCTAGGCAATGCTCCATGGGCAGAGGGTGCCTGGAAGGGATGGGACAACAACCCTCTGGTCTTATTGCAAGACTGTTTTGGTTGGTATCTGTTTTTTAAATTTGTTTTCCTTTGTTTCATGGACTCTTAGAAAAGAAATTACTCATGGTGTCATATACATCAGGGCTGATTTCTGGCTTATTAAATAATTAAGTGTATATCACTGGAGATTCTTGGATAAAAGGTGTAAAGTCACACATGACAGAATGTACTAATGGATCAAGATTAAGAATTTTAAGACTGGAAGACACATCAAAGCAAATCTCTTTGTAGGAATAACCTAAATAGCACAATCATCGAAACACAGAAAAGTCCAATGTAATGCCCATTTCAGCAAAGCACACTTACCTGATTGGGTAAATCCCTATGAAGCCTAAATGCCTGTATAAAAAAACTAAGTATGTTCTTAAACACCCTTCTAACTCACAAATGACATTTCACTTGTAGGAGAAAAGTATTACCAGTTACATTTCACTACAATGCTAGAAAGAGATGAGCACTCCCACTTGTAGAATTGTAGTCATCCTGGAATTAGTTTGCACCTAAACTGAGAACTATTCCCAGATGGGATGTTAAAATGTCTTCACAACAGGAGCTCTGTGGAAGAAGGTGCAGTACCTAATTCATATAATGCACAGATCCAAGCTCTTTTATTGTAGTTGCAAACAGCAGAGTGGAGGCAGGAGCTGATCAGTGCACTGTCATTGTTCGTATTACTGTGACCGTCTTGGAAATCTCAAGTCTTTCAGCAAGAGAGTTCTAGCGATGCAGGAAGAGTCAAATTTACTCTGAGCTACCAGAAGCACAGTCAGTTCCTTTTGCTTCCGAGGAAAATTCTGTGAGAGCAGCCAACAGAGATATGCAGGAAGGTCAGCACCAGATCCAACTTGTCTTTCTCATGTTAATCACTTGTCTGTCATAACACAACAGGTAATTCTCATTGTACAAGTAGGCCCTTGGAGGACAAAGGCAGCCAGCCATATGTGAGGCTTAAAATGACTGGCAAGTGCAGAAAATCATCCAGTCTGAGACAATTACGTGCTCCTCTGTGAATTTACTTGGGGTTCCCCTTTTGAGAACCTGGCCTTCAGAAGAATTTCAGACATGCAATGCTTCTTTTGCAGAAATAAATACTTTTGGCTAAACAAACCCGTGCTGGTCTGGCTGTATCATGAATTCTTTGAGCTTGAAATTCTTTAATACTCTTTGGCTTTAAGGGAGCTAGGTTTTTTTTGGGGGGGGCATAATAATACCGTCGGCTCACCTGATACACAGCTTCCTGTGACAACAAATATATTCTTTCCAGGTGACTTCTGAAGATGAAACTTCAGAGGGGTTTTGCAACAGAGGTCTGCAGAACATGAAGCAGCCTCCTCAGTTTTTCCAAATAATCACTTTCTTTCCAGAAGAAAGGAATTGTGAGTACCATAACTAACACTCCTACCTTCTTCCAAAGCTGCCTACCTGTGCTCTTCTCTGCAAAGCCTCATGTGCCCCAGCTCTGCCAAGGTTTTAGCTGATGCCACACAGTAACAAAACGTACACAGGTGAACTGGCAAGTTTATGGCCACATCCACACTGGCACTGACTGGCATTAGATGGGTTATATCCACTTCCCATGGCAAAAGTTAGTAAACACTCACTCAAGGCTACTGCTGTGTGTGTGTTTCTGCTCTATATAGCTATTGTACCCTTAGGATTTAAATTGTCAAGCAAAGAGTCTGCTCTCTATTTTCTTTACTCTTGTTCTGTGTCTGCTTTACATACTGATGGAGGATTACCCTGATCTTACCTGCTTGTCAGGCAGCTTTTCCACTAAGTACTAACTGTATTGTTCTAAATCTCCCACATTTCTTGACTAAAAATCAATTTACTTTTTTGCCACAAGAACCACATGTCTGATTGTCCTGGGCTCATTCTCTTTCTCTGGTTTTCCTTCTCTTTTCAAAATTAAAAGCTTGCAGAAAAGCTTTAACTGAGCTAATGGGGGAGATTGTTGTTTTTAATGCAGATGTGTGTCTAACAGCATTTTGGCACAGTAAAAGGAAAAAAAAAATAACCAAGGCAAAGAAAGTCAGTCTCTGCTGTCCTTACTCATGCTATACAGCAGTTGGTGTTTTGCAATGGCATGGAGCACAGTGACCATATACAATCACTTCTTTCTCTATGCATCTATTACACACACTTCTCACACCTTTCACTCAATAGCTCTTAGGTTCTCTGTCGATGTACACCCTCTTCGGTCACAATACAGTCCTTGGTTGCCTCTCCGTGAATGCAGATGGAAAGAGACCTAAAGAGCAGCCAAGACATTTCTGGATCATGTGCTGTACAAAAGGAATGGTTTGTTAATGGGGAATGATGGCAAGGACAGAGGGGTTCACTTCTTAGTCAAGGCTGAAGCAGCAGTAGGTGGGTGTGAAGCAGCAGGGGGATGTGGAGGGGAAGGATGCCTGGCCAGGGCTCAGCGACATTAAGGGGCTGGAGAGTGACACTCATCCAGCCTGCTCCCGTCCTTTGCAGCTGCTACTGCCAACTTAGGGCTTCTGCACTTGGCTCGGGGGAAGGGGAAAAAGTGGTGTGGAGGCAACTGCCAGGGCAAAGAGAAAACGAATATTTCATTTGTTCCGGGGCCTGAAATAGCTTTTAGCAGCCCTGAGTGCAAGAGTCACGTTGCAAGGAGGGGGTGGGGGGAAGGGTGGGTGCCAATTTGTCAGCAAAGCCGCTTCAGAGTTACGCCGAAGATTTATGGGTGTCTGGATGGTCCTTCCAGCAACCAAATACTGCTCGGTGTAGATGAGCCTCACACTGTGGAAGGGTAACAGAGCTCTGACATGTTCCCTCAGTCTGGCCTGGCCGGAGAGCACTGTTATCCTGCATAATTTCAAGGCAGCAGCTAAGGCCCTGCAGCTGGAAGTGGCCCTGGGGAGTCAGTTCTCCCCAGATGTTTAATTGCAATTGGCCATTAAGTGCCTTTTAAATTGTCAGCCAGAAGGTTAAGGGACAGACTGCAGTCTGATAACAGACTCATGGCAGAGCCAAGACAAGATTCTGACTGTGGACTTTACAGACACATTCTGGTCTCACACAGAGAGGATATCATCCACGTTTCTGATTCACATTGGTGTTTTAATATAAAATATAATATTTGTTTGATCACTTTTGATGTCTGTCCTGTTGGAAGGAACAAGGCACCAAACCCACAGGATGGAAGTCCTGGATTTTTGCCCTAAACCCCTGTTATTGCCAAATCAGGAACTTTAAGCATATAGAGCTTCCTCAGTTAACAGAAAGTGAGGAACAAGACTGTGAGGGGAGACATGAAGATGTGAGCCCATGCAAAGGGCAGACTAAGACTTCCTAGCTTGATAAACTCTGGTTGGCACCACAACACAACCTCATGGTGTGGTTACTGGCTTCCTCTAGGATCTCTGCCACCAGCCCCATTTATTTGGCACTTTGCAGTCATGGACACGCAAACCTCTGGTGTCTGAGGGATCATATTTCTATGTCACTGAAGCTTTGGGGAGGTGTTAGGCCATTCTGTCACTATCTCTCTACAGTGCCAGCAAACTTATAGCAAACGTATCTAACCCTGCTCATTTTGTATTGCTTGCTCAGATACTACAACACAGAGCAGACCAAGCTCCGGTCACCACTGTAATGGGAACTTTTCATGGCCTTTCAGTAAAAACTTAGAAATTACATCATTATAGAAGAGTTTTTTCATCTCCTGCTCCCTCCTGTAACACACAGACTTCTGAAACATTGAAACTCTCTTTCTTAGGTTGGTTGTTTAGAAGAGGCAAGAGGTGATGGACTATGTCCTTGTACACATTTCAATGCATCATTGGAATGAAGGTGAAATGCAGCAAGAAGAGTGCTCCAGCAGGGTCTAACTCACACCTCCAAGATTTTCCCCTTCCCCACATGGGATGCTAACCTGGGAGAGCCTATAATTCCCCTGACAGCACCTTTGTCTTCACCACCACCTCGTGCTGAAGTAGAGAGTCAAAGCCTGCTCATGCATGAAACAATGTAAACAGCACCCCCCAGCTGAAACCCCAAAATCATTATCATTTAGGAACAGCTGGCCCTCAGGCTGGAAAGAAGAGGGGATGAGGGACCTACAACCCTGCACAGGTCCCACTGCAAATTTACTGGCCTCCTGTCTCATTTTAACAAAACAAGGTTGAGGGAGAGAAATACCACACATAAATTCGCACCATCAGTCATACAGGGGGAGAGGAAAAAAACCACAGTCATCTCCAAGATTTACGAGCCCCCCTGAGCTACAGCACAGAAAAAACAAAGACACACACACATACACACAAGGAGTGAAGGGAAACATGATCCCACTTGCAGCTTTATTCCTTTATCATGTTCCCTGACAGCAACCTGGACTTGGGCTATATAAAAAGGAAGCATACGGAACGTGTGGCTGTGAAGAGCAGCCCTTGATTAGTAACGTGAATGTTACACTTGCTTGGCACTCTTCCTTCCAGATTATTGCAAAACACCGCAGAAATCCTCCAGCCCCCTCCAATTAACAGGAATAAACTGAAACCTGGCAGCGCAGTCAAGGCAGTTGTGGCAAATTCACCTGGCATAAGCTGGGACCTAGGTGCGTCCCATCATTGATTACACCTTCTCTATGCCCTGGAACATTCCCATCTGGACATGTGCTATCTGCAGTTCTTATTTCACTTGCAGTTCTTCCACAATTTTTAGAAAAGCTATGCTTTAACAAGAAAGAGATCTGTGGACCCAGATCCTCAAACACATCTTCTTATCTTGGACAACTTGATACCTCTAAAAATTAGATCTCTTTAAACTTTATCAGTTTGAGCATTCAAAATGGGAGGTAGTAAAAAGCATAACTTTTTACAAAGAACCTTGGTTGTGGAATCTTCTGTTTCTCATGGAGACAGTAAATGGTACATCGGTAAATGATACACTTAAAACAATCTAAATCAAGTGAACATGACAAGAGCTTATCATCAATGATCAATCACACTGCTTGTTGCTGCATTCCACCGAGCTCCTTACAATATTATATCATCTACATAAGCTGCACAAGTGACAGGAACATCCCTTTCTTACATATGTGTACAACACATAACAAACACCTCCAGATCCAGTCCTGGGCTCTGACCGCTGAGAAATGCTGCCTCTGCTCAGCAGCTTGTAGGAGTTAAGGAAAGGATTCTCTTCATGTGAATTAATAAATTAAATTAGTATTCCCATACACTGACCATTGTCCCTGAATTCTCCAAAGCCGTAGTGAACACTATGGCCCTGATATTTTGTCTTTAGGAAAAGACAAAGCAAAGAAGAGTGTTCAAACATGCCACAAGGTTGGTAGCAGAACTTGAAAACCACAGAATCTGGATTTCCTGAGTGTTACCTGAATGTCCTGTTAAATTTTATTTACAGTGTTAATTTAAAAAGGGCTAATTTAAATTTAAACTAAATTCCTTCCACCACATTTGCACCTCTCTGCTGCTGCTTTCTGACCAAATTAAAAATGTTAGATTTTAAAATTCTAAACATCAGGAATGCTTAAAATGGAATCAGATCTCAGCCTATTTTAAGAGCATCCTATTTTAAGTTTACCTTTCACAAACCCCAGCTGAGGGGTAGTTGGAGAACATTCACTTAAGCATCTAAGCAGAGGAACAGTGCAAAGCAGCAGCCCAAAAGCACTGTAAGTTTTTCCACCCATGGTCCTGACTCCAGTGAAGAACCAGTGACTCATTTACGTTTATTTCCCCATTAGCTGACATAAGCAGTTTAAGCTGCAACCTGTCCTACTGCAAAGACCTAACAGCCAGTGAATTCTTTTCTTTTCAATCACATTATATGACCACGCCCAAAAAATATGTTTGAACAGCTCTCCCTCTTTCAGACCACTGGGTGTTGAGGGATTATTTGGGTATGTTCCACTTCGGATATGTTTTCTGAAGTCAGTCTTGACTTTTACACTGATAGCTCCACTACAGATTGAAATAATCCATAGTGTCTGCAGACACTGATTCTCTATCCTTCAGAACACCTGTAGGAGGGGAATGGCAGGCACAGGTGAAGGCAGCACCTGGGCCAGCAGAAGACCTGGGATCCATGTCCCAGCTCTGTCTCTGGCTTACAGCATTATGGTAGGAAACCACTTGGTGCAAAGTTTTCAAAAAGAACATGACTGGAAGCAAGAGCCAAATTTGTAAAAGTCACTGATGGATTTTGAACTTTCCTTGAAGCCCTGACTCCTAAAAGTCATATGAGGACAGGGTGTGTGTAGACCAACCCCAGGAACAGCCACGAACAACTCAATTGCATTTGGAGGCAGGAGCTGGAGTTTCAGCAGAAATGGAATTGGTCCTTAATGACCAATGCTAAAGCCTAGTAATCAGAATGATCCTTTTTCTGTACCGCCAAATAAATGTGAAATTTATGTTCCAAGTTTATGATACAAAACTTGTAGCACATGAGGCTTTTGGGCTTCATTGCTGCATGCTGAGGCTAAAGGGGCAGAAGGCCACGTTTTGACAGAGCCAGAGACATGTAGCTCAGCTTCCTTTGAGAAACAAATCTATATATGAGTGTGCAGGAGCTGTGCACCATTCCATGAGATGGTTCTGCTTGCTCTGTAATAGATACTGCATCAAACAGGATTTCTTCAGAGGGATGAGGCAAGCTGGACAAGGACTAGCACAGTGCCCCCGTGGCTGTGGGATGATCTATTTGTGCCTTACTATCACACCTGTTGTTATGGAGCTCAAAAGCACTTTGGAAAAAAAGTCCAAACTTCACTCCAACTAGATCTGATGCAAACCAAATCCTCCACTCTCCTACCTCCAAGAGCTTTTGTACTGCACTTTCAGTGCAATTACATGCTAAATATCTGTCTGTCAATATCCTGGATCCCCTCAATTTGTATGACACGCTTTAACGCAGGCCTAGCCAAGCCTAATGGAATGACAGCAATGCCCTCCAACTATAGACCTAGTACTGCTGGGAGAGTTTGGCTGGCTGTGCAAGGAACAGTGGGTGGGAAGGACAGAGGAAACACAAATGCCACCAATTAGCTGCTACAGTCGGACCCCTGGCTCAAAGAGAATATGTTACCTTCTTCCTGGCTGCTGGTTCTTGATGAAAAATCAGAAAAGGAATGCCATGTTGCACATCACCTTGCCCCAGACAGACACAAAACCTCTGATTTAGGTAGTTTGCCAGCAGGTGTGAACCTGGGTAGCTTGTACTGAATGTTACAGGGCAACGCTGGTTTACAGCAGCTGAGGGTTAGATCCCTCAGTCTTTGCACTGCATCTGGCTCAAGGGTGTTTTAGTCACGCACACCAAGGAAGACTCAAACTGGAAAAAAAGTTTTCTTTTTAAAAGAAGTCCTTAAACCCCCAGGCTAATCTTCCATAATATCGGTGAATCTCTTCAAGCTTGTTTTTGTCTCTGTGTCCAAAACAGCTGGAAAGGTCCTTAGAAATTACTAAATCCATCATTCTCTGGTAGGAAACAAGAAAAAGGGCCAGAGAAAACTGCTTAACAACCAGAGAGAATTCTATTTGTTCAAAACCTGGTACAAGGGGAGGGGGAAGATAAAATGTATCCCAACTGCACTTTGTCAGGAGAACAAAACTGGCTAGAGGGACACGGCACTGAAAATAATGATTTTTCAGGCAGCAGCCAGACAGCCGCCTAATCCCGTGTGAATAGAGACATCACTTGGACAGCACCCGTCACTGTGACTGCTGATGCCGATTCCATCTGGACAGGTCTCACACAGCCTAATAAACATACCTCAATCCTATGCTTCAGTTAAACCTCTTTTTTTTTGTTTTGTTTTTAGTTTTTAACTGCTTTCTTTCCTCCACCCTTATTGTCTCTGCTGCAATGTAAGATTTATTTTTAAGTTATAATAAAAAAGTTAATTGAAATCCATGTATCATTAACACTGGCATTTGGTTGAGAAGGTTTTTGTAAGCTGAACTGTGGGACTTATATGATGTTTCACAAATTCCATGGTACAACAGTTCTTTTTGTATAGATGGCGATTGTTAACAATTTCCTTCTTACCATCAGAAGTGTTTAGTATATATTTTTTGTATATAAAATCCCAATTTCTTTGCCTGGAATAACAGCTTTGGACAAAGATTCAGCTAGTCTGAATTTTTCTCTCTGTAAGGAAAGTTTATTTGGTTTTAATCAATGCAAGAATTTCCTAACTTGCATCTATGGAAGAGAAGACGACAAATAAAATAAACACAAGCCAGTTCCTGTCTCCTGGTCAGATTTGTCAGCTGAAGCTCCCAGCTGTCCTCCTAGTTCTGCTCTCCTTGCAGGATGCATTGGGCCTCTATGACCCAACAGCTGCATGGATGGTTACAGCCTACATACATTACAGACACTCTGGGGCTCCTGCCCTGCAATGGCTCTACAAGCAAGACAACATTGTGTGTTGGTGGTGCTAGAGCAAGACTCTGTGGGCAGCAACCACCAAGGTACAGCTGGACTTGCACTGGATATATTCCTCCCTGTATGTCAATCCTGTCCAGTCTTGTAAGAGGAGTTCCTCATTTGAAGACTCTCTTCCTTCAGGCCTAACATCCTCTCAAGTAGGCGATATGCTTTGTTGCTATTATTACAACATGAGCATGCAATTCAACATCCCTAAAAAAGTATGGCAGGGCTGAATTCATCAAACACTAGCTCAGTCCTCCTGTTCTCTTAAGTATTTTTATATCCTAGAAACAGAGTGGTCCTGCTAGCTAACCACCAGAGGGTATCAAGGTTGATTTACTTTCTGATTGATGTGATCTTTTTCTTGCCTTTTATTAGTGTTTAACTATGTCTATAAAGAACTATAAACTAAAACCATCTACTCTCCTTTATGATGATGAGAACTGCTGAAGAGCACCCCTAGGAAAAAGCAGCACCTAAGAGGTACCATTGCAGTGCCTTTTGTGTCTTTTTCACCCCCCCTCTAAAGCTAATTGCTGAATCTAATTCATCATTTCTCCTATGTGTGGACTTCTGTTGCCACACAAATTCTGCAACTACAAATCACCCAAGAGAAAGAACAAAGGTTATGCGTGAGTTTTTAAATCTCGTGTTCAATTTTGATGCATTTTGATGCTTGAGCAATCTTTGACCTAGTCTCAAAGGGTAGGAAACAAAGACAATCCAGACTAAAATTCCCCAGAATTAAAGCACTCAAAAAAATCAAATGTAAACATGGCTCAAAATTGTTGAATGGCCTTCTTTTTATAGAGGACTGAAATTAAATCTTAGTTCCAGGTTTTCCTTGGAGCATTGCAAATCTGGACCCATGGCACCGTTCTGCATATTAAGCATGTCTACTGAAAAATGGAAAACACCTTTGCTCTTCATGAGTTCAAACATGCTCTACACTAAATGACTCAGAATTAATACCTGAAGCAATGTGAGCAGACCCAGATGTTTAGCATTTATAAAAGTTTGTACAAAACTGCTCAGTCCAGACTTTCCAAATGCTCAGAAGCAAAATGTCCCAAAATACCTTAAAACACGTCAGTGTCAGGAGTCCTTGGTGAGGTCTTTGTGGAAAGATTTTTGTTTTAGACTTGCCTTTATGTGATTTTTTTCTAGGCCTGAATAATGATGCAAATCTGATGAGAATTAAGACAGTAAAAGAGCCTACAAAATCCTTTGGCTACACAGCAATAGAGAGGGGGTCTCCAGAGAAGGAAATTTCATCCGGCTGCTTTGCTGACAGGAGAAGGCTCAGCGTGATAAAAGAGATCCTGCCACTTGCTCTGAGAAACCCCAGCAAAACTCTGTGCTGATACATCTCTGCTGACACCTGCTCCAGCTGGTCCTTTGCAATTTGACAGGGCTGGAGGGCTGGCGGCAAAAGAAGAGTGGGCCAGGTTCTGAGAACAAGCATAGCATTTAATGTGTCTGATCTGGCTCTTTTCTTTTGCAAAACCTGAAAATGCAAAAACTCAAATATTTGGGCAACCCTTCCTTCATGCTGCCAAGGCAGAATATGCCTCTGTTACATTTTCTAGCATATTGTTAAAGCTGGCTCTTGCTTTCCTCATTTCCAGTCTCATGTACCTTGCTTTATTGAACATGTCCTACTATGCAGGCTAACATTTCCTCCTTGAGAATTCCCCCTTGTATTCTCCTCTGTCGTACTATGTAACCTATTCTCTTCTGATGTCTCCCTCCTACTGTAAGTTAATTTCTCAGCACAGCATTGCTAGATAGCTTTCTCTTTCACTTTTTTAACATTTCATCTTACAAATCAGTCATATCAGCTCCCTATTCCTTATAGTCCATGAACTTGTATCTGCACAGGAAAGCACTGTATTGTTTATCCCTCTCTAGTGCTCTGAGGGTTTTGCTGGAAGTTTCACCTTGAGAATAAAAACATTAACTGTCACTGGCTCTAGTACACAGCCAAAAAGCCTTGGAGGCTGCAAGAGACTTGATTCAGCGTTCTGGATGTGTAACACATCTTTCCCAATTTACATGAAACATTCATTTGCAAACACTGACAACCCACAAACTGCTGATAATCTACATGCTTCACATTACAGATCATATACGTGTGCCATAGCATGACAACATCAGCTAATGTATCTATTAGTAAGCCTTAGAGAAGCAGGCTTCGTAGCTCTCTCTCTCCAGAGATTTTCCATGATTACTATTGTTTGAGGCTATGATGTACTCCAGTTATTGACTGGAAGGAGAATATTTTAACAATCATTGCAGGGTTTATTTTCTCAATTAGACATACTAGCACTGCTTGTCTGTCTCACATGAAGGAGTGTTTAGCTTCTTTATCCTTTGTAATTCATAAACCAATAAATAAACAGGCACTGACTGTCTTGTTCTTTCCTCCCCTTATAAATACATCATGCTGATATGTGTTATCTGCTGTGAACACTAGCCAATTTGCTCTTTCCTTCAGAGATAAGATGGAGCAATTTTTTTCAGTGAAGATGAATAACCTAGTCAGACCATATTACCTGGAGTCAGGTTGCAGGTGCCTACCTGCAGCACATCTTCAGCCCACTTGCCCCTGCTGCTGCCTTT
Organism: Chaetura pelagica; assembly: GCF_000747805.2. NCBI lineage: Eukaryota > Metazoa > Chordata > Aves > Apodiformes > Apodidae > Chaetura > Chaetura pelagica. Next base: position 4,940,964 of record NW_009953217.1, read on the forward strand.
AGTCTTGCTGCTAAACTGCTGTGGGCTGAGGCTGACTGCAGGATTTCCACTCATTGAAAGCAGAACCTTTGCACAGCCATGGCTCCTTTGTACCTCTCTTCCCAAAGGAGTCTGTGTTTGGCTCTAAAGCTGATGCTTGGGCACAGTTTTATTCCCCAGCAGTGCTGTAGCTATCATAGCAACAAAACATGTTGCCTTCATTTCCTTCCCTTTCAGTTCATCAATGTTTCGAGTTCATCCTGTAATCACTGAACTTTAGTTTCCTCCAGTAAAAAAGCAAGGTGAAAACAAAAATCAAGGATTACACACCAGCAGAAAACTAGTTTAAAAACACACTCTGATGGTATTTCTTAAATGCTTTGCCAGGTGAAAGTCTTTCAACTAAGACAAAAACTTGGAAAACTCCCATCTCTTTTGGCCAAGTGTCTGTGAGCATCTAAAAGTGCCATCCCATCAACACAACAGGTAGTAAGAGACAGTTCATAAATCACACTCTCCTGCTGTCATGGTTTAAGCTTACTTGCTATCCCTGGCATTACTATTTTGCACTCCTGGAGTCCTGGGGGGAAACAGCATTAGCAGACACAGACCAGCTCCTTGTGATTCAGAGGGAGCATGGGGAAACTGCAAAGCTCAGGGGTGTATGAGGCACAGCCCATCCGTTCTCCCTCTTTAGGTAACATGAAGCACTCCTATACTGAATTTTCTTCCCAAAGGAGAGAGGGAGCTGGTGTCAGGTGAGGATTTTAGGGTCTGGGTCATCAAATTCCAGCAAAATGACCACCCTCATAACCCAAAATAGCTGCTATGTTTATAGTAAACAGAAAAGATAACTGGGTGGCCTTTGAAGCTACCATGTCCATTGCTGGTAAATTATGGACAAGTGGATACAGCAGTGATGATCCAGAGCATTTGTTTAATGTTCAGACGTAATTATGGCAATTATCAAATTTCTGCCCCTTCAGCAAAAGGGGGGATGGGCCCAGTTGTCTGATACCACAAGCAGAAACAGCAGAGGACGGTTTTTTTCCTGAGTAACTCACACTGGATAAAATTCCTGAGTACCACCTGGTTC
>NW_009953217.1:4942408-4944995 GCF_000747805.2 Chaetura pelagica
GTTCAGCAGACACCTTCACTCCAATGGAGGCAGTGATGATGGAAGGCCCCTTGGGCACACAAGCCAAATGGATTCAACACCAGGGCCTCCCACAGAGATGTCCCAGCCACTATCCCTTGGGTCTGGGAGACAAAGGTAGTTCAAACACCAAATACACGTCTTGAAATGTCACTTCTTGAGTGAGAGGAGGGGGCAGCAGCCTTACTAATTGCAAGGAGTGCAATTGCATTGCTTGTGTGCATCGGGAAGCTTTACCCCCCACAGTGCCACACCATCCTGACCCACACTGACTAGTTTGTGAAGTATGCTCTCCTCTTTTCTCCCAGAAACCCCAGCTTTATGGCAGAGGGAAATACCTGATTTGCAGGTATTTCCTGCAAAGGGTTATTCCAAATACCAGAGCTGATGAAAAGGCAACTACATAAAGCCTTTATGGTGGGAATCTGAAATGACCCATAGTGAGAATTATCAAACAAAATCCAACCACGTATGTCAGTGAGAAAGGCTGGAAGAATGGGGGATTAATTTTATCTTTTCAAAGCTAGAGACCTAATGCTAGGATCCATGTAGCATGTTTATTTCCTAAATAAAACCATATTATTAAAAAGCATCTGAAAATTCTCCAGAAGCTGGAGGAGCTGCAAATGCACAGACTTTGTCAGAACCACACCATAGCTACCTGGTTGTTTTACTCTACATTCTGGTATGAAAATACTGTCTACTCTGCACCTTGGTGAGGTGAAAAGCACCATTCACACACACCTGGGCATCTCAAAGACCTTTTCTATTGTGCTCTGGCAGGATTAGCTTTTTTTCTCCTCCTCAAAAGAAGAGGACTGAGGATTGGAAAGAAAAATGGAACAAGACCTCAAAGTGTGTTGCCTGGTACAGAGGACTTGGAGCAACGTGCCTGTGCAGCTGCCCTGCACAGACAGGGCTTGTTGCTGAGCAGTGGCATTGAGACCATGCAACACAATGCAGAGTCATGAGGTGGGATGTCATCCATTTCCTCACTTGCAGGAGTCCCTGACACAAACTCACCCTGAGCACCACTCCTTGCTCCATCCAAGGGGATGCAGCTCCAGTGGGTCAGAGGGTTTGAAGAGACGGGGTAGCTGCTATCTCAGAAGCTGGTCCCAGAGGTCAGGGCTGGGGCACAGTGCTGGAACAGCACTGGGAATGTGCTTACAGCTCTCTGTTCAGAGGATAAACAGAGGGCTGAAATCTCTGGGGTTGTTAATCTGTCACCTTTCCCCAGCACTAAATTAATTTTTTTAACGTGTTTTTAAAAGAAAAATAAATACAAAGAGAAAATAGAAGAAATGATAAATGGGTCCCCTTTCTATTCCCTTCATCATTAAGCAATACCACCCAGGGATCTGGCAGGGACAGAAAAAGGTTTCCCTGCTTTGCCAGCCCCAAGCTTAATTTGGACTGACAGAAGCTCTCAAAATCTCTGCATATCCCAGATTTACTCTCCTCCTCCTGCAGCTAACAGGGTTGCAATGAAGTGGCCTTACTGGGCTTTCATGAAATTCTAGATTTTATGAGCAGTGCTGCTCAAGAAGAAAGCTGATTTAGCACCAAGCTGTTCCAGAAAGATCTGAGCTTCCATTGTGGCACCTTGATTTTCCAACTAAGAAGCTGGAATAAAGTGTCACATAACCTGAATCTATCCTGTGCAAAGCTTGCAGCTGTTAAAACAGCAAGCTGTTTCCCAGAGGGTGCCTGTATTTGATGTAGAACAGAGTGTGCAAGGCTGCCTGCTGCACTGGGCAGTGCAGTGGCCTGTGACTCGCAAGACCCTGAGACTGGTTCAACTCTGACCTGTTGGATGACCTTGACCACATTACTTCATCTCTTTGTGCCTTTGCTCCCTTTACACTACTTGATCTGCTCTCCCTGTTTACCCTGTCAGCTCTTTGTGCTGAGTATGACTGCTAGAACCTGGTGCAGATGACACAGGCAGGGGCTGATACTTCTTGTCATAATATTAACATTTGCTAGCCAGTTTTTGCACAACTCTTCACAATGGAGCAAGGGATTGTCTTTCCACAGCAGACAGTGAAACCTGGTCAGAGGAAGTACAAACACGGCCACCATCCATGAACACAGACTGCATGACACACAGATCCTGCCAATTGTTGTCATCTTATCTCTACAAATTACTGCTTCCACCTCAGGAAGGTCTTCTGGAGCCCAGGTGCTGTTGGCCTCTTAGACAAGAGGTACTTTAGGAAGTGTATTGACACAGGGAAAACTTCCAGAGTTTCTCTCATTCTATTTATCTTCCTAGAAAATTTAAGTTAAGTTAAACAAGCAATTGGCAGCATGTGGCAGAGGAGGAGCATGCTCCAGGGACTACTGGAGTGCACAGAGCCCTGCTGACACCAGTGGCCTTTGGAGCACAGGACAACTCAGCTGGATTGCCTACTCGCTTCCAAACACAGGTGGCTTTAACCAGGCTGAAGCAAAAGACAAACACCACTTCAACTCCTGCACAGCATCCTTCCTTATGTGCACCATCTCTCCAACTAACAAAGCCAAATGTTTACTTGAGGCTTGAGCCAATTACTGCTGAAGGCAT
>NW_009953217.1:4945061-4957607 GCF_000747805.2 Chaetura pelagica
CAGCATGAAGCCTGCCGCCTGCATGGTGCTTCTCTGAACACAGCTGTAATCATCTCTAGCCCAATATTTACCTTCCTGTAGAGAGCAGTGACCAGCCACCCAACAGCACCTGGCTGCTCTACAAAGCCCTGGTCAAGCTGCTTCCTCTGTTTTGTTGTGAAAGAGGAAGGGGGGGGGGAACTAATGAGTTTCCCTCGAGCTGTATCACACAAGTAATCAAACAATTGTTGAAAGTTGGTAAGGGAGGTGTTGAGGCAGGAGAGGGGAAAAGGACTGTGTGTTAACCTAAATGATAAGCTTTGCTCAGCCACAGCTCAGCCTGCCTCTCAGGCAGGGTGATGCGTGTGAGGGGTTTGTTCTTAGCAGTTCACCTGCTGCTGGCTTTCAGCACTTTTTATTGAGTTGTTTTGTTTATCTTAGAGGCCTATTGTCATCACCTCCATGACGCCAGGGCAGGCTTCAGGTGCTGAGCAGTCCATGGGGCACTCAAGGTACAGCCAGCGCAATGATCAACAGCCATGCCAGGGAGGGCTCCCGGCTTCCCGCTGGTTATGAAAATTGCTTCCTTTGCTAATAGTGACAAAACCAGGCAAACAAACAGTGCTCAAGCTATTGAGCTTGTCTTTGTCCTCAGAACTTGAGTTGTGTGGAGCATTAAAAGCACTATAAATAGACCCAATTTCCAATAATGAAGCTGGAGTAGACACAAGCAGGTCTGCGTACCACTTGATGACAGGACCTGTTGTGCGATTATTGGATTAATGGAGGTGTTAAGCACAGCCATTGTTTTCAAGTGTAAATTTCAAAAAGATTGTTTCTCATCTTTTGAACTTCCATTTTCAAATGTAAAAATCCTACTCAGTTGAGCCAAATACATTTTCATGGGATTTTTGGACAACTCTCCCAATTACATACACAATACAGAGGCTCAATGCACAGGGGAAAGCATCCTGCCTAACTCAGTTTTGTAAATTTTCTTCAGAATAGAAGGTCACAGGTATGCCAGATTTTTACAGAAGTGCCCAGGAAGGTGAAAACAAAACATACAAGGGACTGTCTACCACTTGCTTATGTGTCCTGAAGAAGGACTTAATAGAAATACAAAGCATCATCTTTTAGTTTTAATAAATCATCTGCTTCGCTGGTATTTACTCCCAATACTGGCAAAGCACAGCTACAGACCTGTCTTATTTATTCTGCTAGACAAAATAAGTCAAAGTAAAACAAAGAGTTCATTTTCCTAGTAATTTTAGAAGGCCTTCTCTGTACTTTCTCCAGTCTGAATCTATCTATTCTGGGTGTGGGTCATTGACAAATGTCGAACACAATATTTAAGATGAGATTTTCCTCGTCTCTTACACAGTGTTGATAGCTCCCTAACTCTGGTGGGAATTGCTTCCCAGATGAATGCAGGAATAACAGGTGTCTACCTCATGGTGACACTGAACTAGTGGTTTCACACCATGGGTGACTCAGGCTGGTCCCATGTTTGTGACTGCTGTAGCAGCTCAGCTCAAGAGACTGTTGCATGGACAGGGTGGGTCATTTAGGAGAAGTCGTCTCCTCATCAACAGAAAGAGAGAGCTGCTCCACAAAGGTTTTTAGTACTCCAGCTCTAACAAATATCCTCCATCACCATTTGAGTTCCTCTCCCCTTTGCTTTAGACACCTTCTGCTTCCTGCTCTTAGATGCAGCACAGGAGTGGCTGCCTCTCAGGCCTCCTGTTCAAATGCACAACCCTGCTGCCAGCCTAGGCCACAGCTGCTCAGTCATGGTGCTCAGGGATAGCAATGTGCAGCTGCCAACCCCCAGAGCCAGCTTCTGAGAGCCCTGCCATGGATTTTAGTGGGATTTACTGCACTGAAATGCTGAAAATTTTGTTGCCTTTAGGATTAGTCCCCTCATTTGCACACAAAGCAGTGCATGCTGTCTGGGTTTGCTTCGCTGCACATGGTGCTCAGTCCTTCAGTTACCTCTACCAGGTTCTGCCTGCAGGACGCCCACAGTTGTAATTCCTTCTATCAGCAGTTACTGTAGCTGGGCAGTTTCTAAATGATACTGGAGAAAAGACCATAAGAAATTTTATCACAGCCAACATATTGTTAATTTGTACTGATTATGAATGATCCCATCTCTTCCAATACAGACTAGTGTTACTGCAGCACAGGATTTTTTTTAGTGTTCTTTGAACTAAAAAGTAATATTTTAATTAGTTAATTAGTTTCCATTATAGATGGGAAATAACAAGGCTGAAGCAAGGTAGGCTGAGGAAAAACTGTCTGAATGTGAGCAATGCAGTCCTCAGTCAGCACTGTGGCTACCAGAGCCTCCTCAGGGAGCAGAGCTGAATTGCAGGGTAGCATCCTGAAAGAATAACAGATAAACACGAGCGCTTCACAAGCCACTGGGCACTATATTTCTTCTAATGAGAACCATCTATTATTCTTCCATCCTCCTCTCTGTGTCACATTAATGAGAAGTTTTACAAAGCAAGTCAGGGGACAGGTTTATTTACTCCCAGCTGCACTGCATGGCACCCAGGTTCATTGGTATTGGTTACAATTGACCTCGGGTCTTCCATTATGGGCTAATGTCTGCAGCCCTCTGACCTCCGGAAGTGCTTAAGGAAGAGCTGCAGTAAATCACAGCAGCACTTAGCTGTGGAGAAGGAAAGTCCCTCCTTATCAATCTGCCAGCGGGAGAGGAAGGACTCTGGCTGGGCTGCTGAAGGGTAGCATGCTTTTGGCTGCTCAGAAAACTCTGCAGACAGAAGTGGCCTTTGTGTCTGCACTTTGCCACCAAGGGTTTTTAGAGTGAAGCCAAAGGGTGGTAAGCCTGGCTGTGCTTCTCTTTCAGCCTACGCTGGCAGGGGAAATCACAGCCACTCACTTTACAAGGCAGGTCCTGTGCAGATTGACTTCTGTAGTCAACCAGTGCAATTGTGAGTTATATCAAACACAGGTCAGCTGGTAACAGTACATGTTGCTCTGCTTTTGATTTCAATCTCACTAGCACCAGACCCAGTGCTCCAGACTGAATAAAACTGCAGAAGCTGCTGACCTCGCAGCATGTGTGATGAGGTCTGAGGGCTTGTTCAAGCTGCTATTACAAGCAGTTTTTAGGATGTGTTCTGAGGAGCAGTGAAAATAGCCAATGTAATGACTATCATTGGTAGAAAACCCCTTTGGAGAATCAAGGAGTAGAGAACTGACAATCTGCATGTCTTGTAAGCCACTTAGCGTCAGCTGCTAGCCCACTCTGGAGATGTCTATGCACTCCACTGCTTGGCACAGACACACTCTTTTATTGCTTTAATCTGAAGGCTCTCTGGTCTCACACAGCAACTATACTGTAAAGTGAAGGCATTTCAGGACCCTGCACTAAGGAATGTGATCAACCCTTACCACTCAGCTTCTTACCAGAGGTTATGAACAGTCCGTATGATCTAAGCAAATTAGTCATCATGGAGTCAAAATGAGGATGCTATTAAATATCCTGTACACCAGAGCATGTGGGATTACAGGAGGAAGCAATAACGTAACCACAAAACACCACACTTGCAAATCTTCTTAACCACAAGCTGTTCTCCCCATGGGGGTAGAAACAAGAAAATTTGCCACATCCTCTGTGCCAACTAGTGGAGTCCCAGAAGACAGCACAGAGTGAGGAAAGGGTGTTATTGAGCCAGGCTCCCATCTCTGAAGGTCCTATAATCAGTAAGGGATGTCAAAACTAGTAACTAGAAGCTCCAGGGGAGGCCCAAAGAGCATTGGGATGGGACCAGGTTCTTCCCTGCTCTGGACAGGTAAAGAAAGGGAGATGATGAAGATCCAATAATGAGAACTTGATATGCCCAACTCACCCCTTACAATCAGGGCTAGAGAAAGCCAAAGAAGAAAAAGCAAAAGTAGTAAGATACTTTCCTTCACCATTTATCTCCTATATGGTTCTAGCCCTCATCTCTTCCTCGGAGAACCTGGCTCGGTCAGGTCACAGGAGATCCCTATAATGAAGAGGAAAAAAAAAAAAAAAAAGAAAAAAAAGGGAAAAAAAAAAAAAAAAAGAAAAAAAAGGGAAAAAAAAAAAAAAAAAGAAAAAAAAGGGAAAAAAAAAAAAAAAAAGAAAAAAAAGGGAAAAAAAAAAAAAAAAAGAAAAAAAAGGGAAAAAAAAAAAAAAAAAGAAAAAAAAGGGAAAAAAAAAAAAAAAAAGAAAAAAAAGGGAAAAAAAAAAAAAAAAAGAAAAAAAAGGGAAAAAAAAAAAAAAAAAGAAAAAAAAGGGAAAAAAAAAAAAAAAAAGAAAAAAAAGGGAAAAAAAAAAAAAAAAAGAAAAAAAAGGGAAAAAAAAAAAAAAAAAGAAAAAAAAGGGAAAAAAAAAAAAAAAAAAAAAGCAACAGAAGAAAAGGGAATACAAGGATTTTAGTGTAATCACATGTATCATGTGCCCAAAAAGTATTCTGCTTTATCATATCCATGTATACATAGATCACTTTGCATGTGCTGTTTTTTTTACTTCTTCCCACCTCCAGAACAAACAGTGCAATTCTACTCTCCCATAACTCTTTCTTGGCTCTTTCTACACATTCCAGTAGAGCAGCATCACAGATTCACTACAGAAAGGACTTACTCAATCAGCTGATCTGATTCACTGCCAGACTAGCATTATTCTCTATTGTATGAGGACTAACTATTTAGGGAAAGTAGGGGTGTAGCATCCAGCAAAATGAGAGGCTCTGTCCATCAGGATATAGGAAATACTAACAGAAAGAATACTTTTTTTTTCTGGCAGAGCTCAAGTCCAAGCCATACAAGAACCAGGGCCAAGGATGCAGAATCACCTCCTGATGACAACCCCCTAGGTCATCCAGAGAGGGTTTCTTTGTGGCTTATGTGTTTTGGGGATTTTTTTATCCTATTGCGAAAAGTTTACAGTAAGGAGGTTTTTGTTCAGCTACAGTTAGAGACAGGCCCAGACCAAACTCATAATTACAGAATCTCAGATCTTGGAGATGTTCACAGATGTATTCACACTTCACAGTTCAGATGCAACTTTCTACTACAACATGATCAGTAATTGTTTTTTAACATGCAAATGTTATATTCAACCAACCATGCAAACACAGAGGCTGCAGGAGCAGTGCATTTCTATATGAGAAATGCAGAAAGGATTTTTTACAAGAATCAGCAGCATCAGTTGTGAGCCTGGAAGCCTGGATTCCCAAGTCAGCCTAAACACAGAAAATATGACACCTCATTTCTCTGCATCTCTATTTAACTGCTTGTTTGCTATTTACTTGGTGTTCAAGAAGCACCATGTCACAAGATCCAGTCCTGCCAACTCTGTCACTTTTCACTTGACAACTGTCTCTCTTCCACATGGTGATAACAACTTTGAAATTTGCTTGGTATTTCAGTTTCCTTCCTGCTTCTCTCAGCAGCTACACAAATGATGTCAACACATACAGAACAATAGTCTATCAGAAGCTGATAAGAGCAAAGTACACAGAAGCGTATGTCCACAGGGTGATTTCCAAAAAGAGACCTGCACGTGTTAAAAATTTTATAGATCATTGATTCTCAAGGAAACAATAGATCCAGAATGTATTGCTTTCTTCTGTTGTGTTGTAGGTCCTGGATGTTTGTGGGATCAATGGTTAGAAATTATGCAGATAGATCTTGCAAAATAGAAAGCTAAGCTAGGTAGAACCAAGCTTTCCAAAAGAGAAAACTGAGCTGTCCCACAGCTGTGTTTCTGTTGTCACAGTCACCAGGGGTTTTACCTTCAGCTAAGCCTGATGGAAAGAGTAGGACCACAGTTCAGCTCACCACAACAAATACACATACACATTTTGTGACATTTACGCTCCAAGTCAGAATTTCATCTGTGCATACACTACCAAATCTGTGCCTAATGATAGCTTATGTCAGTCCTGTAGGACCTTTCCTACAAAGCTATGGTAGGTTAAATCACAGCAAAGTATCATGTTCTTAAGAGGTCCTGTTCCCAAAGTACTATTATACAAGTGTTGTTTTAAAATCAGGATCAGTCAGTGATCAGGTTTATAGCATAAGCAGTTTGGGAGAGGGGAGCAGGGAGGAATACACACACTGCCTAACACCAAGTGACCATGCCAGTGCCCAGGCAAGGGAACCCAGTCAGCACCACCCTGGGGAAAACCTACTTGACACAGTGTGCAGAAATACCATGCCAAGGGACTCTTCAGTCTTCCTCAGTAAGCACTGCTTAAAGCTTCCCTCCCTTCCTTTATCTTTTTTTAAACAAGCAGTTTTCATGAGCATGCCCATCTATTAGCCATTTAACAGCAAAATGTGGACAGTTAATGTGAGCACTTTAAACACAAGGGGCATGTCAGCTCGTGCTAGAATTTTAAGTCTTTAAAATAGGAGTAAACGTAATTAAAATGTGCAAAGTAACTTTTCTACAAATATGAATATGTTGATTTTGAGAGTTTTGAAAACTTGATAGTGCCAGTGAAATCTTGCTGCTATGGAGACAACCAGGCTTTGCTCCCTCCCATACTAAATTATTTTAAAAATTGTTTGCTGACTGTTTTTGCAGTTACTGTAAAGTGAGAAAACTTCCAAGTTCACACTTCCCCTTGTATTTTTTTGCCACTGAGAATCTTACTGCAATTAGTCTGGTTTGTAATGGAAAACAGATGAAAGTAGAAATTAAATCAAAACCTTGCCACATGTCTAAGGTGTTTTCATGCCACACATCCCAAAAAGTTTTCCAAAAGGCAACAACATTCAATTAAAAGCTCAAATATTTTAACAAGGCCAAACAAATGCAGATTGAGTTTAAATTTAAATGGGAAGTGAAAAGATTTTTCCTTCTTCTCACCTGCCAAGTCTTCAAAGTTCAGGGCTCTGTGTTTCTCTTTCAACACTTAGCAGCAGAAACACCTAGGGTTGAGTGGAGAGATTTCCTCCTCACACTGGCATTATTCATTATTTCTAAAGCGTCGACAAATGTCTTCAACACTATACAGCGCATACAAACAGAGAGTCTCTGCTCCACCAAATTTACAGTCTGAGGCTGTTATCTTTGTTCTGCTTTGGTATATCACCCCAAATTTCAACAGGGTACTAGATGAGCCCAATCCAGCTTCCACAAGCAGTTTTCCAGTGCTTTTAACAGGAGTTGGACCAGCCCCAGACAGACTGTTATAGAATTAGGTATTGCAGAAAAAAGCTAAGTTCTTGGCATGCCTGCAAACAGCAAAAAAACCTGATCCTCAACAGTTTTGCTTTAAATTAAGTATATATTTTAATGTTTTCACACATAATACATTCTGAGAACTTAAAGAGCTCCCTTTTATTGTATCTTTCAACCACAGCAGCGCTGCAGATCAACTAGCAGCAGGCAATTTCTGAACCAGGGCAGACCGGCAGCTACAGTAACAGCTCCAGCTGGTGGAAGTTGGTGAAAGTTTTGTTTTGTTTTCTGGAATTTTGTGCTAAAAGCTTTCTGCCAGGACGTTTCACACACTGGAAATGTGTGTTTTCTCTGACATTTTCAAGTTATTTTTTCTGCAATCAGATTAAGAAATTTATTCCAAATTCGAATTGCTACAATTTCTGCATATCCAAAATTCTGCAGAGTTGCTGTGTGCACCTTTTCCCAGCTTTATCATGTGGAAGAGAGCACAGTCACAGGACCCTACTCACTTACACGTACAAAAGGCACATACACCTTCCAACATCCAAAAGGTCATACAAGGATAGCGAACTGGACATACTGCCCTTCTGGTTTATGCTCTAGCTGGGGCATGAGTCTTTGTCAACATTCCTGTGTAAGCCAGACTTGATTTTAAACCTGGCAATAATTAATTATTGCAGTTCAAGCAGCATTTGGATCTGCAAGTAAAACACATTCCAGCTAAAAGCAAAATGGACACGACTGCTCTGACCGGGGAAAGAAGCATCTTAAAACCATATGTCCTATTTACCACTGATTTATACCAATCCAAACACCAGCATCTGCACATCCTAGTGCCACATCTTACAACAAACCAGCCTCAACCTCCATAAACCAGACAAAGACAACATGAAACGACTGAGAAAACTCCGAAGTTCACAGAGCATCTCCAGAGTCATGTGTCCCCACCCAATGCCCTCTGCAGCCTACCTGGTGCTGTCTTCAAGTAGGGAGGGTCCAGAACTGGCTTTCCTGCTCATTCTGTGTTGGTGATCTGCTCTCTCTTCCAGACAGGACACGGCCATTAACTGCTGTGAGCATCCAGACAAGATGCTATGTGTTCCTCTCCTTCAGTTCTCGAGTACAGAAGCGCTTCTCGCAGTTATCTTTGATTACAAGTAGCATTTTCCCAATTTGCTCAATGGCATCCTCTGTTCTCCAAGACAAAAATCTCCAACTGACTTCCATCCTCTTCCTTCACCACTTCATCAGTCTCTCAGCCATTCTGAAAAGCAAAAATCAAGATCATGAGTCTTCTATTCAAACAGCCAATCAGTTTACCATAAAATGTGAAAGTACACCACAAAAGTTTCCTGTGGCAATTTTTATGTTCAGCCTAAGCAAACTGCTCCCTGATCCTTTTCAATGACAAATGATTGAAATAATAGTAGGTTTTTTCCTCTATTTCACTGATGTTTTCAGAAGTTCCATACCAAAAGTAGGCTTAGATAGCTTTAATTAAAAAGCATTCAGTTTACTTACCTGGAAACACTGCTTGAGTATTTAATAGGGTAACTACTTGTCTACATCTATCAAAACATTTACTTAATTTTCCAAACAATTATTTTAGTACTTACTAAACTTTTTAGCTTGTTCTTAACTTCCTTGTTTTGAAAAACAAAACCTGAGTTTTCTTCCCCTCTGTAACATCATCCACATTCCATGAAGAACTGACAGGACCAGACAAAATTCTCAGCTGTGTTTGAAGTATAATTATAATTGTAAACAATTTCTTGCCATCCCAAAACTCTTTACTGTGGAACCACTATGGAATATGATCCTAGTATAGGACTGGTTATTTGGAGAAGAAAGTGGTTTTGTGCCACATCTTTCAGATGGCAATGGAGTGTTACAAGATGTATTAGATTTAGGTTACTGTGAAAATTGGATGCACTGTGAGGGTCATATGCAATCTTAGTTTCTGAATGCTTACAAAATTTTCTTCAATACTCAGAGCATGAGACCAAGTTCTACACAGAAGCTGCCTTCAACTTGAAGGACATAAGGACTCCTGGGGAACCAAAGGCTAGCTGATTTCCTTATAAACCCTGAAAATTCTTCAGAGAAAAGAGACTTGTATGGTCTAGTCTTTCACCATCTAGAAATAACCTTCTCTCACTCCTTGCCTCTCTTTAGATGCCTCCTTCTACCTCCCACTCATCCATTTCCCATAAAGGTTGTTTCCAAACACAATTGATTTGAAAACTCGGATTATTCTGTTAAAATTGCTGACTTTGGACTTGGGACTACAAGCCAGATTGGGACAATCCCCTCAGGTCCTTTCTCCAGCTAATTTATAGCAATTTTTGTTGAGACAAGGAGTTACGGTCTGTAAAAGTCTTTCTGTCGGTCTCTCATAAAACCCCAGCACCCTGTCAGAGAAGGGACAGACCCTGGGAAGAAAGTTTCAGCATCCATCAGCTGGTTTCCAGATGGGTGGCCTATGCACTGTCCAGTCCCATGGGTCCAATAAACCAGCCCTGATTTTGCACTTTGAAAAAACAAAGATACAAACCCTCCTCTACTCTCAGTTAGGGTTTTATAAACATGCTCCCAGTCTCTAAGAAGAAATTCATTCTGTTGTCTCTCCCTTTCTCTCTCTTTGCATGCATGTGGCAGAGCCTTTTGCTCCAGTTTCTCACTTTTACATGGAGTAGTGGGATTTGCATCATGATTTATATCCTTGTGGGTTATTTTCCCATCAGAAATAAAGAAGGGGGCAAACAAGCCAGAAAGTTGAGGAATTGGCCTCCAAGGTATAAAACCACCCACATGAGGCAATGTTTGTTCTCAGTCTGGCATAAATTCTCTTCTTTTTCTGTCCTCTCCATCTTAACAAACCAATAGAGCACATGATTTAAGACACAAAAGATTGGTCAGCAATGTTGGTAGTCAGCAAATGGCATGATCCTGACTAAGCAAAGATGCTGCCTCTGAAGCAGCATTATGGCAGAACCAAAGTGCTACTGCTCAGGGGACCCAGTTCTGCCACAGCACATAAAGCAAACTTACTCTGCACCTACAAACCTGGACTTTGGTTCCCTTCTAAGTAGGGATGTTACTAGGTCTATCTGTATTAATTGTTACATACATAATTTCCCCTGTATTTAGCCAAAATACCCCTTTTACTTTCAGCTTGTTATTCTTACTGATACTCCTGACTTCAGTAGAGCCAGGATTTCATACGTAGCACTACCCTGAAGGGAACCAGAGATGGCTATTTTGTTTCCTGTGCCTGGCAGATGCCTCAGAGTCAGTATTCAGGTTTTGAACTTTCTTTATAAAGCTGCAATTTTGCTGCCAATTTTTTTCTTTTCTAAATTCAATCTATAAACATTACTGCTTCTAAATAGGAAACATTACTACTGTTGTCTCAACTGTTCCATCAAGATGATGACCCTGCTTATAAGGTGTTCAGAGACATTAAAAAACTAAAAATAGAAAGCATAATTATAGAGCAAGTCTGATCATCTTCACAAAGTGTGGGTAAATGTCATATTTAATCAAGATGTAGAACTACATTTTTGGGTATCTTATATGTCTGCTCACTAAAACACATAGCTTTGGGTATGGAATTTGAGTACTTAGACTTGGTCTTTGTACTGAGGAAATTAGTGGAAACTATGCTAAGGAACAGACTTAATTGCATAGGTAAATATGTAATAATGGTACCACTGATCCCTTAAAGCTCTCTGAAGTATTCACTGACTGTATTGGTAAGAATAACCTTACTGATATTGTTTAAATGTGGCATTGTTTTAAAAGAAAAACTTTCAAGAAGATCCCTTACTGAAGATTCCTAATGTCACAGTGTGAGAAGAAACAACATCTTGTAGATTAGTAACTGGTTAAAAGAAAGGAAACTCATTTCTTACACCAGAACAGGATTTCTAAGACTCTATTCCAAAGGCCTGTCCTGGCATCTTTCCTGTACAACTCATCCATAAAAATGTGGGAAAGTGAAGGAATTAGGAAGCTGATACTTGCAATTCATTCCTAAATCATTCAAGATTGTCAAATCTAAAACTGAGGATGATGAAGTGTAGCAAGATCTCAGCAAACTGATTGACAGGGTATGGAGGTACCAGGCTGAATTACATCGCAATAACTACAAAGTAATGCACATGTGGAGAAACCCAAACTCCATAAACCCTTTGACATGTTTGGTTTAGTATTACCACTGACAGAGATTTAGAAATCCCCGGGGACAGAGCACTGAAGATGTCAAGTCAGTACTTGTCCTTATATATAAAAAAAGTTATAATATTAGAAATCATTAGAAAATGAATAGAGAACAGAAGAGAAAACCTCTTTATGCCTGGACAGGAGCCTTGACCACTACCCACTGTGGTGTTCATTCCCTCTAGAATAGAAGAGACCCAGGAAACAAACAGCAAATGGCAATAAGGATGAGCAGATACCAGCTTCCATTTAAGGTGAGACTAAAGAGACAGGATTTTTCAGCTGGAAAGGAGAAAAGTAAGGGGGGATACAGTAGAAGACAGTAATGAATTGGCAAATACGATTTACCAGTTGACCAGGCAAAGCTGAGGGACCATTCTTAAGCTTAAATTGAAGCTGTTTAAATATGTGGCTCAGGCAAGGCTCAAGCTCTGCCTGTTATCTCAGCCCTCTTTTCCACCTTCATCTTTTGGGTTTTACTCAGCTACAAAAATGATAACACAAGAGCCCCCTTTCATGCACTAGCTCTTGTGTGGTAGCACAATGCAGTAATATGTCTCAGTAACTAACACTGCCTATGAACACTCCTATGCAGATGTATGCAAAGGCTCAGACACCAATATGCTGTTAGACATTTTGTGGTACAAAAATATTGTTGGCCTAGAATACCTGGAAAGCTTCTTTCCAGTTCCAAATCCATATGCACAAAAGGGGAAAAGACCTCAGTTTCCATCCCTATATTCTCTGTCTTTAATGCTCTATGATAAGGCATTTTACAAACCAGAGGCACATTTTGGTGAAAAATCCCATGTGTAGCATTTTCCCATTGGAATAGATCTGCATCTTTTTATGCATTTTGCTAGTGGTAATTGTTTGCAGTATCCAGAACATCTCAAAACTGCAATCCTTGTTTGAGGGGGAAAAAAATCAACAACATCTGCAAAACAGTGAGACCTCTCTGTCCATGTGAAGACAGGACAAGGTCTCTGGGAGGACCCCTGAAATGCACTCACTCCTGGGAGACAAATTGCAACCAACTGCTAATTTGGATTTCTAGATTAAAACCAAATCACCACCCAAGTAATTAACTTTGTCTCTGTAAAGCACAGCTTCTCTCTAGCTGCAGCATATCACATCTTCAGCAG
>NW_009953217.1:4957650-4966570 GCF_000747805.2 Chaetura pelagica
TCAGCAGGAGACAATTTGTAACTACCCATCATTTCTCTGATATATCCATTACAAAAAAAATTCCAGATTTGCTTGCCATAACTTGCAGCCCCCCTGAGGGCTATGACTAAGTTACTCATGGACTTCAGCACAGCCATGATTTCACTCACAGATATGACAAAATATTTAAATAAAAACAAAATGTCTCACAAACAATTACAGCATTTTCCATCCACACAAAATCAATCAACCTCAGCAGCACTGACAATTTTTGTTAGAACAATGAATATTCAGTGGGAGCCTACAGGCACCTCACGGTGTAGGATCAGGATCTTCACTACCTTTTTATAGGTACAAAATTCCGTTATTAGGTGCACTGAAAGCTAGAGCTCCTTCACAAAGAATTAACACTTCACATCCACTATTAATAAGCTTCCACTGCTGAGGTTCATGATAGCCACAAAATGCTATTATCAGTCTTTCCCATGCAGCTCTGCCCATCTACAGTATTTGGCATTGGTTTTAAAGTACAGTAGACTTGAGTCTTCCAGGGAACAGCCATCGCTTCCGTGCTCACTCTGGAGTGACTACTGGAAGCCAAAAGCATTTAAGCAAAGCTAGATAAAATCAGCAGCACCCAATGTAGGTTCTTTCTGGTTTCCTGCAAGTAAACAGACATGTTTACAAGGGGCTGTACATTCACATCAATCATAAGGTGACTTTGTTTACAGTAGAGGAATTTCCTGCAGGCTTTTGCTGTCCTGGTTTCTTTCTCTTTGTATTTACTTTTGTTCAAATGCAATTTAGAAAAAGCCATAGGTACTCCAGCTCAATTAAAAATGTGACACACTGAGATCCAAGGCAGGCTATAATTCATGCCCAGATTTAGTTGCTCTTTTTCTTGTTTGTTTGTTTAAGCTAACACACATCTCTGCATTAAAAAGCCATTTTTCTCTACCCATCGAATTCATCTACACCTGGCAAGAAAGCAGATTTCATTTGTCTCCCCATAAAGAACTGCTTTCTTCATCAAGGCCACAAAACAGCAGAAGCCCACCTGACAGAGGGATCGGGCTTTTACTTTAGGAATCTAAGAGACAGATCCCTCAAAGGAATTAAAGTCAAAAAGTTATTGCATGCAGCTGAAAGACTGGCATTAATATCAGCTGAGCAGCCAGGACTAAGCAGTTTTGCTGCTATGAATCAGAGTGAAGCATTTCTCCATTCCTCAACTGAATAAAAATTTAGTTCATTAGGGATATAGTTTGAAGAACCACTGCAGAATTAGGCTGCAAAGTTCAGAATTTGGACAGAGAATTGTGTCCAATAGCAAGTTCCTAATTTTCTGTGAAAGGAGTCCCAGAACCTCTAAAGACAGAACATCTGCACTGGCACTTTTTATCTGTACTTATCCAGAAATGGATACAGCCAAAATCTGAGTAAAAGGCGCCACATGGTCACTTCTGCGTGACACAGAACCAACATGCTGCAGTGAGCCATGGGGCAGGAGGATAGTTACAATCCTCTTGTCTTTACTTTTCTTCTCTGATCTATTCCCAAAGCCCCCAGCTGTGCCTGAAGAAGGCAGCCTGCTGCTCTTGATGTGTGGAAATAAGTGGGGCACACAGCAAGAAGAAGCTTCACAGTTCTTGTCTGCAATGAGTGTAAGCCAAAGCACAACACATGGCTTTGGCAGGCTGGCAGCCACCTGCAACTGCTGTGCTGACTCTCTGGGCTGGTAACTCAGTATTTCTGGGATTCACATATACCTTGATAAAAATGCATTAACCAAAACTACAGTCATATTTAAGCTACTGGGTGTAGATAATAAAAAGCCACAGAGCTTGGGCATACCTCACACCCATCGTAACGGCACAGATCTTACAGTTGCTCCATCAGCCCCTGAAATTATGTACTCAATCCAGCCTTCACTGCCTAAACTCTTTGCTTTCCGTTCTGCTGCATGAGGTGACCATGCACACTCTGGTTTACTATCCCTGAGTGCAAGTGAGCATTAACAAGTCAAACAGAACTGCCAGGAAAATACGCTCATTTAACATACAAGATTTAGGAGGCAAAGCTTGTATTACTCATGAAGGCTACAAAAGAAGAGCAAGAAATGCAGAGCTAGAGACTTGCCAAGAGGAAAGTAGATCAGTTTTCCAGTTCCCAAGAGGGAAGCACCAACC
The DNA here is from genome assembly GCF_000747805.2 of Chaetura pelagica. NCBI lineage: Eukaryota > Metazoa > Chordata > Aves > Apodiformes > Apodidae > Chaetura > Chaetura pelagica. Next base: position 4,959,819 of record NW_009953217.1, read on the forward strand.
CCATTTAACTTCCACGTAAAATGGGCTCAGCTGCAGAAATGGGAGCAGCACCCACATGAGTATAAGACTTTAGAAACTACTGGAAATAAGTTTCTGATGCACAAGCCATGATTTGGTATAAAAATCAGCTAGTACAGGCTCTCCATGTTAGCATCTGTTAACAAGAATGTCAGCTAATCAATACATTTCTATTACCTGCAGGGCTGGAAGAGACACTTTTTCTGACATTATTTTCAGTGTTCTACTTACAACTCATATTCCTAGAAGCAGTTTTCATTCACCTTGTGTGGCATCATTACTCATCTTCACTGATGCTTATCTTGCTCCATAAATCTGCAAATGGCCATCCAGAATGCTGCATCCCTCTGGACAGTCTACCAGGCTCATGCAGCTAACCCTCTCCTGCCCATCACTTCATCCTGCCAGACTGTCACCACAGCTGGGTGGGAATTTGGTACTTCATGGTGGCAAGCACCCCCTGAGTTGACTTGCACTGTCCCCACCAAGCAGTTTCCCTGCTGTAGGCAATGAGAGGGAACGGCTGGGACTTGGCAACACACAACAAACAAATCTTCCCAATCCTGTAATCCAATTTACAAAAAAACATATCATACCACACTTCTGCATTGCAGGTGAATAGAGCCATAAGCCATATCTGTTAGCAGCCCTTGCTGCAACCATAGACTTCTACAGAGCTATTTGGCACACTGGAGAATACATGAAAGCAAGTCTGGAACTGCCTCCTGGAAACTTCCCAGCCTCTCTTCTTGCTTCTCCAGACAAACATCTCTTCTCCCTTACCAGGTATCTGTATGTTTTCTTTTGCCATACACTGGTAAAGCCCTGGGTTCCTCAGTGCTTTGTGCTTTTGAGGAATCTCAGCTGCTCACACACAGGGCAGAGATTAATCAGCAAGTGCTTTTGTGTGCCACAAGCACTGCTTCCCAGGAGGATGTGTAGCATGGAGAACTGGGAACTCTGAACAAACTGAGAAGTCTTGTAATCTCCTCCTGCCCCTGACCTCTTGGCTTTTGGTAAGTCATTAATCTCCCAGGATCCCATCCTACACCATAGCTATTGAACTATCTAAAAGAGCACAGTTAACACACAAACTCCAAGCCTATGTCTCAACTCTGTTTTTCAGATTTCCCATGAGATTATGGCCAAGTCACAGTTTTTGTGAACCTGTGTTCCAGGCTGGATGTGGCAACTCAGCCTTCTGCATGGAAAAGCATGTGGAGTCGTGACATGACAGTGAGAGCAGGAGAAGGTGGTCCTAAAGTGTTTTAAAGATGTCCATCTCCAGCATACAAGCTACAGAGGGCAAATTCTGTCTCTTCCCCCATGCTGGAAAACTAAGCACCCACTGTGCCATATCACTTTGCATTAATCTAATAATAATGTATTTATGTATGAACCAAGGTGAATCCAAACTTGTGAAACATACTCAGCAGAATGAGTACCAATTATATGGGATATACTTTCTCCAGGTAGCTGTCTGAAAAGAATTAAGGGAAAATTAATCTACTTTAATTTCCAATCAACTGAATAAGGCAATATCAATTAAAGGAGAGGACACAGAGCCATCAGTACCATACACACTTTGGGAAACACATCAATATCAATGGTGTACTGGGAAAACATATTTAAGAGAATTAATTTAATTCTGAATACTATCTTGCCTCAGGACCAGTTTTTATTTGTCCCAAGACATGTTGAAACAATAAAGAACATTTTCTCACCAAGCCCCTGCAAAAAAATTTCTCTTAGGCTTTAAAAAATTGGCAAAAAGCCTTCTGCAACAAAAATTGAAATCCTCCTTGTCCATAATCATCATACTGCCTGAAAAACTTCACATGGATATTGGTAACTTAGAAAAACATCAATGTTTAAAATGAGATCCTTTTTTGGTACAGACAAGCAACCACTATCCCTTTAGCTTTGGAAAAGGACAACACTGAATGAAACTTTCAAGAGTATCTTCTCAGTATAAAGAGCAAACAGATTACTTTGGTAAGTACTTAGACACTATGATGAAGCATATGCTGTACTTGACAGGTACGTTGTGATATGTTTGTTTAGCTATAGGACAGTGAGATTCTGAGGCTTCTAAGTGCTAATACAACTTAAAGGATCTTCAGGTATTTTGAAGGTTTAGAAATAACCAGGACATCACACTAAATATGCAAGTCTTTGGCATTTGCCTTACATTAACAAACCTAACAGGTCATCTAAATATGCCTGAATGTAGCTAAGACTCAGGTGACTAGATCAAAATGGGGAGGCTGGTCAAAATGAGGAGTTACTTTGAATCATGTCTGGCTGCATCTTTAAATTCTTTGAAGGAAAGTGGCAGAAGAGGTTTATCTTTTCTGTGAACCTCTTTAGAGCAGTATCTACCACAGAGAGAATACTGAGGGAGAAGAAACACATCCCTAGCATCCCATGTGCCCTGATATTCTGGATAGAAACATTAGGTGGTAGCCTGACATTCACCAGATTTCAGAAGGAAAAAATGTGGGTTCCAGCAAGTTCTTTATTAAATTATTATTTTGCTGTGGAGAAGACCATAACAGCTGTTTGTCAATATACAGTATGGAATATCATAGGATAAAAAGACTTGCAACAGATCTTTGGTAGTGTCTGCCACAGCTAGCTCAGAGCCAACCCTAACTACAGCTATTAGAACACAGTATGAAAAACAGTACTTGGGCACAGGGGAGCCAAAATTTGAAAAAGCAGCCTCTAAGTATGAATACATTTTCAGAACTGAAAGCTTGCAAATGTCCAGAGACTGGCTTGCTTTCATGTAAACCAGATCACTTAGATACCAAATCTCCTGACCTGGTATCTGTTGAAGCTTCAAAGCAGTAGGGGGAAGGGGAACATGTAGAGCTACACAAAGCCTCCATGTGCAACACTGCTGGTGTACATTTATTTGAATACATTTCAAGCTGGAGAACATCTAATGAAATGCTCTCTTGTGTCTCCTGTACTCTACTCAGGAAATAGTAAAAAAGTGGCATGATTTCTCTCTACAAATCCAGATTAACAAGGCTTTTGTCCTTGGGGCAGGATTCCCTGGTCAGCAAATGCTGGTTTTTAATAGTAATTGGTGAGCTAAAGGTGGTGGGCTGATGCAAGAATCATTTGATGAAATCTGGTGCCCTTTTTTATGTTGGGGGTGGCCAAGATAGCCAGCTGGCTTGTAGCTTACCTCTTCCCTCCCTAAGCATCTCAACAAATGGGTTTTTCAACAGCTCTATGTTAATAAATTAACAAACCTTTTCTCAATTCATGATCTCACAAAATTGGAGAAGAGTGAGAAAAGGGGAGAAAGGTTAAATCTGCATGATGAACTAAGTGTTACCTACTGAGTGTAATATATCAGAACTGATGTGAAGAACTAGATAAAGCTAATGAACTAGTGATTAATAACCCATCTATCATACCCTAAAGCAGCAATTTATCATCTGCCAGCAATGCCAGTCTTAAATGCCTTATATGCAAAAACTTTCAGTGTGTTAGATGTTGATTTCTTCACTTACCATCATGTTCAAACACACTTATCCCTAGTGAAACCACAACTTTAAAGTGCAAGTCATGAATACCCTGATGAATATAATGTTTCTCGGCAGTATTTGGCATTACAGCCAAGGTCATTTTTTCACTAGCTAGTAAGGGATCCTTAGTGACCTGTAAGTGCAAGTCTATTACAAACCTGTAAGTCGTAAATGAGCTAACAGCACATACCGTCTCCAGCCTTTTAGGGTAAGTGTGAAGATGCCTCTTAGATCAGCTCCTCAAGATAGCCTGGGGATACTGATGCACCCAGGTTTGAAATTCATGCCAAAACAACCCCAGATAAAAATATTGTGAAAAAAATCCAGTCTCAGGGTATCTAGTTGGGAAATGATAGTGTCAAAATAATTATATTTAATTTGCTGCAAACACAGCTTTCAGAAATCACAGACTTATTAAAGGGGTGCATGTGGGACTCATAATATAAACACTCTTAATTATTAAACACTAGAGAACTGGCAAATGCTTCATGTAAGATGAACCTGAGAGCATACCTTTTTGTTGGGAGTAACGTGATACAGTGGTCATAAAGGGTCACATTTCACATAAGTATGCTGGATTGCACCTTCATACTACAGTGCATGATTATTGCATGAGCAGTATTGTATGTGCAGCTCTACCCATCTGGGTGCAAAATCCGTACTTGCTATATTTGGAGGCAGAGTAGAAAGCCAGTTGGCATCTCCCCTCCTCCCCCCCACCAAGATGCCCCTTTATAGATGAGCAGTCACCAAGTACTGGACCACACCTTTAACCAGTCACTCATCTTGACTCAAGTGTTTGTAAGGGTACCCATTAGTCCGTTTTCCAGCATTTGAGCTCCCATTAAACTGAATCAAGGAGACATTCAAATATTACAGATCATCTCAGGATACTTTATATTTAGAAATGAGCCTCAGGGTACAACAGTTTTTGACATTCCTAGCTCCTTTCAGACACTGGTATATAATGTATCCCCCACATATCACTACAATTATAAATTAATATTGCATAGTCCCCAAAAGCTAGAAAGCCAAAAAAAAAAAAAAAGTCAAGAAATGGAAGACATGGCCCTAACCGCATTTAAAAACCAATTAAAGAATTGCTCTGGTCAGTGGAAAGCTGCTTTTACAAATAATTATATTGCCCCATATATATTTTATAATTAGTATCTTGCCTTTATTTCACAAAATACTTTTCTCATGCAGTGTCTTAAAGGTTACCCTACTCTGGTCTAACGTGAGCTGGCAAAAGATAAACATAAGCTGCCTACAGGATAAATCCAGAGAGGAACACACTCCATAGTACAATCCTCCATTGCATCTGTTCACTTCATATGAACAACTGCTGCAATCCAGTATTTCTGTTCCAGTATATTTATGTGTTTCATACATCAGTGGTAAGCGATTAGGCAAAGCAGTCCCAGCGCCGCAAAGAGCTCACCAGCTGAACCGTGCGTGTGTGGGACGATCAGCTGCCAGTCTGAATCCACATGGATTTTGTTACCTGCTGCCCCTGTGCAACACAGTAATCAATATTAAGGGATTACACTCCAAGAACATGAGTGGGGTTCAGTTTTCTCTAAGTGACCCAACCACATGCTCAACGTGTTTGCATGAGGAGATCAAGTGAAAGATCCATTAGACAATAAAGCAGAACAAGCCCACGTTCTTGTGGGCTGATATCAAGGGCACATTTTCAAGCTCTGATTTGGCTAAAGAAACCTGATGCCATTTGACACAGCCCTCAGTCGGTGTGTGCTGGCTGGTTAGAAAATTCTGATCTTCTTATCCTCCTTTGTGCCTTGCTGGGTTTTTGCAGTGTCTCAATAATAAAAAAAGCTAAGTAGTATCCTGGAAAGAGAAACTAAAATGCCATACTATGTTTTATTTCTGAAATGCTTCATGTATGGGCCTTCAATAGCTCTTTTTCATAGAAGCCAAGGATATTCATAGGGAAAGGCACAGTGAAATCAACCTGTGTCTGCAGAAGTTGATATGCTACTTGTTGTAACCTGAAGCCATTGCCTTCTTTTTTTCTCCAGCCCCCCCCTTTTTTTTAATTACTTGTACATATTTGAGACCTGAGCCAAAATGATACTAGAAGAAATCCTGCTGTGGCTTTGCTGGTTCTTTGAATAGCTCTTTTGACAGCAAGAAATGCTCATGCTGATATCAGAGTATAAGGCAATTTCAAATCAGGCCATAAAGCAGCAAAATCAGATGAGTGCTAAAAAAAATACCTAATGTAAGTACAGGTGGTGATCTACTACTGCAGTGCAGCACCAAGTGCTCTGAAAGCTCCTTGCAGTCAAGAAGTTAGAGTGCTTTAAGAACACTCATGAGCTAAACACTGCAGCATCCCCTGGAAGCAAGGAGGTATCTTTCACTCCATTCTGCAGTCTGGTAGAGGGCTGATGCCTGCTCCTTACCCCTGTGGGGCTGGGACTTCAATCCCAGAAGGACCACAGGATGCTCATCCAGGAAGCCAGAGACAGCACTGGGACTGAACCCAAAACTGCAAGCCTTTTCCTTAACCAAGAACACAGCCCATCCTTCAAGATGAAAGAAGAAAACAAAGATATTTTGACAGGCTCATCTGAGGACAAATACTGTCTTAAATCTCCACATTAAGTAGTGGTGAAAAAGTCTTAATAATTTCTATGTTGAATGCACAAAAAGATTAATGATGAATTTTCTTTTAATAAATATTTAAAACATAGTCACAGAGTGTCAAACTCAAGCAATTTTATCATGTAGTTGTCAAAACCATTAGATTATTACTAAGATAACATAACTTGGTGGATTGTTGTTTTCTTTTAAATTTGCCTCCTAATTTCTGAGCCTTGAGTCCTGATTTCCAGATTTATTTTTTTTCCTGTGACAAGGAGGGCTAGAAACAGCCTTGGTTTTTGAAGCTGAGAATTCTCCCTTAATTACATGCATGGCTCTAGGAAAGACAGAAAATACCACATAACTTGGCATTCTTACTATGTTTCATGTTCAAAGCACTTCGCAAACCTCAGTTAATGAATCCTGCAAGAACTGGTCTATTTGGAGACAGTAAAAAATCATTGCTTTGAGGAGGACATGGGACTCTGATAAGTCTCATTGGAGGACCATGCCCTAAATCAAGCTGTCTCAGGGTCATTACAGGGCTTGTAGCTGGGATTGCAGCTTTGGATTCCTGCT
>NW_009953217.1:4966796-5000775 GCF_000747805.2 Chaetura pelagica
GTCCTGAAAGCACACTTCTCTTTTTAAAGATATTAGCACTAATCCAGAGCCTCATCTAACATAGAGCATCTGTTTACACAGCCTAGGTAATTTTTAATTATCTATGCTACTGACTTGACCCCTTCTAGCCAACCCTGCAATAATAAAGCAGCATAAAACAACAATAAAAACAATGAAGAAAAAAATAAAAATATATTTAATTGAAATACCACATGCCTCTCTAAGACCAGGGAAGTAGCAAAGCACAAAATGGCAGCTCATGTTTCCACACCTGCCTTTCTTCCCCATCCATCCATCCACCCAAAATTTTAACAGGAGTGTTTATTTGGAGAAAGAAAAATTAAATGCTAATGGACAAGAGCCATGCACTGGGGATTCAGAGGGCTCTGGTCTAGGGACAGAGAAGGTCTCATTACACCTGGAGAGCCCTTTTTGCTTTCACTGCTAAATCCTACTCTTGGGCATCCCTTCTGGAAGGCTTTCTGAGATTGGCAGTGTTTGCATTGCTTTGAAATGCAAGTCTCCTCGGCTTTGTTTGTTTTTGAAATGGTCTGAAAGGGAGGAGCAGACGTCCTTGGCAACTAAAGCTGAGCTTTCCCAAAACACAAGCTGCTGCTCTTTGTTTGCCTCTCGTTAATTAGCTGTGTGTCTAATTAGTGACAGGTTCCCTTTGACTTTCCTGAAACCAAAGCCACTCCATGTCAGTAGAGGTCCATCAGGGGACTTGTCAGTGCTGGAATGGTTTCCAGCTGCTCTGCAACCCTCCACACAAGCTCACATGCATGCACACTGACACTCACCCACTTCAGCTGACTGACTGGTGACAGCCCTGCCAGTGGAGATACAACTTTATCTGCACTGAAACCCTGATTTCAGCCACGTCCAACCTGTAATATCCTAATTCACACCACTTCCTAAAAAAACCAGGACATCACGATAGAGAAAGATTGATAGCAGAATAGAAGCCCGGGCCTTGGCTTCTAACTCTCTGCTTTAGTCCACTTCGTCTTCCCAGAGTTTTGCTCTGACCCTTGGGTCCAGATTCACCTCTCATTTACTGTCATCCAATAACCTGAATTTCACCCAAAGGTGAACACTGCTTTTCAACTGCACAGAGCATCCCTCAGCTTTCAGGGCACTCACCATAGGGCACTGTTATTGCAGTTTGTTTATTTAATCTGAGGTGAGCTTGGCCTGTTACCAGCTGTAAATTCACCTTTTTGGAGACTCATTGAAAAATCCCTTCAGCTGTACATGCCGGTGTGAGAAAGAGGAAGAACATAGACTTGCACCATCCCAGGAGACCACTGAGACCTTTTCTCCCCCACACACATGCTTCCTGCTCTTCTCTGCTCACTTCCCCCCTACGGGTTTCCATCAGCAGGTCCCTAAAGAGAGAGGAGTTTATTTAATTCCCTACTGATGTCAGATCCTGTTGGTGCCAGGATGATTGATGGGCAAGCCCCATGACTGTCAGGAAGATGCGCTTTCAATTAGCTGTGTGGGCTGTTTCCATCTCTCTGCCCTCTCTCCCCAAAGTCCTGCTGGGGCAGTGTCCTCATTGCAGGGCTTCTCTTTGGACCAGCATTCCATATTCTCTACCTCTCTTATGTCAGCAGCACAATTTTAAAGAAATGTGGCTTATTTTAGCTGGGTAAATCTGAACATGGAACTCTCTGTCTTGGGCATACATCTCCAAAACCCACCAACTCTGGGCCACTAGAGAAGACATTTCTCCCAAGAAAGCCACAGGATTCATAGAATTTTCTTGAAAACCTCTCTGAAACCCAGGATCTGTGGTACCTGGCTGATCATAGCTCCAAGGAGTCATGGAACCAGAAGAAAAAGCATAACTCTTACATGGTTTTGACTTCTGTTTTGCAATAATCACTCTAAGACTGGACTACCAACACAAACTGGAATTACTCCTAAGAAGCAAAATCAAGTGTGAAGGATATGAGAATTAATCCTTTTTAGTTTCTTATTTCTGCAGAACATGTAATATCTTAGCTCTTGTTCTCATTCCTGAGTAACAAATTCAACTTCTAGCACAGCCACTTGTGCAAACCAGATGGCATGAGAGCATCAAAAGAGCATTATCACTGTCTCCCATTAGCATTCATTTGAGCCTGCCAAATCAAAACATCTAAACCAAAAAGCTTTTGCAACTGTAATAAAATGAAGACAATGTTCAGCATTTAAAGTTATGATGGGTAAATAAAAGCATTGTTTGATTTTTCTATGTAGTCTCACCTTAAACTGTGATTTAAAAAATTTATACGCAAGAGGTATTAGTGAATCTATGACATTTCTTCCACAGCAAGCATCCAAAGGACAATCTGCTTTGACAGCTTTGTGTCCGGGGAAGTCTTTACCTTGTAAAAGGCACTTCCTATAGCAGAATCTGACTCTCACTTAAGAGTGAAACACAATTTTCACAAAGATAATATGCTAAAGTTTCTTTCCAGGTTGCACTAGAAGTAGCAGGGATTCCTGGAAATACTTTCCTGCACCAAGATTTTTCATGAAAAAGAAACAGTACAATCTAAACATTTACTCCAGCCAAGAAAACTGAAGCCACTTTCCTGTGTCAGAGTTTTAGCAATAGCCAGATGTGGATGGACAGCAAGTGCCAACAGAAAACATCAGCTCTGAGCTCACATGCTCTTCACTAGCCAAATCCAAAGCATGAAGCAAGGTTATTATTTAACTTTTCACAGTACAGGCAATCTAGTCAGTGACAACTATGTGAAGATGAAAGAAACAAGGGCAGGAATGAAGATCTCTACTATTCCAGGACAATCGACTTCAGAATAAAACCAGAAACCTAAGAGTTGAAGATACGTATAGACAGACTTTTCTCATGACATACTGAAGATATGAATATATAAGACCTGCTGTCCTGATTAAATAAAGCTGTTTTGAAGAATTTATATTAAATTAAATTACGGCCAGAAAAACTTACCTTAACTTACATCACCTGTGGTTGGTTCTCTGCCTCCTTCACAAGCACATTCTTGATTTGATCTACATCCAGTAGATCTATACAGAGCATATTACAAAGCTCACAACTCACAACCCATTGGCTTTAAGCTGTCTTCTGGAGTTTACAGAAGCATCTTTAATTTTTATTCTGGAAAAGCCAGCTAGAGCTGACCAGCATTTATATAGAATCATAGAATATGCTGAGTTGGAAGGGACCCATCAGGATCATTGAGTCCAACTTCTGTCCCTGTGTAGGGCACCCCAGTGACTGAGAGCATCATCCAAGTACTTCCTGAACGCAGGCAGGCTTGGTGCTGTGAATATATAGTCAACAAATTTGAGATAAACTTTTCTGTATTGGCTGGTAAAAAGATTCCTTACTTACAGAATTAAAATGCATGCCAGTATCAATAGCCATTAAATACAGTTACAAATGTGTTTGTCATTTCTAACACTGAGGCAAATCTTTCTTGTTTTAGTCAGCCAGCATAACTCAAAGTCAGTTACATTAGTCTTGTACTGTTTGAGGAACAACACTCCAGAAGACTGGAAAGAAATAGACTCTAATAGAGATCCTTTCCCATATTTCCATATGGAAAAGAACCCTCCAAAGAATTGTTTTGTTGCAGCCTTCCAACCTCTTTTCTATTTCAAGCTAGAAAATGCCATGGTACATAGAAATGAATGAAAAAGAAATCAAGCACCTGACAGATTTGGTTTGGGATTTAGGTGACATGCATAAGCAGATGTGAGACTTTCTTGTATGACTCATTGCTCATCCTTGATCCACTACAATTAGGAAAGCAACAGATGGAATTAAAGCAGGACAGAAAACCATGAAGGAACAAAAGCTGAGACAGCAGTCAGCCTGACCCCAAATTCAGTTACAGTGTGCAAACCTGGAATAGGTCTGCTAAAATCAGTGCCATTTTTCCAGACTTACATACATGAAACAGAGATTAGAAAGTAGTTCTGATAATAAATCAGAAAGTGTGCAATATCATCACTAGTTTCCCTGCAGCTGGTGTACTGAAACACATGCCTCTCTGACAGGGAGGTGATATAAACAACTGAAGCCTGACAGTTAGAATGGGTTTGGACTCCAAAGGTTGGACTGCTCCATTTGGATCACACACTGAGGGTTGGCAAGGTTGCCTACACACCACCTGCTGAGTAACTTAAAATGGAGAGGGAATCTGGCTTCAGTCTCCATTATTCATCTGTTGGGATGCAAAAAAAAAAAATAAAATGCATTTCTTTTTAGCTTTCTATGAACTTGCCATGCAATTACATATGTTTGAGATCTAGTGCAAAACAGAAACCAGGGAAAAGGGAAATAGGGTTGCCTTTGCAGAAGTAGCTTAATTCTGTGAAATGCAGAGCCAGATCCTACATTAAAAAGATCATACAACAAGGAGTTCATCAGGCCATGAGGGAAGTAAGAATCTGAGATATTAAAAAAAAACAAGGGAAAAGGAATGCCCTTTTAGATGTCACATGCTTTTAAAACTAGGGCAAGAAGGCTATAAGGAACATCCTTAGTGCCAGTAAATGCAGCACATCTGGCTTTGAAACTGCCCTTGCAGCACTGCACGCTTTTTTTTTTTTCATCTGTCTGTAGAAAAGAGCAGTAAAGAGCTCTAGCAGAGCTGTGATGGTCAGGTTTGGGGTGGAGTTTGAAAAAGCCAAGTGAATGTTAAGTAGGAAGTGCTCATACAGCTGACTCTGTGCTTGTGTCTTGATCTAATGGAAACTTACAGAGAAAAGCAGAAGAACTGAACCCTAATCCTGGCATGTTTTCCCTGTAAAACACCTCCAGACACCCTAAAGGATGAAGCAAATGAAAGGCAGAAGGACCTGATCAAGCCACTGACCCTGTCAACAGCATTTGCTTCAGCTACTGCCTGCAGAGATGAGCAGGGCACAGTCGTGTCTGCATGCACTAGCCCCATGGGCAGGCAACGGGATTCAGAGAATCCCGTTGTGGGAACAGCCCTTGGAGCCATTACTCCAGACTGGCTGGAGTGAGCAACAGGAGGGAAGATTCAGCTGGGAGATGTTTCTATCCAAATGTCGTAGAAATCTGCACAAGAGCAGGTCGTCCCTTTCCCCTCGCCGGCTCACCAGTGGAAGTAGCAAGTCCATCCCAAAGACGCTGTCCAGATTACTGATGCCCTCTGCCGATCAGCTGGAGGAGAATTAGCCTGGGAGCAGTAGGAGGAAGAAAGAGCCCGAGCCTCTGCCAGCCTGTGTCTGAAGGCTTCTAATAGGATGTGCAGTCCATCCCTTGGCTTAGGAAACTCCTTCCCTCTCCTCAGTCTGACTGGATACCCCACACAGACACATATCTGCAAAGGGACGACATGGTTGCTGTAAAATCATGCACATGGGATGACTGCAAGTGCCATTCTGAATCTTAGCACCTCTGTCACTCCCACCCCCTCTGCAGTCAACAAGTGCAAGGGCTGAGCTGAAGGTATTTAAAAAATCACCAGCATTTGTGAGTTTGTCTTCAATCTACAGCCCCTCAGCATATACTGAAGTGTATCAGCACCTACACCACCTGTATCCTTGCCTACAACAAGGCAGGGAAAGCGCAGCACAGCCCAGGAGTGCACTATTTGTTGTGAGTGAAAGAAGGAATTATCTGACTGGGGCTAAACAAGCACCCTGAAAATTCAAGCAATGTGCAGAGACAGATGAAAACAAGCTACGCTGCAGTTTGGTTACTCAGATGACATAAAATAAAGAGGCTGATGGCTTAAAGAAAAGGACTCAGAGAGAAGTGAAGGGTATATTGTGCATTTTATTGCCTGCTCATGTCAGCTGGTGATGAATCAGGAACAGAGATCCCTGGTGGCAGGTTGAGAATTTGGGGTGTTCAGCTCTGCAGGAACCCACTGAGTTGCCCTGTCCTGCTGCAGCTGCTTGTGGGTCTGGGTTTTCACTGCAGGCTATGTGAAAAGCAGAAGCTGGTAGGAGGCTGCTGCTATGACTGGCAGGGCAGCTTCCCCAACAAGGCTGATGAAGGGGATGAGGAGAGAGGAAGAGGGGTTCTCTGCTAAAGATGTGCCAGCCTTTGCACACTGAACCTTTCCTCTAGGTTAGAAAAAGGGCCAGTGCAGTAATATGCCAAGATCAATATGCTCTGCTCACTCTGGTCTGGCTGATCTCAACATTTCTTTTCACCATTAAGTTACGAAATTGGTTTTAATTTCCAGTAAGGCCTCTTTCTAAAGAGGCTCCTCTAAAAAGCAGCATAAAGTAATTTAAAACAAACAACAAAGCACAACCTTATCACAGAACCACAGTACAAACACAGCTAGGGACCTAAGGACATGGGACACTTGCAAGATGTGCCTTCCTTCACAACAGGGCTTCCTGAAGCAAGGGGATTTGATCTACAGAGCTCAGTATCAAACTTGTGCAAGACAAAGAAAGTAATCCCCAAGCTACACCTCTGAGGCTCAGAAATGACATCACACCTCCTACAGACGGAAAAGTTTACTGAGATTGTACTCAGATTTTAAGGGTTCATGCATCCAAAGCTTTTCTGCTTTTCCTGGCTCTATCAGTTTATCTGAAGAACAATATTGCCTCTCCCTATTAACCCAGTCTTCCTTGCCAAGCTTTAGAATAGCATTACATGGGGAGGGGCAGTGGGAGGGGAGAGGGTGGGTGGCAGGCCTAGGCGGTCCCTTTTAGTAACATTGGGATGCAAGGACATGGGGATAGTAATCATTCAACAAGTTCACCTTGTTTTGATTTCCATACCTGCAGCATGTCTGCTCCATCCCACTCAGTTGGAATTTACTGAACCAGCCACCTAAGGAGTGATTGAGTGCTAGGAATGAAGATATGGTACCTGCTCCACAGAAGCCTGGGAAGGAAGCCTTACTGAGCCTTCCCAGAGCAAGGAACAGTCTCCCTGTGAAGTGCATAGTGGCTGCACAGTACTATTAATGATATACACATTCTGTAAATAGCTGAAAGGAAAGAGAATGCCATATGTATTTGTGGCAGAGCCAGCCTAGCAAGAAAAGTTGCTGTAACTTTGTCCCTGGCCTATCAGGTGTTTTTATAAGACAGAAACACTGCTCTCTTAGCACAGCTTCAGTGGGGACAGCACACAAATTTCATATCCCACCAGCTCAGTAGAACAAGCAGAGATGCTGACATCCTTCAGTTCCAGCCTGTTCCCATACCCAACGACTCAGGAACAACAGGCTCAAGAGCACCTGCACTAGGCCCTCTACATCCATCTGCCACCCTCCAGCTTATGAGAGGTTTATGTCTGGCTACCCACAGAAATATTATTTCTTCTTTGTTTGTTGGGGTGACAGTGGGCTCATGAAGCCCTTTCACAGACCTGTCTTGGAGACAGCTGACCTCTGGAAGAGCCTCGCTTCCTTGCCTGCCTCAGTACACACACTCTGCATGTAAACGTACATCATTTGCTGCATCTCACACTTCAGGTGCCAAAGAGAACTGGCCATGGCATCTGCTCTGCAGGCCCAAGAGGCATACACTGAAAGGCAACTGTTTTCAGGCTAAGGGAACAACCCTCTCAAGTCTCCATTAGAGAAGGTGTTGACAGTTGCACTTATACAGGTGACTAAATTTCACCCATAAGAGACAGGCAGGAGGATGCTTTAATGAGGGGCACACCAAGAAAAAGCACCTTCTCTTGGTTAACCTCTGCCCCCCCTGGTCCTTGCCACCCACAGTGAGCTAACAATGTCCCCTGAGCCAGAACAACCAGTTCTGGTAGTAAGAGCTTTGTTCGCTGCCACAGAGCAAGGGCCAGAGCTTGCAACAAACTGTGCTGAATAAAAGCACTCTCCTGAGTCTTTTCCCTTTGGTGGCACTGCAGCACCTCCCATTCCCAAGGAGCCTTCTCCCCAGGACTAGACCTCAATTAACTCACAGCCTCAGGCTATAAATCAAGTCAATAAAAGGGGCTGTAAAATAAACATGAACAGGTCTTCCCCCTTTCCATTCAAACGTACTGGAGTGGCAAAGCCTTTTTCCAAGTGGAGCTTAGACACCCTGTGCTTCACTGGCCTCACAAGAGGGAATTCAGTGTGCTCAGATATTAATACAGGTGACCTGGTCACTGGGATGCAGGTAGCACTAGGAAGTGCCCCACGGTTTGGAGGTCAGACTCAGGTCACTTCTCCAGAATTTTCATGGGGTGAATAGGTCTAATTTCCAGCTCACAAGAGCTGGAAAACAAGATTTTAGTGATGGAAGTTAAATAAGCAATGTTGTTTTTTATTATAAGGCCTTGCCTACCAGAACATCAAGGCATAAATTTCATCCAGCAGATCTACCTGACACCTCAAATGAGGAAGGAAAGTAAATCTTCAGCCTCTGAGCCAAATTCTGCTCCAATGGATACCCATGGGGTCAGCAAAGTTGGCTGCATGACACTATCAACAAAAGTGAATGAATTCTGCTGTCAAAGCAGAAACCATGAGAACTGTGACCTTTTCAAAAAAATTGAAAAAAAATAAATAAAAAACCAAACAGAGGGTCTATAAACCATTGTTATTTGTAGCGCTCCAGTGTGTAAAGCTTCCAGAGCCACTGCATGATAGGGGCTGTAAGCCAAAGTGAAACACCCTGCTCTGAGGCAGTGAAATCCCTGAAGGCAAGAGAGGGGAAAGAAGATAAATAAGAAGAGCAGGGCTTCAGCTTGGTTCTCCTGATTCACCCATGGCTCTGTATTCTCTCACTAAGTGATGGAGCAGAATAACTCTTCCATAGGCTGCCAGGAACAGTCTTTCAAAGTAAGATAACACAACTTAGGGAAAGTTCTGTCTCCACCTGCTGCAGAGTTAAACCAACTCTCCACACTGCCCAGCAGCACAGCAACTTCACTCACCTGGTCTACAAAAAAAAAACAGCTTTACTACCCCAAATCATTGCCACTTCCCTCTGTGCTCCAGAGCCTAAATCTTAGTTTCAAAAAACTTAGTTTCATAGCCTTCAGGGCCCCATGGAACCTTGAAATATATTATCTACCATCCCAATGTAAGTAACACCAAAGTATCAGTAACTCCCCAAATCTTTGCACTACCACATCCTTTGGAATCTCCCTTGTAGCTCATACTCCAGCTCCTGAGACTGTTTAACTCATAGGCAGACTGCTTGCTAGGTGCTGAATCCTCAACATATTATAATGAAGGAATGGATGAAGCAACTGCAGCCCATCTTCATTAGCAGAGCATCCAAAGCCTGTTCAGAAGAACCGAACTGCTCCTTGCATTAAGGAATAAGTGAGCACATGTGCACACATATGTAGTGGAACAAGAAGGGTTAAAATCCTCTGGTCTGTCCTTTTGTGGCCACTCCTTCTGTGTTGATTGTAGGTTTGCAAATAAGTACTCATTCAGAGGAGCAGGTGAGACATCTTTAGAGTCCTGAGATGAATCAGAAGATATAGAAAAAAAGAATTCAAGAGAAGAGGAAAAAAGCTGAAAGGGACCGAAATCTTCCTTCAAGTCATTGTCCTTCCTCTGTAAAGGGGGAGCTATGACAATGCTCCTGCAGTTTGTCCAGTTAATTATAGAACAATACAAGGAGGAGAGCTGTGATGGATTGGCAATTTACAAGATAGGGGGGTGAGAGGCAGAGAATGGTAATTACACGAGGGCTTCCACACTGCCTATACAACTGACTGTTTGACTAACAAAAAGGGTCCCTGGTATCTGCCTTCCCTTCACTGATAAGAGCCACACAGGCCAGGGTAAACAGCACAGTTTGGCTTCACTCAATCTCGAGAGGATGCCCGTTGTCCTTCCCCCCACCCCGGTGCTGGAGAGGCACCTAGGGAGAAGGTGCAGCACTGGCAACTGCTCACCTTCTCTGCAGGGAGTGGATGGCCATGGCAGAGATAAGAATCACTGAAGTAAAGCCACAGGCTGAGGGGACAATGGCTGGGCTTGGGCCACAAAGCCATCCATCACATGGGAAACAAAGCTGTTGTCAGTAGGGACGGCTGCATCCTCCAGGCATGTCAGCTGCAGAGTGAGTTGGATGACAGGCCAGTCAAGGACTGACAAGGCCTCCGGGGAGATGCCAAGAGGAGAAATAGGCCATATAGCAACTGCTGACTGTTGATCCCACACCATGCCAGGAATGCTCACGCTGCTTTGCAGACTCCTTCCAGGTGAAGAAAGTGTAAATCTCTTGATATCAAGGTTGATCTTTCTTTATTGAAAGATTTCTCCAGTAGTTGAGGATGCAGAACTTTTCCTTGGCACAAGGGAGTATTGCAACTGCACAAATTAAAGCCCTTTATATATTCTGACCAAAAAATCCAAGCTCAAAATACTCAGGGATATTTTTTTTTTTTTTCTCTTTTCTTAGTGGTGTGAGCATTTCCCTAGTTAGTGTTATAACACTGACCACACATAGAAGAAAACCCACCTACGTGTGAGGTGTCCCTGCTCATAGCAGGGAGGTTGGAACCTGGTGACCTCTCAGATCCCTTCCAACCTTAACCATTCTATGATTCTATGTTACAAACTAGCCTGTATCTTTCAGCTCTGTGACCAGCAGTGCAGTGATACAAGTTTTGCTCCAGTTACTCAATTACAAAATGGAGAAACAGAGTTGCAAGAGAAGGGAGCTGCGAGGTGGTACAGTGGCAGTCTTCAGACTTACATTTTATGCACATCCCACACCATTACTTAAGGTTTGTCTCAGGAATAACTTTTGTGATATGCCCCTTCACACTGGATACTCTTTATTTCAGACTAACATAGTAGCTCAGTTTGACTTCCTGATCCACTCAAGCCTAATTGCCCTGTGTTGATAAGCCCTGGCATGAGTAGGTTCTTATATATGTAGGTCCACCAAGTCCTTCACCTTGAGGGAAAACAAGCAAATTTGAAGCAGGTCTGGCTTCCACATGAAAGTAACACAAGAACAGCCTTTCCGAGTTCAGTACTGGCCAGAAAACAGGAATGAAACACATGTTTCTGATCATTTCAGAAGCTCCAAAAGAAGTTTAGTTCAGAGAATGGGCAAGAGTTTGAAGGGGGAAGAGGGGAAACATGTGTCCCATTTGAAGCATAAGACCTCATTTTTATAAGCCATCTTAGCCACTCTTAACACATGCACGTGAAGTGTCAGCCCAGGGCAATGTGCAAGGGTAGTTCATGATGCAGATATTAGAAGTTACGACATCCCAGAGTTTGGAAACTGCTGAATCCAGAAATGTAGTCTGAGCTCATTATAAAGCAGGGTTAGAGAGGAGACGAGGGTCTGAACTCAGACTCACAAATAGCAAGGCTTAAAGTGGGGTACATCTTGAATCATAAACTGTTCTCTCTCCTTTCCACTCATTGCAGCTCCTGGGGCTTTGCTTCTCTGTGTCATGTTTGGTGACTTTTTGCTTATTTTTCTGCAGTCGGGAGAGATGCCACAAACCTGGAGTTGGGCCCTTCCACCCATTAATCAAAAGCTACAAGTGCTCTGCAGGGAGACAAAACCTCTGTGTGTTTTCCCTGATATTTCTGGAGCAAGGCATGGAGGGACGGGGGGAGGCTGGGCCAAGGACCCCTAGTTAGATTAACATTTTATTCAGAGACCTATTAATCAAAGTCAGAAGTGGCATGAAGCAACACCAAGGGAGAAAAATATCTGGACAATCAAGGCCCTAAAAAAAACCTCTCAGCTTGTCCCAATTTACTGCAACTAACTCACTCACAGTATTAGATGGGAGAGGGGGATTTGCAGCCTCTATCCAAACAGGAATGGACCATACAGGTAAATTCTGGCTTTTTTCACATTAAGCAAACAACTCTGTGTATCCTGCCCCCAGCACCAGTCAAAAAGGCCCCTATCTTTCTTACTCCAGAGCATAACGTGTTTTCATGCAAGCTTATACTTTTTAATTATTATTTTTGGAAGACAGCATGATCAGACTCGTTTTCTTACCAGGAAAGACAGGCTCAGTTAATGGGAACAGGTCTGGCCAGCGTTCTGCTTGATTAGGGCCTTTTGGAAGGCAGCTTTTTGCCTCAAAGAAGAGGAGATAAATGGCCTTATATACAGCATGATACCAATGGGAGTCAGGCACGTATATGTCAGGACATTGAACAACCCAGCGTTTGTTCCCTCCAGCACTGTCCATCACAAGATGAAGCACAGTGATGCAGATGGTAAAAGCCTGAAAACACACAGATGCACTAGGCAAGAAAGGGGTAATTCCTTTAAGGGTAAAGATCACCCAGGGAAGAATTCAACACTCATCTCTGCAGTTTGCCCCAAGAACTCAGCCACTGGAACCCAGAGTGCTTCTGCGAGTGCAGTCTATCCTTGACCTCTATCTTCACAGGCTGTTTGGAGAATGGCATCTCCAGGACCGCTGAAACCTCAAGGCACAGAAGGCAATTGGGCCCCATGACCCAAAAGATGAAAGCATTAAGAACATTATTCTGCAGGGGCTTGACCAGTAGCATGACATAAATTTAACAGAACCTGGAGGAAAAACTTTGTGCTTTCTTCTGAAAGTGGGGCAAGCCTGCTAGAACAGAGAGGACAAGGGCTAAGCTGGAGAACAACATTTGATGACCAGTCATGCCTAGCAGTTCCTAGGAAACTATGGCTGCTGCCTTATACAAAGACAGCTCTGTTGCAAGGAAGGAGAGACTTGGCTCTTTCTCAGAGAGAAAATTGATGTGTGCATCCTCCACCCAGGAAGAGCTAAGGCACCTCCAGCACCTTTGGGCTGTTTTTCTCCCATGGCAAGTTCCTGGCAGCTGCTGACAGCAGGGAGACTTGGGGAACTCAATCCCTTCTCTCTTCCCCAGGCTCCTTCCCCCTCCAACCCCAAACCAGAAGAATATGGAGGAAGAAACACATTTTTCCTGTACAGATACATGAGACGCCAGGCAAAGAGAAACTTGTGGAATGCACAGCCCAATGGATCTAGTTTCCCAGAAAGACTGGCCTGGCCTTAGAAGAAGGTTAATTAACTCTGGCAGCTCAGGGCTGGAAAATGTCCACTTCATGCATTGGAGTGCCTGTTCATGGGTGAAAAAGGGGCCAGGCAAACCATAGGGGGGCAAAGGTCCATCTGCAGACATATATGAAAAGCTTGGCTGGGCTTGTGTCTGTGTCCTCTGGGAGGAACACAAGAAAGATGTTGCCAATTGCTATAGCCAGAGCAGGATCTTGCGGGTGCAAGGGGAGAACAAGAAAACCACAATAGAGCTAGAAAAACACAGCCATGCCAGGCGTAGGTGGAGACGCATTATCTTATGGGGCAGGCATGCACTCTGCCTTCCATTCTCTGAGCATCACAATTGCCTGTGTATCTCAGCTTCCAGGAAAAATGGCTGAGGGCTTGAATGGCCTTGAAGATGCGACTCTCAGCGGGTGTTGTAATTGACAAGTAGGGGAGCCGAGTGCATCACTGCAGCAGAGCAGAGAGAAAGGAAGTTATTCCAAGGCCATGCACACGTGGCGAAAGCAGGATTTGGCTTCCCTTGCACACTGAAAGAGGACACTGTCCTATACCTCTGTGCACACTTGAGTGTAGTGTGTTTGGGACTGGAGGCCTCTGTTCCCACTGCTAGTTCTGCAACTTGCCAGACTGCAGGATACATTTCATGCTCAACAAGATGAAAGTTAGAGAGATCTCTTCCCAGTGCAGCACTTCCCAACTGCACCATACATCAAAAAAATCAGTTTTCCCCTGTAATTCCTGTGACATCAAGGATCTGAATACATGGAGAAGACTTATGGCAGCATTTTATGAGTCTTTTGTGAGATGGCAGCAGAAGCTGCCCATCTAAGCATGGGATCTAGAGACAGAAACTGCTCCCAAGACCATGGTGTCAGCCTGTAACACCAACTCTAGAATAAGACTTACTGAAACCTAGAGGGAACTTGATGATTAATTTAACCAGGAAAAACAGGGGATCATAGTCCCTTCTCTGCAGTGTGCAAATTATTGACAAGAAAGCAAGGAAAATCTATGTGCAAGACAGCCAGCTTGGGCTGTGCATCCTTCCATCCTGATTCCCAGTAAGCTGCTGTGAGATGCAGGAGTGTTCAACCCCTGCATTAGGATAGAATAAGCAGCAGCTGGGGAGCTTACAGATCTGCTTGGGGAAGCCTTTGTGTACCAAAGAGAGTATGAGACATTAATGTAGAATTTCTGATTCCTTGGCTTGCTACTCAAGATAAGTATCATAGCCATAAATATTTGAGGGAAATACTAAACCTAAACCAAGTAAAGTAAGGTTTAAATTGAATTGTTAGCAAAGAATAGGGAAGAAAAAGAGAAATAGAGGCCAGGAGTCACCAGGAAAAGCCAAGGAAAATATTTTGAGAACACCATGCCACTTAGTGCAGTCAAATGTATTTCAAAAGCAAAAAAGTAGTTTTTCAGAAGTTATTGTGTAGCCAAGTTGTTAGGCAGGAGGTATATCCTTGCCCCTGCTTTGAGCCACAGATACATCCTCTCCTTCTGCCCAGCATTTTCTCCCACAAATCTCAAAGCACTTACAGATGTTCAAACTTAGCATACTTGCAAGATTAACTTTCTAGATTAAGTTTCTTGATAACTCAATAAAATAGACTTCAGCTTTTTCCTTCTGCTCTCCAAGTCCTTGCAAAAGCTGCTTTGCTGTGAAGTTACAGGGTACCTCATGGCAACCCAAAAGTTCTACTATTTTTCTCTCCATTGCAAGCTTAAGTGCAACATCTCCAGTATATTTTATGTACAGCTTGGAATACACTGACTTGGGTGCAACAACTCCGACAGAATAGCCTCCCTTTCCTGCCCTAGTGGACTCTGAGCTAGGGATGGATTAGCCAGAAAGGTAGGAGAGCAAGGCAGGAGAAGCAGAAAGCCAGCAACTAGACAGGCAAGGAAATCCTGGCATTCCTCTCTGAGCCTGTAACCAGATCCTCCCTCCTCTGTTATTCTTGCCACTCATTCCCCATCTTTAGGAATTGCTGAGGATACAACTAGGCAAGATTAGTAGGCAACAACTGCTTCAGCACTTGTACAAACTCAGTAATCGGCTGAGATCAAGCTACTTGTTGCCAGGAAGCCACCCATCAGGTCTAGCTCTTTTTGTCTGCTCACTCCTGATTGTTTTCTGGTCATGTGCAGACTTCTTCCTGAGGGCTATTTTCTGTCAGCTTGCTTTGAGTATCAGCAGCACTGACACTAAACTCTGCAGTGAGCTTCTCCCTCTCTAGCTGAGCAAGGAAACCTTTTCCAGACAAAAATTTACATCCAGCAGTGAACATTCCCACACAAATACTAGGGACCTGCAGCACTCAGCTAATGCCTTCCTTGCTCAGGGAGGCTGAGGGGAACGAGGAGGGGTTAGTGTTGACCTCTCTGGGCAGCTAGTGAGGATGCTGGGGCCACAATCCCCTCCAGCAACACTGGTGAACTCCCTGCGACATCCGTCCAACCCTGCCACTGCCAGGTGGAGAACAGGCCATCTCATTCAATACAGGGAACACTAGTGAATTCACTCATGGCCCAAAGATTCAAGAGAAGTGCTCCAGATGTGGGTAAAAGATAGTGCCCCATATTGTAGTAAGTTCTGTCTTCTAATGGGTAGTCATTAAAACCACAGCACAGTTTACACAAGGCTCCTGTTGGTTCTAACAGTAGGAAGGAAAGCAGTTCCACACACCCTCTCAGCTTTACATGCTTCTTGTCCTGGGCACAGATATCCATCCCTGTACCAGCTGACTTCAGCACTGCTGGTGCCAGTGCAGAGGGATGCAGGGACCTGGCAGGATGCAGCTGTTAATGGTGCCACACCTGAGCTCAGCATTGCATCCCACCCACTTCCACCGCCAGCCACCACAGCACAGCCAAAGGAGACATCACCCCAGCACCTCTGAAGCTGCAGCCTGCTCGAAGCAGGCAGGGAGCCCACAAGGCTCTTGACTGCACCAGTGCCAGGCTATCCCTGGGCTGGATCAGCCATTGGGACCCCTGCCTGCTCCCTTCTCTTCCACACAAGAGACTGCCTCCCAGCCTGCCCTCCTACCCCAGCAAAAAGTCGGGTTTGATATGCACTCCAGCTGCTATTCAACATAGGAGATCCCCTCTCTGACAGATGTTTTCTTTGAAATAAGAGAAACAGCAGGCACTGGACTCCCAGTGTGTCAACATGTGCAGCTCAGCACCTCCAGGGGTCCTGAGAGTCCTTCCAAGACCTGCTAGATCAGTGTGGTTAATAAACTCTCACCCACTGAGCAAAAAAAAGTCTTCTGCTTTCCAGGGGAGAAACCCCAAATGCTCTCAGTCCTGCACTGCTTCCATCAGGTGCACCAAATTGCACAGAAAAGCAAAAATAAAACTGTAACTTAGGCAGGAACCAGCCTTTTCAGGAGCTTTTAGGGCACAGAAGCTTGGCTCCAGATGGGACCATAAGCCACTTCTCAACAGCAGTAGCCCCATAGGCCACAATGTCACTAGTAAGTCTATTAACAAAGATCATTTATGCCACCTTCCTCTTTCTGTGCCTCTGCTGTCTTACCACATGCAATGAAAGACATTTCAGTAGACAGAGACCCTTCACTGTGCAAGACACAAAGCTGGTGGAAACCATTCAGTGAATTATTATTTTAATATTAAACTACCAACTTGGCAAGACCTATACTCAGTTAGTATAAGTACCTATTTTAAAAACATATACATAATTTAAAAACCTATTTAAAATTACACATAAATAGTATTAGGGTTGCTAGTAGTCAGGAGAGTGAGCGTGAAGATGAATGCACCAGTTGTATGCCCTGGGTTTCAGCTGAATCTTTTCCAAGATAGACTTTTTTTTCCCTATCTAAGATGGGAAACATCTGACATAATTTCCCATCCCACATATATTTCACAATTTCCCACCCCTGGGAATGTAGAGTGCCTAGCACATGGGGCCCTGCAGACATCTACAGATAAAGGCACCACAAGGTAGGAAAGCTGGAAACTCACAGACAAACAGGGATTGAAAATACATGCTAATTTTCCCACTGCTAATTAACCACTGTAACAAGTTTAGGGGATACCGAGCACAACTTTCATCCCAATTTCCTCTCATTTTGACAGGACTCAGATGCTTTCAGTGGTTTTAGAAGTACTTGTTGTACTAGACATGACTAATGTCACACACTCATAATCCAGTGCCACAGTCCCACAGCTGTTCCTTTCTGCATTGGATCTCATTGAGCAAGAGATTAATCTTGGCAGTTTTGTGCCTGGCCTAGCACACACTCTAAAGGCTCCTTCAGTGAACCCTAGTTTGGTTGAAGTCAATGGCAGAGTAGAGCAGGACTAGGATTTCACTTCACTGCCTCCAAGTTACACACATTTTCAGCAGTTACATCTCCACATATTTTTTTTCTCTGCACTTCTAGAACAGAAACTAGGGCACTGGTTTATTGCAAGACAGGGACTTACCCAAAGCATAACTTCTCCCAGAGTGTGAACACCACTACATAGTTCAAACTGCACCGAATGCAGAGCCTTCTCTCAGATGCACACATGAAAATATAGCTCATGATATATTTTCAAATTACAGACGATGCAATTCTCTCTCCACCTTTACCTTATGTAAGCATATCTCTTTTCCTCCTCTCCATGTGCCTCAGCCACTCAACACAGAAATAGAAGACATCACAGTCCTTTTTTTTCCTCAGGTTAAGAACCACCAATGGGTAGATATAAAACACTCTACCTGAAGCACTACGGGAAATGGCAAGGGAATTTACACACTGAAATACAGACACAACACTTGGACAGAGTTTACCTTAATTTAGGAATAGGCAGCACAGAAATGACAACGTTGCTTCTTGCACTTTTGCAAGTCCCAGGCAAAGAGGAAAAGCAGCAAAGGAATCACTAAAATGCCATTCTTGACAGATAGTGGCAGAGGGTATGAGAGGAGGTGATCAAGAATAACAGCGCCTTGCTTTCAAAGCCTTCTGCACTGGATCATTAGAGTAATCAGTTTGGTGCAGCTTGGCTGGCAAAGAACCAAACATGGAAAGTAGCAAGCTATATTTTATGTACAACTTGAGAAATGCTGACAGTGCTGGGAAGGGTGGGGAAGAGCAGGTACCAACAGAATAGGCAGCAGCTCACAGCAGAGCTGAGGATGAGGCAAGAAATATGATGACAGCTTTGGTTGGAAGTGAACAGCCAGACCAGGGTGGGGGCTTGGGGCCAGACCTGGAGAGAAGCAGAAAAACTTGTACAGCTGCATAGGGAAACTGCCCTCTGCTTCATAGGTTTTAATGTGGACAATCTTGCTGCAACACATGGGGATTTATGGAAAGTGAACACAAAGCCAAAGTCTCACTGATTGTCATTTTGCCTCATGTCCCCATGGAACAAAGATTCCATGCTTTACCTCCCTTTTCTCTCCCTGCAGGAATCCAGGCAGCTGATCTAATATGAAGATTCTCCTGAGAAAGGTACAAAACAGCCTGGGGAAAAGCCTTCATTTCACCAGCAGTCTCATTCACAGAGACCACAACAGAGGACACAAGGGGGGCATTGTTTCTGGAATAAAATCTCTATTTGAGCTCTCTTCTTTGGCCATGATCAATGGGAGGGAATTAAAGTCTTATCCTGAGAAAAAAACAAAACAAAAAACCAAAAAACTAGCTTGCTAACACTGTGTTGAAAGATCAGGTAGATGCAGAGCAAGCGTGGGCTCCCACACCATCTCTTGGCAAGCTTGAGAATGCCAGACGCAAAAGCCACTCTGAAAAAATCTCCCCAAACACAGGCACAGCCCTTGTTGTATCCTAAGAGAGACAACCCAGTTAAGGGATATGATTTGTTACAGAAGATGTCAGTGTTTCACAGTACTTCAATCCAGACTTTAGCTACCCACAGCTCCTGCCCAGTGCAGGGGCATTTAAATTCTCAGGGTGCTTACATGTTTGTCTCTTCAGTGTCTGTGATTTCTGCTCCATGGATGCACAGAACCAACCCAAATAACTTTGAGCCTTTCTGCATCGCTGTCCTACCTAGCTCTAGGGTATTCTCAGAGCACCTACCTCCTAGCCATCCTCCCAGCACCTTCCCAT
This sequence comes from Chaetura pelagica, assembly GCF_000747805.2. Lineage (NCBI taxonomy): Eukaryota > Metazoa > Chordata > Aves > Apodiformes > Apodidae > Chaetura > Chaetura pelagica. Next base: position 4,985,865 of record NW_009953217.1, read on the forward strand.
CTCTAACAGTCACACCAACGGGAACCCACTGCATTCATCACTCAGTGACGATGGGTGAGGTTTTTTTCCACCTCACCTGCCAAGGAGTGGATTTCAGCCCCCAAAGCTCATCAGTCTGAACACCCCATTGAGAACCAAAACTATTTCCATTATGGTCATAGTAACACAATGCTCACCTCCCCTGATCTTGGTTTCAATCTGATGTTTTAGAAAGCCAACAAGAAGACTGTTTATACTAGCAATTACAGGTTCAAAAAACAACGTCTGCTGCTTAGGCAACTAAGCTTGGAGAAGCATTGTCAGTCTTTCTGGGGAGACACACATCACACTCACCTTCATCCTCTTCCAGGCCGTCATCTCACGTTGTTTTTACTAGTAAAATCAAACGAGATTAAAAGCTATTTGCTGCCCTCTTCCGAGCAAACCTGAATCACATATCAATACTGATAGGGGCTCTGGACACAGCTTTTCATTCAATAAGCAGAGCTCTGTTTCCATGGAAAACGGTGGACACTGGCATGGCATCAAACAGTCGTGACAGGCCAGGTGAGAAGTGCTCATCAGCCATTACAGACAAGGATGGCAGGTCAGTGCCACGTAGTCTAAACCGGTTATCAGGTATCCATGGAGGGCATTCTTGGCATTTTGGTTTTGTAACTCTCAGGTTAATATTCCTGTGTGGAAATATGAAGAAATACCTCCTGGCATATTCAGTTCTCAATGGTCAAAAGCATTTCAGAGCAGAAGCAGACCATATAAAGAAATAGGAAAAAAAATTACTTGAAGATTTAAGAGGGTGATTTAGGGGTTTTATTTTGGACTAAAAGCACTTAAGTCCTCCAGCAGTGCGCTATCTTGTCCTTTGAGGGAACAGTACCTTTATCTAGACATACAGTATGTATGCACATACTATCCTCAGAACAAAACTTAACACTGCAAACCTGCTGTTTTCACGGCACTTATCCAAGATAACTACTCTTTTGTGGAAACCTGTTAAATTAAACCATGTTCTTCATTAAAGCCCTCTAAAATCAGGCTTATGAGCCTGAGGAAGCCTCAGGTTTTGTATGCAAATATAGAGAAGAAGTAAAGCCATTTCTAGTTCTTCTCCCATGTATCCTAGAACAGACAAGGCGTCCCACAAAACACCGCTTTTCTCAGCACTCCCTCTGGGATACCCTGCCTACTTCAATCCTGAAGGGAAATGAGGGGGGGGTTGAAGAAGATCAGCTAGTCTCATATTAATGATTATGAAAAATGTCTTTTTCAATTTCTAAGCAATGCAACAAACTCCAGATGAGGCTGCCACTAAGGCATCCATTGAACATTCCCACTTGGGCACATGCACAGCATACAGCTGTCATTCCATGAGACAGGGATATGCAATGCTACCCAGGACTTTTCTCCATACCATCTTCAAGCACTGCCTAATCTTCAACTGTTGCATAGAACTGGCCTGTCTTGGTGACTAAGCCCTGCAGTGCATAACAACAATTTGTTCTTTATGTGCACAAACGTGATATTTTCATCCCTCATGCAAGAGTACAGAAATGATGAAAGTCTATTTAAAACAACAGGGGTGGCTTCCCAGGTGTCACACATGAACCCATAGACAATCAGGAAACAAGCACCTTCAGCAACCTTGAAGTAAAATGTAACCACTATCACCATGACATACAGGGACTGAAAAAATAGTTCTCTGGAGCTCTGCATCATGGAGGCTGCAAACATACTTTGGTTTGGTTTCCCAGGGTTTTTTAACCTGGAATCTTTCAGAAGAAGGTGCTTGGAAACATCCTAAATCTTTAGTAATGCAGCAATCTGTCCATCAAGGCTGGCAGCCCAATCCTGCATGCCCAGGTGTTGGATTGGCCTCCATATGAGGAAGTTATTTGCATAGCAGCTGAATAGCTTGCATTTATCTTCACCATATTTTACCACTGCTTCCCCTTTGAAGCCACTGTGCAGCCTTGAATAGTCCCTTCAGAAAGAAAGCCAGTTCTCCCTTCAGCAACAACACAGCAGATCCTCTGCAGGCCAGCAGAGCAAGAAAGCATCTCTGCCGTGCTGCTTTCTGAGCCAGGAGAAGCCAAGACATGCAGGCTCTATATTTATGGAAGAGACATGCTGCCATGGCATACAAATCACTCTGCACTCAGTGCAATTTGTTATCACGTTTCTACAGCTGGTCACATTCTTCACAGGTGCATATGATGCCAAAAAGGCTTTTTAGCTTTCATGTGCCAAGACTTAATGACAAAGAGTCAGGACCAGCACCCCAGAGCTGTGCTGACAGGCAGGCAGCTAAGCAGTCACAGGGCTGGGATCATGCCTGCTCTCAGTCGAGCCCCTCACAACTGAGCCTATACCTGTAACACTGGCAGTACCTGCTACCCTCTAACCCTGGTAAATTCAGATAAAAATCTGCAGGCAAAACCAAATTCTGCCACAGTATCACACTTTGCAATAATATTGAGAAAGCAAAAGGCCTTTTACATCCCTTGCATGTATCAGTAAAGGAAAGAGACTTCAGTAAAAAGCATAAAACAACTAAAATAACAGTGTAGTGGACTAAAAGAAATTAGAAGAAACAGGTGAAGGGGAGACAGTGGGTTCTGCTGCTTCACAGAATCACAGAAGTGTCATGATTGGAAAAGAGCTCTAAAATAATTGTGTCCAGCCATCAACCCCCCACCCCCACAAAAAACCCCAACCAAACAAAAAACAAACAAACCCAACAAAACAAAAAAAAAACACCATCAAAAACCAACCAACGAGTAGACCATGTCCTGAAGTGCCACATCTACACAGTTTTTAAATACCTCCAGGGATAATGACTACACCACCTCCCTGGGAAGCCCACTTCGGCACCTGACTACTCTTTCAATTAAGACATTCTTCTTAATACCTAAACATTGCCAGGAGTAACTTCAGGCCATTTCCTCACTGAATATTTACTTGAGAGAAGAGGCCAATAACCACATCCCTACAACCTCCTTTCAGGTAGTTGTAGAGAGCTATCAGGTCTCCCTTCAGCTTTCTCTTTTCCAAACTAAACAATCCCAATTCCCTCAGCCTCTCCTCACAGGACTAGTTCTCCAACTTGATTACACATCTGCATCTTGCTTCTGGAAAAAGAAGACCATGGAAGAGCAAGCCAGAAAACAGAGTTTCTATTCCTATGGAAAGTTTATTCCTTGGGGAGCTGGAATAGAGAATACAACAGGACTTAAAAATCAGATTCTTGAGAGCATCAGGAGGCCTCGCACAGCATTGATTTGAGCGTCTCCACAGAGCAGGCTCTTCGGTGGAGCTCTCTGTCTCCCAGCCCCCACCTTGGAGGACATGGTCACTGCTGATATTGCAGGGGATATCACAGCTTCTAGCAAGAGGCACGTTGACTACAAAGCTCAGCAAGGTCCAATTCCCAGAAGAAAAGAACGAATCTGAGCTGGAGCTCTACCTCCTTGGGTGCTACACTGCACATCCAGTCAGGCTCACGCCACAGAGAGTGAGTGCTGGACAGACATGGGGCAGAGAGAGGAAATGGAGAAAACAGGTCCCCTGAGGCAAAGCCCTGGCTCACTTACCTCACATCAGGCTGGCCCAGGTGCACAGAGGCTGGTGAACGTCCTCTTCAGCCTTTGACACCGTCCACCGCCCCGTGTGCCAGCCTTCCCTCAGCGCGGTGCTCACAGGGCCCCATCGTCTCCCCTCAGCCTCCGTCCGCACAACTCCCACCCCAGCACCGGGGCTCTTCCGCTGCGATACCTCATACATGTGAGGCCAGCGCAGACCCCTGAGATGAGCCGAGGGGAGGCTAAGCCCCCTGAGGCGGGGGACGCTCCTTTCCCCTCAGGCAGCGCCTCCTTCCCGCCCTCGCTCCCTCAGCGGCCCCGGGCCCAGCAGCACCGCCAGGGGGCGCGCGGCGCCTCGCGCCCGTCCCGCTGAGCCCCGTCCCGCAGGGCTGGGAACCCCGCACCCGGGGAGCCGGTCCCGCTGAGCCCCGTCCCGCAGGGCTGGGAACCCCGCACCCGGGGAGCCGGTCCCGCTGAGCCCCGTCCCGCAGGGCTGGGAACCCCGCACCCGGGGAGCCGGTCCCGCTGAGCCCCGTCCCGCAGGGCTGGGAACCCCGCACCCGGGGAGCCGGTCCCGCTGAGCCCCGTCCCGCAGGGCTGGGAACCCCGCACCCGGGGAGCCGGTCCCGCTGAGCCCCGTCCCGCAGGGCTGGGAACCCCGCACCCGGGGAGCCGGTCCCGCTGAGCCCCGTCCCGCAGGGCTGGGAACCCCGCACCCGGGGAGCCGGTCCCGCTGAGCCCCGTCCCGCAGGGCTGGGAACCCCGCACCCGGGGAGCCGGTCCCGCTGAGCCCCGTCCCGCAGGGCTGGGAACCCCGCACCCGGGGAGCCGGTCCCGCTGAGCCCCGTCCCGCAGGGCTGGGAACCCCGCACCCGGGGAGCCGGTCCCGCTGAGCCCCGTCCCGCAGGGCTGGGAACCCCGCACCCGGGGAGCCGGTCCCGCTGAGCCCCGTCCCGCAGGGCTGGGAACCCCGCACCCGGGGAGCCGGTCCCGCTGAGCCCCGTCCCGCAGGGCTGGGAACCCCGCACCCGGGGAGCCGGTCCCGCTGAGCCCCGTCCCGCAGGGCTGGGAACCCCGCACCCGGGGAGCCGGTCCCGCTGAGCCCCGTCCCGCAGGGCTGGGAACCCCGCACCCGGGGAGCCGGTCCCGCTGAGCCCCGTCCCGCAGGGCTGGGAACCCCGCACCCGGGGAGCCGGTCCCGCTGAGCCCCGTCCCGCAGGGCTGGGAACCCCGCACCCGGGGAGCCGGTCCCGCTGAGCCCCGTCCCGCAGGGCTGGGAACCCCGCACCCGGGGAGCCGGTCCCGCTGAGCCCCGTCCCGCAGGGCTGGGAACCCCGCACCCGGGGAGCCGGTCCCGCTGAGCCCCGTCCCGCAGGGCTGGGAACCCCGCACCCGGGGAGCCGGTCCCGCTGAGCCCCGTCCCGCAGGGCTGGGAACCCCGCACCCGGGGAGCCGGTCCCGCTGAGCCCCGTCCCGCAGGGCTGGGAACCCCGCACCCGGGGAGCCGGTCCCGCTGAGCCCCGTCCCGCAGGGCTGGGAACCCCGCACCCGGGGAGCCGGTCCCGCTGAGCCCCGTCCCGCAGGGCTGGGAACCCCGCACCCGGGGAGCCGGTCCCGCTGAGCCCCGTCCCGCAGGGCTGGGAACCCCGCACCCGGGGAGCCGGTCCCGCTGAGCCCCGTCCCGCAGGGCTGGGAACCCCGCACCCGGGGAGCCGGTCCCGCTGAGCCCCGTCCCGCAGGGCTGGGAACCCCGCACCCGGGGAGCCGGTCCCGCTGAGCCCCGTCCCGCAGGGCTGGGAACCCCGCACCCGGGGAGCCGGTCCCGCTGAGCCCCGTCCCGCAGGGCTGGGAACCCCGCACCCGGGGAGCCGGTCCCGCTGAGCCCCGTCCCGCAGGGCTGGGAACCCCGCACCCGGGGAGCCGGTCCCGCTGAGCCCCGTCCCGCAGGGCTGGGAACCCCGCACCCGGGGAGCCGGTCCCGCTGAGCCCCGTCCCGCAGGGCTGGGAACCCCGCACCCGGGGGCCCTGCCCCTCTCCAGCCCCCAGCATACAGAAAAAATAAAACAATAATAAGCAGCACCTCAGTGGAACGAGAACAAACTCCCCCGTTAGACTGGCCCGTGGTGGAAGGCGGGAGCGGCCCAGGTTTAACCCCGCTGAGCACTTCTAGTACCATCTCCACCTGCCTTTGGTATTTGTTCTGCTTGGTAGAAAGTTTGAGTGTAAGGGACCAAGAGTAACTGTCAAGAGTGCAACAGTGCAACGTAACTAGTGCAGAAAAATAAGCCATTTACATCATTATGCATCATTATTTTATTTCAATTTTGCTCTGTTTCAAAATAATTAAGGGACATCATAACGAGCAGTAGGCAGGCTTGTGGGTTTTGCAGTCTGAGGCTCCAAAGACAGATGTCCTGGGCCAGGTGCTGTACAGGCAACAGACAAGAAGAGCCTCTGGTCTCTACAACTCTTGGCTTCAGGGTTAATTTCTCAGACATTCAGGGCCCCAGTCTGACTCAGTACATGTCAAAGTCAGTATTACAACTATAAGTAGCCTAAAAGGAACGAATATAGGGTAAAATGGGTAGGTTCCTAAACATTGCCTCCCTCTCTCCTACAGAACACTGGAAAAGATGCATCCAGTAAGAAGAACCAACCTTTCCCTTTTACTGATAGGCAACTAAGGCAGGAGAAGACAAAGTCACTTGTCCAATGTTACTAAAATAACCTGTGTTAGCACTAAGGAAAGTGTACTTCTCCATTGTCTAGTACATTAACTGTTCACTGTCCACATCTGTCCTCACCTGACCCAATGCAACCAGAAGCATCATGGAAAAGTATGGCTGAAAATACTCTAGCAGAGGAAGGATCAAGAACTGTAGCCCTCACTGGAGCTTATGAGAAGTTTGAGTCAGTTCTTGTTGCTGTAGTTCATTATTTCTCCTTAGTCTATCAAACCAGAACCACACCCAGCTCAGCAAAGCAATCAAAATCATGTTAAAGAGTTTAAAGCATTAAAAAACACAAGACCAAGTCTTTCATCAGTTCATGTCCTGCTTTGGACCGCAGTCAGGATGAGATGCAGCACTGAATTGTTCCCTCTGGATATTTCAAACCATATGACCATGGCACAGCATCAGCCAAGAGGGAGGAGAGTCTTCAGGCTTGTGATGTTAATCACTGTTGTAGGGGTTTCTCGAGGAAGATTCCCAAGCGTCCACATGCTGGTGTAGATCTCGGGTGGTGCTCTGGGCTTCAGCGGTCATTCTTCGAAATTTCTGCAGGTAGACAATGATGAAGACAACCAAGATACCCTGCAGGAAAAGAAGGATGAAGAGACAGAGCTGAGAAAGGAGAGCCAGGGTGCAGTACCAGTACTGGCACGTGGAGATAATCTCATCTTCTGTCAGATAGGCAATGACCCGGTCCTGCAGGTGAGCTGGGGAGGCACATCTCACATCCCTGTACAAGGTCCGGTTCTGCTGCCACTGGAGCCAGGAGCGCAAGTAGAGGATGTCACAGTTGCATTCCCAAGGGTTGCCCTGCAGGTAGACTACCTGGAGGCTCTTCAGGTTGTCAAAGAGCCCATTGGGAATCGAGGTGAGCCTGTTGTAACCAAGGTGGATAATTTCAGCTGAAGGGCGGAAAGCAACTGGTAGTTTTGCTACAGTTAGGTCTTTTGATGTGCAGTCAATAATGCTAGTGGCACACTTGCATGGCACAGGGCACGTGGGTATCACGAGTGGGAGGAAGCCAAGGAGGGACAAGAAGAGAATTCCACTGTTCATCTTCACCTGCAAACACTGCCCTGGTGAGACTGGATGAGGTGGAGACCAGGCAAGTAGACACCACACACTCTGGGACTGACACCACTGCCCAGGTCTTCTGTTGGTTTGTTCTGAGGATGAGTTTCTAAAGTTGGATGAATCTGATGTTCTTCACAGGAGATGTGAGAGCTCTGAAAAGGGAGGAGTTAAAAGAGATGTTGTGCAAATTCTTGGTCTCTCTTTATAGCAGAGGGAATGTTCCTGGTCTTCCAACCCTGGACTTCAGGTGGGTTGTGAACAGACGGGCTACTGAGAAGCTTAGCTGCAGCCATCAAATTCATTTTCACTAGTCCCAAGAAGTGCAGAGCTGCTTGTATTTTCAGCATTACTGAAGCAGCATTACCAGGGTAGCCAAGAACATTTACATGAAGGAATCAAAAACTATAATATGAAACTGCATATCATAGCTCTGAACAACATCTTTCAGCAAAGCTTTGTTCATACAAACTACTAGAGATTCAGAAATAAATTTACTGTTACCACAAGTAAAAAATAGCCTTTTCAGCGTTAAAAATAAGTGATAAACAGTCCTTGGCCAGCAGAGAGGGTTCTGACCACTGAAGGTGGAGGTCAGTGGAGTTTTGCATGCTAGACATTGCTCCAGCAGGTGAATAATCTCCTTCTGGAGCTGTGACCATACTGGGAGAGACAGGTCCATGAGCCGTCTTTGTACTGCAGCCTCATGCCATCACTGAACACAAGGTGCTGTAAGTTTAGGTGAGCAATCACACACACCTGCGGCAAGGCAGTGCCTTTCTGTGCAATCTGATAACCAAATGTAAAGGAAAAAAAAAAGAACAGAGGGTAGCTTTGTTGACTTACCGGAGTAGTTCAGTCCTTGCTTTCTTGCTGGCTTTACAACACAAGAAGGTCTTAAGACAGTCCAGCCAGCGCAAGAGTGTTTGCAGCTGCATAGCTGAGCTCCCGGATAATGCCCTTGCAGCTGGCTGGCAAGATAAGGGTCAGGCTCATCCCGGGGACACCTCCCATGTGAGGCCTTCCTGCAAGTTTGCTGCATGTCATCGGAAGCTGAGGCTTCATTGAGCAAGTCTTCCAAGAACTGGGAGCTGACAGCAAGAACATGTTTGCTGAGAGAGTTGCTGGGAGAGATGCTGATGGTACTAGTAATTGTGATTCTGGGCCCGCATGCTCAGTCAAGCAGAAGCATCACAAAGTCTCAATTGCAAAGTAGTAACTCAAAATGCCTTTCAACCTGGAATGTGACATTACTGCTTTGTCCTGCACTCCCTGAGTACTGTGGCCTTTGGTTTCCCATCTCATTAGGAAGCCTGTATTTGGCAGAGTGGTGAGAACTAGCACCTCACAGTGTCCTGGCCCTGCAGTTTCCCTGGGAGCAGTGACACAAATCTACTTTTAATGAGCAGTGGAAGATCTGAAAGAAATGGAGTTCCAGTGACCACACTGGTGTCAATAGTTGAGCCAAGGAGAAAGATCTTCCAGGAACTTTCATGCTCCAATGACTGATTTTTGTAAGGGGTAAAATACAACTCTTGGCATTTCACCAACTACATCAAAATGAACTAGCTGCATTCACAGAAAGACAACAGACTGGGAAGGAGGGTGCTGCGAGGGACTGCTCTTTTGATGGCCAAGTGAGTTGGCAACTCTCCATGAGTCCAGTTTGCAGCTGCTGAGAATGACTGACCACATCCTTTATTCAGAATTTCCATTACAGAAATACTTGAACAGATAAATCCAAGGGTCAAACCTGCATTTAGTCAGAATCTTGTCTTCTCAAGGCCATCACACCTTCACAGATACTTTTGTGCCATCAGCCTGACTCCAGGCATTCTGTATGCTCCCTAAGATAAGGCCACCAGAGATAAGGCCACATTGTGAAATGGCTGCCCCATTGGGCCCAATTCACCATCACCTTGTACTGTGCACACTGTACTGAGCAATGCTCCTTTGGCTACTTACAAAATGGATTTCCTTGAACTGGATTCTGTCCAGCTACCCATTGCTGATTTAGACACCACTTCTAGGGGAAACTTAAAGACAGAAGAATTTCAGGATCATCTCATCTAGCTTCTGACGAACACAGGCCAGAAATCCCACACAGGAAGCCCTGCCTGGAGCCTGCTCCAATGGAACTGGATAAAAGGAGAAACAGTCCATTTCACCAATGCTGCTCAAGGGGACTGGAAATTAAACAGGAAGAGGTCGGGATTTTGCATGTATTTATTTCACTGATCAATTCAGGTAGTAAACATTATTAATAATAATAACAATAATCATTTAATAAAATGGATATGTTTTAAAAGGTTTCATTTTTCTTTGTTCACAATGACAAAATGTTCAAACAGAAATTTACAAAATATATATATAATAACCGAACAGATGAACAGGAAACAAAAAGCCTAGGAATGGAGCAGGGGATGAGGAAGTTGCATGGCAGGAGCAAGCCAGCATTAAAGCACAGCAGGGTTTGTGAAGAGCAGCAGGGAATGCCATCTCAGAGCAGCAGGGAATGCCATCTCAGAGCACCAAGAGTGGGAACCCCTCCTTCTCTGGGGGGAGGCATGCAGGGAAGCAGCAAGGACTGCACAGGCAGGACCAGCACAGCAGCAGCACATACGGAGTTCAGGCCATGGCTCCCTCCCCAGTCTGGCACAAGGTCTGAGATGTTCTACCAACAGCCCCAGCTGCTGCTTGGACAGCTCTGCAGGAGGGACACCACCCATGCAGGGACTCACTCAGCAGGGTAAAGCTTGGCAGAGGTGTGGGAATGTCCCCTGGGGGCACAGGGGTCCATATGAGGAGGGCTTCGTGAGGGGAGGTGTTAAATTACTTTCCTATTCACACTTCTCACTGCCAGAGCCAAATGGCCAACTTCAGGAATCTCTTCTCCCCTTACTGCGCAATTCAAGTGCAACAGTTCCCCTTTAATAAACACACGTCACCTTGCAGGATAGAGTCAAGGCCCTAGTGCTCCTCAAAGTCAGTCTCTAAGGCAGCCCTCAACTGTGGTGCTCTGGCCTGGGAACCTCCAACATGGAGGCCTGATTTCAGGAGCACCACTGCTCCTCTGTAAAGGCCATCTCTGGTGCCTCACTCCTCTGTGTCTTTTTAATAAGCGCAATTTGAACCCTCTTTGCCAGATGGTGGCTAAAGGTTTCAGCTCTCTGTAGAGGACAGACTTGTGACTATGGACTTGATGGAGAAGCCATGTGCACTGAGCCCTCCTCACCCAGACGAATGGGGCAGATTGACCCTCAGCAATCCTGGCTGCCTGTGACCAGTGTCCCCTGTGCTCTCACCAGCAAACAGAACTTCCAACCACAGTCCAGGACAAAAGCTCTTTTACATCCATGCTAAAGGGTAAAGGTCTCCTTTATCTTATGGGAAGGAATCTGTTGGAAAGAGGAACATCTCCAGCTGGACAGGGCTCATTTGCAATGGAACAATCTCCTCACAGACAAGACTAGTGAAAGAAAAGAGGGGATGGATACCACAAGGTGTTTCCCACTATGCTAACACAAAGCTGAGAACTCAGCAGTCTTCCTGCTCTGAACAGCAGCAAACCAGCCCCAGAAAACCTGGAGGAAGCTCTTGTTTCGGGCTACTCCACTGCTCAAATAAGCACATCACACAGATAAAGGTCACATTTCCTCCTTAAGCAGCTTGGTCCTGCATGTGATTAAAGACATGCTGCAGCTTTCCCTGCCCTAGGCTAGAACTGCCACTGTCACTTGTGAGCCAAATAACAGAAAGAATGAAAAAACAAAACAACCCACATTGTTGGACTAGGCTCTTGCCTAGCTTGCACATTTCTGCCAAGCGGCTTCCACCTCACTTTATCCTTCCACACTGTGCCAGGGTCTCTCTCCTGCCCCTACAGTCCATGTTTTGGCTAAGCAGAGGCTATGTACAGTAAGTAACTGGAACCAGCCAACATACTCACCACTAGTGAGCTCTGATCAGGGTTCTGAAGCCCCACAGGGGAATCAGACAACACAGCATTAACAACAGAATTTAAGGCCTGGCTACTCCTGGCCAACACTGTGCTTCCAACCCTGGGAGAGTCAGAGATGGAGAAGCAGATACAAAAGGGGGAAGGGGACAGAGGAACTGGGCCAAAAGCCAGAGGAGCAGAAGGGCCCAGCCCACAGCAGCACACCCTGGAGTTGAAGGGAAGAGCCAAGTGTCTCTCCCTCCAACAGCCCTGATTCCCTGTGAGTGTGGCAGTGTTGCTGCTGAGGCCTGCCCTGTCAGGCACATCACGTGTTGGGGCTCTGCTCTGTCTGGTCAAAAGTTAAAAATATCCAGGAACTAAGAACAGGACAGAAACTGCTGCCCAGAGAGTGCTCTTATCTCTGTCCAGCAGATCCACCAGCCTTCCCAGCGCTTGAGAGACAGGAAAAGAGAATAGAGGGGGGGAGAAGGGCTGAGTCCCAGGGAAAGGGCAGGGGAGCAAGTGCCAAGTCTGCTCAGCCCCACACAGTGACATTCTTGCACCTGCCACGCTGACCCAACTCCTGCCCAGACAGGTGGCCTGCAGATCACTGATACAAGCCTACAAAAACTGCCCCTTCCCTAGGAGAAGCTCAAAACCAGCAATGCACTTGTGGGACTAGAAAGCCTAGGGTAGGGAAAACCTCTGCCCAGGGTTCCTACACCCTTCAAAGCAGTCCCAGCCAAGCACTCCAGCTGCCATGGTGCTCTGAAAGAGAGCAGATGCTGGAGACACAATGCAGCTGGATGACTAGAGCTTAAACATGTGTGGGGAACAGTCTGATACCCTCACCCAGCTGCTGCAGGGCCCTGAGGTTCCTCTACCAACACCTCTGGCCTGGAATGGGAGGAAACCATAGCTAGAAAGGTGTTCACTCCCATCATCTCCTCCTTGCAGACAATAGTCAACAACTCATCCTCTCTGCCAGAAAAACATAGTTGAGAGCAGTAGAAGTAATTTTCTTCAAACTGACCTCAGTCCCTTTCCTGCTCAGTGCAAAGATCCTGGAGTTTCTTGACAGAAAAATCAAAACCAACCAACTAAACAATAAAACCTCAGAAAATTCCAAGCAAGAAACGAGAGAACTATCAGGACCCCTGAGCAGTTCAGTGCACAGAGAAACCCATGGCCCCAGCTCTCAGGGCCAGGGCTGAGCAGCACAGGTCAAACTCACAAGAGGGTATGGCTGCCTTTACAATGCTTGTGCTGGCCCCAGAGAAGGGGAACGGGGAGCACCTCAGTTGGGAGTAAACATTTACGTGCATTGACACAGAAACTCTTCAAGTTTGTACACCAGAGAAACCAAGACTTAAAATACCAAAGCATTCCCAATGAAGAGATTAGTACATGGGATAGGGAGATTTTTTTTTCTTTTTCTCTCTTTTTAGGATGCCTTAAGAGACTTGCCAGGTTATTTTCTTAAAAAAAAAAAAAATCATTAAAATATTAAAAAAGAAACACACATCAGTAAACTGTTAAGTGAACAGCCTCCTCCACAATCCAGCTGACCACAAAGCCAGCAATGCTGCTAATAAATTAGAGGGAGCGGGTACAGCTCTTGCCCACAAGTCTCTATACAACAGGAAACCTTTTCTAAACGTCCACAGCTCTTGCCAGGCCTCAGATGGTCACTGGGAGATTCCCTCTGCCCTCCAGGTACCTGCCTCTCACTGATCCTGCATCTGCTGCTGCATCTTCTGCAGCATCTCTTGCATCCGCCGTAACTGCATGAGACAGAGAAGAGAGAGTCAAAAGGGGTCTGCTGTGGCCAGGAGCTGGTGACCTGCACTGGGGCAGTCCCTCAAAACTGACAAAGGGAGCCCTCAGAGAGTATTAACTGCTGCCTGAGCACATGGGCTTGTCTATTTCCAGTGGAATAGAACCATGTTTCTCTGACAGCTGAAGCCACAGCTTTCATACCATCCTCCACACCAGGAGCCCATGATGGTGAGAGGCAGGAGTGGGAAGACACAGGACAGCCTCTGAGGCAATCCTGGAGAATCTCCTCAGATTCCAGCTCTCACACCAAGGATGCCCAAGAAGAAATGGGTCTCACCTCCTCATCCTTCATTTTGATCAGCTTCTCTGTCTCAGTGTCTGGTGTTGGGAGAGGCAGGATAGGAATTGGGCTTTCGATTCTATTGTCCTGAGTCAGCTTGCTAGAGAGATGGAGAGAAGGAAAAAATGCAGTCAGTAGTGTACAGACAATTTATCTTGTCACCTTTGGCTCATCTGTGCACATACCTACACACGTACATAGTATCAACACACACTATCAGCAACCACAAGGCACCACATACTCACCACAGTCCTTTTTTTCCATGAAGATAAAACCAGGTGAGCAGTTTAATCACTGCCAGTCTGATAAAAAAAGCCTTCCCTCATATTCAGGAGGTGGGAGACATAAAACACAACAGGCATAGCACAGCAACATTTTTATGAGGTCGGGGGGGGCACACACGTGCCAACAGGAGACAATAGCAGGAGCTGACTTGCTTCCCAAAGTCTGAGGAGATCTCTGCAGGTGAGGAGGGGGTGGTAATGGCCAAACACTTCTGAGCTGGAACTGGGAATTCAAGATGTCACTTGCAGGCGTTCACCACTTGGAGTCACCACTGGCTCATTATCAAGTCAATTCCAGCCCTAGAGCTTGGGATCTCCTCCCAAAATGTCTCTCTTGAGTAGGACTCTTATCCTACTGCAGAAATGGACATGCTCCGGTTTTATGAGACTTGTTCACTGGCAGGGAAGTAGCCATGGCATGAGAAACGGTACGAAACTTAAGCTTTTCTTAAGCTGAGCAATTGCTTTTACATTATGCTCTTCTTTTAATAGATATACAGCCTACCTAAATAGCAGCTGTGACACTTCTCACAGATCTCTAGTGCTTAACATAGCTATTTTGGGACTCTCTAGTCCCACTGTTGAAAAATACAGGCTTGCCTGCTATGCCAAAGTACTGAGATACACTGTGTGTGAACAAAATGTGCAAATTTGCACGTCTGCACACATGCAGGACTGACTGTTCCTTGGTGAAGTGCAGCCATTTCTGCTCTGCAACGTGGCAGCACGGAGCTAGGCAGCCAGTTCAGGCAGGAAGTGAAGGGGATGGTTTATAACAGATGAGCCAAGACTTGCTTAAACCTAAAATGTGCCACCAGTATTTCAGTCATGAAAGGAAGAAGGAAAAATTGAGATTTCTAATGAGCAGCCTGTGAGTGGTCTCCCTTCTATTTTCTGATCATTGTGACTAAAACCACAAAGACTCAAATGTCATGGGAAGACAATGCAGAGAAATCTTTGGAGATGTGTTAGGAGTCTTGCTAATTGCCTGGGCTCTGTCGTCTAAGAAACAGCAGCATCCCAAGGGGCATGCTGTCAATTGGACAGAACTGCAGACTGCCTTCCTTTTTGGCAATGTACACATCCACCAAAGATTGTTTATTCTGTTTCATTAGGCTGGATGTATTTCACCCCATGTTAAGAACAGCTCTTCAAAAGAGTATCCAGGCCTGTGTCCCAAGATCTGT
>NW_009953217.1:5001107-5010249 GCF_000747805.2 Chaetura pelagica
GGAATCCTCAGACAGGAACATGTATTCTCAGAGGTATTCCCAACATGGGTTCAGGCTGTGGGAGACACGCTTGGATTTGCTATTTTACTTTCTAGTGTCATTCCCCAGGTTCAGCATGTCCCCAGCAGTCCCACAGCCTCCTGACCAATGAACTGTTCTGAGAGCAACCCCAGCTCTGCAGAGAGTGACCTCTGCAACCTCCAATTGAAGTGGTGGGCACCCACCTGGTCATTTGCTGGATGCAGTGAGCTCGGTAGTTCTCATAGTGGACATCACAAGTGACGTCCTTCAGGTCGTGCATGTGTGTCCGGATCAGCATGTTCCGCAGCTTCACAAAGTCACAGTGTGCCTGGTTTTCTACTGCAGAAGCAACAACAACAGAGTGCTTGGATGTAGCACCTCACCAGCCCTCTCCAGGGAGCCCCTTCTCACCTCCTGGCAGGCAACCCGGGGACTAAAACTGCCTACAGGGCTCCTTCCCCATCCTCCCTCCACTCTTCCTCACCAGTGCCTGGGGCTCTTCCTCCTGGCCCTGACACAGGCCTCAATGATGCTCTGTGCTTTTCAACACCAAGGCCAGGCTCCTGAGATCACTGTGATCCCAGGACTTTTTCTGGGTAAAAGGATTAATTAAGCCCATACAGCAGAGCCCTGAAAGAAGATGCTGCTCCCAGGTACATGGGGTGTCATTGTTGTAACAACAGTGAGCAATGGAAGCAAACTGTCTCCTCAGAATTTAGGACTGATCAAAAGGCCACTCTAGGCAGTTTCCTCGAAGGACTTGAATCAGTCTCTGCAGAGCACAGCCATTAGCAGGCAATGGTCTGGAGAGCTGAAAGAGCTACTGTTACTATGAAGAGCGAGGCCTCATGCAGCACTGCAGGACTCTGCAGGGAAGCGCTGTGCTTGCCTTGGCAATCTCCATTTACCTCTGTGCAGGGCTGGGGAAGCTGGCGGGGTCAGGGCCAGGGTTTCACCAAGTTGATCCCACTGCCAAATGCCAGGACCCCAACAGGCACAGTCCACTCTGGAGCCAGTAAGAGAGCAGAGGCAGCAGCTGGGCAGCCCAAGCAGCTGGCACCAGCCCATCAATGCACATACAGGCTTTAGGAATCTAAAGCTGCAAGACCTTAAAGCAATGTGCCAGCACGTGGGAGTCAGCAGCAGCAGCAGCAAAAGCCATGTTAGGGTTATTCTGCCGATGCGTTTTATGAAATTTCTCCCTTTAGAAAGGGAAGAAAGTTAGAGAAAAACACATCATGCACCAGCACCTCCATTGCAGCAAGTCCAGCACATACAAGAGAAGTAGAAGAGTGCAGGAGGGTTTATGATGCAGTTTGGCTAAGCACAATGGCTCCTTCCAGAAACTAAACTGCCAATGCCCAGCCTCCCCCCTTAAGAAGGAGCCATATCTTAGTGTGTTAAAGCCCAGTTATTCTTCTATTCACACTGGAGCCTCTCTTCTTCACTCTGTCATGGGTTCAAAGACAGGGTGATTGCTACACCCCCAGCAACAGACCTCCTGAGCGGGTCCCAGTGCCTCTGTCTCTACCCTAACCTTGTCCCTGCCATAAGCCAAAGGTGGCACAGTCAGTCATGGCAGAGGTGAGCTTCTCCCTGACATCCCCACTGCATGTGCCCACTATGGCCCCCAGGCACCACACTCACCTTCCACAATGCCCCAGGGGTAGAGCCGCCCTCGGACCCGCTGGCCTTTTGCCTCCACCACGGTGTTACTGCCGATGACTGCAAATGGGGCGCTCTCCTGGAATGGGAGGCATTGATGAGCCCAGCTCAGCCCCGGGCTGCACATGGATCCCTCCCCCAAGGTCCAAGCTCAAGTGGAGGTGAACAGGAGGAAGAAAGTGCAGGCAGGAAAGCCACAAGGACATCCACACCTGCCACAGCACAGGACACCACAACCAAGTTGCAGAAGCCTAAGGCACTAGGATCTGCAGGTAGTCTCATTCCCAGCCTGTCCTTCTCAGTTGTGCTGAGGGAGGCTGTATTTCTGCAGATGTCTGTAGCCAGATGTCTGCATCCCTTCTTTGAGGGAAAACTCTACAAGGAAGCCAGAACAGAGGCTTGGACACCAAGTAAGTGGGACAATGTAGGCCAAGAGCTTGACTGTGGAGGGAGGTAGAGGCTATGCTCCTCTATGCTCAGAAGGGAACCAAAGCCTGTTGCCCCTCTCTGTCAGGAGAAACAAGGCCAAACTGTATGCACCTGCAGGGCTGGCTCACCTTGGGAGAGTGTCAGGCATGGGCTGCTGGGGCCTCCAGACAGGCCTGTATGATGATGTTGCCTCTTTCCATGCAACTGACATGCCACAGTGGTGCATCATCACCCACAAATTGCTCCTCCTTGCTGATGGCCTCACTCAGAAATAGGTGCTTACAAATGCCATATAACCCAGGCTCTATCTCAAACATACAACTGGGGTAGACCAAGGAAAGACTGACACTGCCTGGTGGGAGAGCAGAAGTGCTATGTCTTCATTCCACACTTGACTTCATGGCACCAGCAAGGACATCAGCACCTTTTCCAGGCCATCTATCACATGAGCCAGTGTAGGCTGCTCCGCAGATACCAACAGCACAGGCCTTTGGCACACATAGGGCAGCTCTGACTTCCTCAGGAACAACCAACATACCCATGAGCCAGGCTTCCCAGGCCCCTGCTCAGCAGGCTTCTTACCTTCAGTTCTCTGTCTTGCTGCTTGAACTCCTCGTCTTCATCAGATTCGCACTCAGGAAACTGGTACACTTTAATGCCAAATTTGTCAATCTCTTCCCGGATCTGTTTCCATGCAAGACAAAAACAAAAAGACACAACTCTGAATAATAAAAAATGCTGGATTTGCTCTCTGTGCTACCATGGGCTTGCTATAGCCTACAGGTAGTGAAAGGATTTTATGTTTCTTCTAAAGCTGGCCTCTCTTCAGAAACCACTTCCCTTCTCACAGCAGACCACTGCTGCAATTAGATTTGCAGATACCTGCACACAAACACTGTATTTTTATACGTACATATATAATACATCAGGTACACTTGCTCCCCTCCCTCCTCAGCACACCCCTGCTGCCACATCAGATACACCCCTGTAGAGAACGAGCATCTCACCCTCTCTTTTAGCTTCCGGATCTCGGAGGGGATCAGGCAGTCGGCTTTGGCAATCAGGGGCACAATGTTGACCTTCTCATGCAGAGCCTTCATGAACTCAACATCCACAGGCCTCAGTCTGCAGCAGGGACAAGGAGGGACATGGTGAGCAAGGTCACACTGGGCAGCTCCCCCTCCAGCCTCTCCCACCCACCCAGCATGAAAGGAAAAAGAAAGCACTGTCCCATGAGCCTGAAATGGCATCAGACAGTCTTAAGCTAGGGCTTTATCTTCTGGAAAGCTGTCTCAGATTTTAGCTCCTGAGTGTCCCACACATGCACATGCTGGGTATCATTCCCTTACATGCCACATACTGCCCAGGACACAGCCCAGAGTCTGTGTCCAGCTGCCCTCAGCTGCAGGCAGCTAACATGGTCCCTCCAGCTGCTCCAGGCTAGGTTGGCACATGAGCCACCAAAGGGAAAGGACTGAGGACAGCTCAAAACTCCCTTTCCTACCCATCAGTCAAGCTTAGCTAGATAGGAAGGTACAAGTCTGTATGGCATTATTTCTCCTGATTTACAAAATAGGCTGCAAGGCCTAAAGGAGATGATGCCCTCACCCGTGACCAAAGGGCGAGATGAAGTAGAGGCAGCAATGAACTCGGTTGTCCTGGATGTTCTTACGGTTCAGGCCACTCTCATCACGGAAATACTGTTCAAACTGCTGGTCAATGTAGTCGGTGATGGGCTTCCAGCTGAGAAGGGTAATTCAATCAAAACAAAATAATGTGTTTAATGGGACACTGTCTCCTAGGGACCATGAGGCTGCATCATCCCCTTCCTGCTGCCAGACCCCCTTCCTATGAACCACCCACAGAAAGCAGGTTGGCCAAGGACTAGGAGGAAGGCAGCAGTGGCCTGCTCACCACTCAGTGTTGTTAACAGCATCTCCAAAGCCTGGTGTGTCCACTATGGTCAGCTTCAGCTTGACACCCTTCTCCTCAATGTCCACCGTGTGCTTGACGATCTCCACTGTCTGGTTGATTCTCTCTTTGAACAGAAATACATGAGTTAATGCCAGAGAGTAGCAGGATCCCTGCTCACACCCTCGACAAGCCAGCTCCCTCCTTACTACTGAGCACAGGGAGTAGCATGGGTTTCAAAAAACCCTGATCATCCTCTGAGCAGCCTCAAGGGAGTGGTACTGTGGGAAGCCAGCAGCAGGCAGACTCTGAGAAGACATACAAACTTCTCAAGTGCTTTTAGCCCAGCTGTTCTGAACATTTTGTCCAGTCACTTGGGAAGGAGAATCCCTATCTCATTCCAACACCCAAGAACAAAAGAAAAATCTCAACAGCTCAACTCAAAGGCCTAATGCTGCTCTGCATCCCTGTCTTCCCTTCAAAGGACAGAAGGGCCCTATAGCCAAACCCCTTCTGCTCAAATACCAGTGCCTCTGTAGCCAGCAAAGTAGAGCACCACAAGCAAGTGCTGGGATCCAGCTAAACCTGCATCAGCTCCTGAAGCACTGGGATCCAGCTAAACCTGCATCAGCTGCTGAAGCACAGAACCAAAGTACTGGTCCTTAGGACAGTCTAGACCTGTGAACACAAGAACCATTCACCCCTCTTTGTCCCCAACTTACCCTCAGCATTGAGGAGCTTTCTGTCTTTGTAGAGGTCTGTCAGGAACAGGCTATTCACCAGCGTGGATTTGCCCAGACCCGACTCTCCTAATTGACAAAGTGCAAAGGGGAGGAGGGAAAAGCAAGCAACATGACCTACTAATTGACTTATAAATGAAACTGTGAACAAGGCTTTGAATCCTGAGCCAAAGCAAGTGAGAGAGATGAGTTATCAGAATTTCAGAATGAGCTACACATGAATCCATCAATAGAAGGAATTTTGCTGTAAGATATCATAGTCCTTGTACAAATGTGATCTCTCAGCTTCTCCATCATCCCTCCCCTTCCTTCTTTCAGTCCCTGGCTGGCCTTGCCTTCACCACCCAGATCAGGTACTCTGCGTGAGAAGCTACACTCAGTGCTTCATCGTGCAGGTTTTAAGTGGTCAGGAGGTGCCCATTCCTCCTGGGGGAACAGCGTGACTGCAACACATGCTAAGAAACAAAGCAAGGTCTGAGAAAAGGAAAAGAACAAAGCCAGAGGAGGATCCAGGTGCTAATACAGAATCTATGGGAAGTGAGGAGAGCTAGCCCCCTCCATGCACCCACAATATAGCCCAGCCACCTCCATCCATGGGCCATCTCACCTGCAACCATCAGGGTGAAGTCGAAACCCTTCTTCACAGATTTCCGGTGGACCTGGTTTGGCAGAGTGGCAAAGCCCACATACTGCTTCTCATGGTCCTGCAGGGCAGAGGTGGAGGGGAGCAGGTCAAGGAGTGCCACTCCTGTTCAAACCTCACACAGCAAGAGGGATCTGGACTCAGAAAGTTCCTAAGGCAGAGCCAAGGAGTGGAGAAGAGGTAGGTCTCTGTCCGGTGTGGGGCAGGGCACATACCTCCTCTAGGTTTAGAGCTTTCTGCCCTTCCTGCAGGCGGGCACAGAGGACCACCTCCCCACAGCTGCAGCCCTGCTCAGCTGCTCCCACCAGCAGACATGGCAGTTCACAGCAGCCTCCCAGCATGGAGAACACAAGGGAAAATGCACATCCCGCCGTTCCCACCAAAGAGCATGTCTGGGGCTGTTATTGACACACAACTGTGTTCTTTGCTTCTGCACAGTCACAGGCTCCCTTCACAGCAGGATCACCAAAATGTCACCTCTCCCCAGAGCTTTCAAGCCATTTCTGCATCTCTCTCTCCAGAGACACATGCAGTACATGATGGGTAACTGACTATAATTAGCACCTCAGGGCTTGTGGTGTCCTGAGCTGTGTCTGGAGGAAGGTGCAGAGGCTTGCCTTCTGCTTGACCTGAGAGGGGATTATTTCTTGCTGTGTCACAGTCACTCCTAGCTGAGTAAGAGGAAACCCTGAATAAAGTCTAGTGTTATTTCTGAAGAAACAGAAGTTCTAGGAGCACAGGAAGTGGGAATATGTGGAAGTATTGATAAAGCAATTCAGATGCTTTTGGTGAGGGTATTAAATTTGCTATTATTGAAGTGCTACCTACTGCCTAAGCACCCCCAAATGCCTGAGCTAAAGACTGCTTTTAGTATCACTTAAAAGAAACATACTCCTGGGATTCACACTACAGGCAAATCCACAGACCTAGGAGTTCCTCAAAACAAGCCCCATCCCTGCCATGGTTGCCTTCAGGCCCTCTGGCTCTGCTTCCCAATGAAACACATCCATGAACACAAAGTGCACACATAACAGCCCACACCCTCAGTGCAAGGACCAGCGCTGCTCAGTAAGTGGCACAAAGATACAACATCCTTCTCCTTGTGCTTCTCATAGAGCCAAGCTTTGGGTTGGAGCAGGAGACCTGTCCTGATCTTTGCCAGGCTTTTGAAAGACTATGATCACCTTCTCTGTCTGGTGACTCAATATGTTAAACAGTACCAGTAACATGCTAATAAAACCAACGCTGAGGCTTAGGTGCATTTCTCTTATTTTCTTTCTTTTTAACCTAGATGGTTAAGGGATGACAATGGAGACACTGGGGAGCTGAGCTCTGGAGCAACCCCACTTACTTCAGCCAAGTGTAACTGGCTGAACCTGATCTCGTGTCGGTTCAGGCCAAACAAGAACGTGTGGATTTACTGAGCCCCTGGTTACCTCCCCATAGGTCAGTGGAATCACAACACTTGAAATGAACAAAACCCACGTGGTGCAGTTCACTGCCCTTTACCCTTGACTCTAGCGGTCATTCCCCTGGCAGTTAGAAAGGTCAGTGCTGAGTGCCATACCAAGAGAAAAGCTTCCCTTGCCATGGGAGGCAGCCACAGTGGCAAGGGGAGAAGCTGTCACTAGCCATGATCCCCTCCAACCAGCCACAGATGCACTGCAGAGCCCTGCAGAAGCCAGTGGCCAGAATGTCTGCCAAGGGTGAAGAGGCTGGAGATGAAGGGGAAATTGTGGAGAGGGATCCCCTTCTTCTAACAGCCTTCTCTCCAGAACAACAGCATCATCCCTGCACCACAGCCAGCCTAGACCCACAGTTCCTCATTGTGGCTTTGGGACACCCAACCCGTGCTCCCACCCTGGCCATGTTTGGGCACTGTGACAGGCATGTCCCACCAACTCTGCCAACATCAACATGGCACTTAAGGAGCCTGAGTAGATTCCTGAACCTTGCATCTGCCTTGCTCAAAGCTCTACACCAGTCATTATCTCCATTAGGACTGGACACAAACACTATGTGCACAGCAACTATGTACGTGATGGAGAGGGCTGGAAAGGCTACTGAAGGAGGAAGGTGGCTTTCTGCATTGTGAAAAGCTAAAATCCATTAACTAGATGAGAGGTTTGGACTGAGGGAGTTCCTAAAGGCATCACAGCCCCCTCAGCATGCTCCTGATGCTCATGAGCCAGTTCCCATCATGTTGACACAAGCTGGGACAGCTGGTCACTGCATCACACTTCCCTCCCGATCCAGCTGTCAGGAGAGGGCCCTGGCCAGCTGAGCCAGTGGTGCTCTGGCACGAGGAGCCCCTCTCTCACCACCTCCTCCACGTGATGCCTTTGTTCCCACTGGCATCCCACTCGCACATGCCTGGGAACATGCCCCACACACCACAACAGAGGCCACCAAGAGACATGGCAGAGCTTTAAGGCCTTTTACAAAGCAAAGCACGCCAGGCCAAGCAAAACATGTCTGTACTCCCTCAGCACACCGGACATCACAGCAACACACCACAACCTCACAGCCTCCACCACCCAGCTGAGGTGGCCAAGGCTCCTCAGCAGGCAGTGCCCTCCCTTAGAATTCTAGCCAAGGAACAAAGCATTGGTGGGTTCAAGCCCTGTTCCTGTCAGGTACAGAAATATTCAGGATCAGCTGCAGACAAGAGAAACCATCCGCAGTACTGAAGTGTTCAAAGGGCTGCGTGTACCTCCAAGGCAGCATGGCCTCCATCGCTCCTACCATTCCAGATTCCCCCCCCCTCACCTCCCTGGTGGACATGCTGTTTAAACGAATCCAGACCTCATGTGACTTCACCATTCACCTTAGGGATAAATGAAGCCTTGCTGGGCATATTTAAAAGTGCTAATATTAGACATCATGGGACCACAGAAAAAATTAAGAATATCTCCTACCCCAGGCCTGGAGCAAGCCCCAGAAATTATGAAGCTTGTGGAGGATCCTGCCTCCACTTTTTTGAGGGGGGGGCAGGGGGGGGAGGGGAGGTGCGCATCTCAGTGTTAGAGCCTCCAGCACAAGCTGTCCAGCTCCCTCCCAAGCAGCCTTTCCTGCAATCCTTTCCCTTCTGGCCAGGCACAGCCAACACATCCGTGTCAGCACGAACCAGCACAGCCCAGCCCCAGAGGACAAGCAGACCCTTTGCTTCCTTTCATTTCCAGCAAGCTGCATAAATTCATAATGCAAATAGCCCCTGAGGCATCTCCTGTGTACATCTGTTCCCTTGAGCCTGGTGCTGAGCATGGAAGTATCAGCAAAACCAGTCGCCCACCACCAGCATTTGCTGCTGCAGAAAGAAAACAGGCTGGCAAGGCACAGCATTAGCATGGTAACACAAATCAGACTGCGTTTGGGCACACACCCAGGGCTTGCTCTGCCCTGAGCCCCCCCAAGCACAAACACACCATTCAGACAGGGAATCGCTGCATCAAATTACCATACAAAAATGTCTTGCATCTCCCAGCTGTTCCTCGCGCCCTTCAACCCTGCTCCTGCAGGGGCTGCTCCCCTCTTTTCTGTCCCTGCCATCTCCCCCTTACCAGTGTCTTTCCGCTCCTCTGCTCCTCAGAGGTCTCATCTCGTGCTGCACACTTCTGCTCGGGCACCATCCTCCCCCCTCCTGCTCCCCGGCTCGCACTGTGCTATAAATACATCCCCGTACCTTCAGCTTGGCTGGGTGGGTTTGCTGTGCCTGAGTCCTGGGAGAAAGCAG
>NW_009953217.1:5013244-5018568 GCF_000747805.2 Chaetura pelagica
ACGGCGGCCGGGCGAGGCGAGGAGGAGAGGCCAGGAAAGGCGAGGAGAGACGAGGCGAGCGGGCTCCCACGGCAGCTGCCCGGGATTTCCTGCCTCCGCCTGTACTGCGGGAGGAGCCTGCCAGCAAGGACAGGACAAAAGCCACCACGCAGTGTCTCTCGCTCTGCCAGTGTCCGGCAAAGAGGTTGTGCACGTACCGGATGCTGTTCCAGCCGTGAGACTGATTCCTTCTGTCAGCTGGGCTGATTCAGCTGGAAGATTTCATGGACATCCTGACTGACGCAGCCAAGACAAAGGTTTGCTGCAAGGAAACCTGCTCTCTGTGAAAATGAGCCACTTCTGGTTGTGTGTCTGTGTGTGTGAAGGTCCAGAAAGGTCCCAAAAAGCTGGGTCCAAATTAACCCGCAGATCCCAGTCCTGTTTGTTGTGGATCTGCCTCCACATGGTGCAGGGTTCATCTGTTGCCTAGTCCAGGCTATACTGCAGCCTCGTCTCTGAATCCAATTGGAACAGCAGCTGATATGTTCTGGACCTTAAAGCAACCATTTAAGCTTTGAAGACATCTCAATATAAAGTGTATCTGTGTGTTTGTTAAGCACAAGTACTCAGCCCAGCAAGCCCCTACCATGCACTGAAAAATCATTCAAACCTCACCTGTGGGTTCTGAACCTGTATCTTAACACCTGCTTCCCAGCTTCTCTGTGCAGCCATAGAAACTGAACAGGAATTTATTTGAAACACATTTGAAAAGTTGACAAAACTCATATAATCACATGATTCCAGAAACTGGGGGGTTAATATCACAGCACATATAATAGTCACACGAGATGGCAACACTGGTGGTGCTGGATGAACCTGCCACTTGCCACACAGGTTCCTGAGCAGCTTTCTGCTCGCCAATGGGGCAGGACACAGGCTGCAGCCACATCCCTGCCTCCCAGCCAGCTTCCATAGGAACCACAGGTCTCTGGCAACAGCTCCAAATAGCACCTGATCAGCAGGGTCTGCAGTGGTCACCTCAGGCCACAAGCCAGGGCTTCCCAAGTGTGGCTGACACCAGGTTCTGCTATAAGGTACCAAGTTACTGCAAGGTCTCCAGTGGCCTTAAGTCTGGGGGCAGCTGTGAGAATGGAAAGGTATTTAGCTTTTTTACATACAACCTGGCTTTTTTACATAAACATGCTGGAAAAAAGGAAAGTAGAAGAAAAAAGAAGTGTTTTATCTACACTTCCAACCTCCAAGCTGAGACTTCAGAAGTTGCAAGTACAAGGTCCTAAAAGCTGAGTAAAATAAATAAAGGAGAACTGGGCAACCTTCCCAAAGCAGAAAACCGCTTGCTTATACAGCAGCTATTCTATCACATACATGAAGCCATTCCCCAAACCATCCTGCTAGCCAGCAGCACCCTTAAATTACACCCACTGGGTTTTGTTCCAGATTATTTCTGAGCGTAACAGAAAAGTGGAAGGCCTGAACTAAGATCAAGTGTGGCAGAAACTGTCACCTCTCAGTACGTGTCTCTGTTTTGCGGCTCTTCTCCTCCTTTGCAGTGTTGCTCCATTCCTCAGGGAACCAGTGACACTACAAAGTCCTCCCAGACCACTGGTAGGTCAGGCCATACTCATGATGCTTTATCTTCCTCCCAGGTACACAATACTTAATCCGTGCTTCCCTGACTGGAAGACTTCACCACCAGGGTCTGCAGCTTGTGCATAACTTGGGAGCAGTGAAGGTACCACACTGTCTGCACTAGGTAAACTGAAGATGCATCCAAACTTACTTCAGGTAACACAGAGGTTTCACCAGTCCTTTCACACCATAAACCACAACAGCTGCAAGCAAACCCTCTCCAACCTCCATGAATTCTCATGGCTTGGTAAATCCTTGTTTGAGGTCACACAGCCACCAACCACAAGCATCTTCCATGGGCACACGGAGACATGCTGTGTCCCCACGAGCCCACTGCACCAAATCAGAGCATTCTTCTGAGCTGGGATCACAGATGAAGTTAATAATTATTTGGTTGTGACAAAACCAAACCGTGTTGTTTGTGGCCCCAGGAGCTGTGCTGACAGTGCAGAGAGAAACAAGGACCTACTGTCTCCTGAGGTCCTTCAGCTCTCGCACATCACGCTTGCTCTCAGGACTTGCAGCCAGGGAGGAACTCCAGCCAGGAGGCCATGCCTGGGAACACAGAGAACATTTTAGGAAAAGAAACCCAGAAGGGTAGGTCTTGGCTATAGAGAGCTATGGCTTTCAAAATGCTAAGGAAGGGTCAACTGGTCCCATACCCAGCCTCCTCTGCCTCTCAGATGCTCATCTTGGCTCCTCTCCTACCTAGAGTCCCCAAACCAGAAATGACAGGCCTAGGAGATGACATGTTTATTCCCTCAGACATGCTGTATGACACACACAGAACCTTTGGCTCAGGCTGGCCTGTGTGCAAACTTCCTAAAGCCAAACGGTATTTTACTTCCTCCTTCCTGGTTGTGTCCTCCCTTTCCACACAGCCCCTGGAAATGCCCAGCATAAACCCTGGCCTCCTCCTCCAAAAAGAAATCCGATGTACAACACAGGACATCTCACACACAGTGTGCAGCAGACCTCAGCAGGGAACTGCACTTGCAAGATCTGTAGCAAAACCAAAGTGTCTCCTTCCACTGCCTTATGGGCCACGGGCACCTCTTATCTTCTCTCCAAGAAGGCAGTAGCATCAGCAGCAGAATCCAAGCCTCTCACTGTTAGAGCAGAGATGTGCCTGGCCCCAACCTGCATATCCCTCAGCAAGGGAAAGCCAACTTGCAGGGCAGCAAGCTGATCCCACCTCATGGACCCACCCTTCTTTGTCAAACTGTGACAGGAAAAGATAAAGGCAAAAAAATAATCAATGAGCACTGTCTGGCACAGCCCAGCTCCTCCACATTACTGCTGTGTTGAGCACTTGCTTACACAGTGGAGCTAGGGCAGAGCCAAACCACACACCCATCCTTCTACAAGTCTCCTTTGGCTTGTAAAAGCTGGCTCAGGGCGAGTGCAGCCTCGGGGGGCTGGTCTAGGCAGAGGACACAGCACATGCAGGAAGAGCTGTGGCTGTGAACTAGCAGCAATGGAGCAATGTCCTACTTTTTTCCCTTTGTTAGAAGGGATTTCTAGCCTGCAGTGCTGCAGATGGGCTCTCCAGAAGAGGAGAGAAAATATATTTCTTTTGTGTATTTGGATGTAAATTCACAGAAGGCAAAATTCATCACTGGGCAGCTGTCTAGAACTTAGAAAATGCTTCCCAGGGGCAGCCCATCAGCCTGGTGAGGGCAGGCAGGGGCAAACCCCCAGACTGCACTCCACACTGCTGGCCCAGGGAATGAGCTACACTTCACCAGCAGCCCTAATTAACAGCAGATGCAGGGCTGTGCTATCCCACAGTCATGGGAGCCAGAAGCAATACACCCATTTAAGAAAAACACCCTGTGCTCAAGGAAGTTGGCAGCAGTGCCAGGCACAGATCAGCCACATGGAGCTCAGTGCATCTGCAAACACGACAAGCAAGGAGCAGAAATGAGAGGTTGGGATAGGAGCAGGAAGAGGAAATTCTGACCTTGGCCTGTTCCAGACACTCTTGAACAGCACAGAGCCAGGCAACAGGGTCCCCTTGGGGATGGATCTGGCCAGCCTGGCCTGTGCTAAGGGCTGGTGAAACTTTGCGTATCCCTGCCTTGGCAGGGTCAGCACAGTCATGCCATGACAGCATTTATGCTTTTCCTCTGAAGCAGGCAAAGCTATTTTCAGAATTCCCCACGGAAGGAAAATCTGGTTCCTTGCTATTTCCTACCAGGACGGGAAGGACAATTCCAGAAGAGCCATTTGCTGAAGTGGATCAGGAGGAGCAGCAGGCAGTAAACCTGGCATAGGGCAGGCAGCTTATTTCCAGCTTGAACTAGGGTCATGGATACTAAGGAGCTGCAGATAATTTCCCGGTGGGTACACAGCTAGAAAACTCTATGGCTTGGTTCTCACCTTTTCCTCCTGCTTCCTTTCACACTGCATGAAAACACAGTGCTGACTCTGAAGAGGTGAATTTCATGAGTGCCACAAAGTTTGGACCCCACTGCTCCACCACCAGCAGTGCTGCACACACCCTGATGTTCCTGCTGACCTGACACGAGCAACTTCGCCTTGCTGATCTAAACTCTGATGATTAATTTAACCTTGACCTTGCAAACAAAGCTCTAGGTAAGAGGTTCACAAAAGCAGCAGAGCCCTGACACTTCAGCCAGGCTTCATCCTTTCATGTTCAGGGAGAAGTAAGAAACTAGACCAGCACTGCAGAAACCCCAAAGAACAGGATTAATCTTCTGTATATGTATTGCCATAAGCACAATCAACACAGCAACCAAATCTCCCTCCTATCTTTTACCTACCCCACAGGTCAATCTTTTATTTCCACTCAAGGATCACTGCTGCTTTGTCACATAATCTCTCCAGAAAGCTACCACATTCCATTTTAAAGGTATCTGTGCTCCCTGCTTCCATTTTAAGCACCTCATGCTTCCCAAGAGGCACTGTGTGACTCACGCAATGCCTCCACTTCCAGCCCCGTCAAGGGACCAACAGCCATAAATTGCCTCCTGCTTGTTTAGCAAGTTCACAGCTCTTGCCACACCCAGCTCCTCTGCTCATCATTTAGGATAATCTGAAAAATGTAAATCGGGCAAATGTGCAGCTGGCTGGAACTCTTCCACAAAACGCTGGGCTGCTCTCCTCTCCACAGGAACACAGGAGGAGCCACTTCCAGCCAGACCTTCTCTGGTGCCGTACCAGTATGTTCCACGTGAGGGAGAAGCTGGCCCATGGAAGAGCAGATCCCAAGGGGCAAGAAGGGCAGATCCCAAGGGGCACTGTGGCTCCCCTTGACCAGGGCTAGGCAGAAATCGATTTGCAGAACAAACCTGTGACCCTTGTTGCTTCTGCTTCCCACAGGGCCACAGGTACTGGCACCTTCAATTGCAAATGCATTAAAATCCTTTACAAAGGACAGAGGCTTCCAAATTTAGCCAAACCACGCCTTGTGGGAAGGTCTGCAGCAGCCTCTCAGTAGTACCACTGCTCATCTTTCCCTCTGCTTCATCTTCTAGCTCAGCAGCACAAATCAGGCTTAAACAGATTCCCCGCCTCTCATCACATAACTAGAGCTGGGAATACCAGAGGGAGGCAGAGCAGAGCCCTGCCAGCCCCAGGAAGCCAGGAACAGGAGTGCTTGGAAGACAAACAGGTGCACATTGCTCCATGGCACAGAAGCTGGCTGTGCTGGAAGCCCTTTGGAGGGAAAG
>NW_009953217.1:5018718-5040371 GCF_000747805.2 Chaetura pelagica
GGGAAAGAGAGGAAAAGAATGGTGATTTATGCTCAGAAATAGAAGGGCACTGCTTCTCCAGCTCACAGGTTCTCCATCCAAATGACAAGAGCATCAGCAGTTTTGGATGCTCTTGATGCACATTAACATACACAAACAGCAAAAGGTTAGGGACTGGTTCCTACAGAAGGTCCACTTTAAAGTTATAGGTAGTGGTCCCAATCCTGCGATCCTTACTCACCGAGTAGTCCCATTGAAATAGAGACGACTGCTCATGTGAGTAAGGGATGCAGGATCAGGCCTGTCTACCAAAGAGGCTGTATCCTGGATGGGAGAGAACATCATGGACTCTGAGCAGCGTGACGCACTCACGCCTGGTCCAGCGGGGCTAGTCTGAGGGCATCACAGGGAAAGGCAGTCAAGGATGGGGTCCCACATATGTAAACAGCACACTGAGCACAGACCATGAAGAGTGAGGCAGTGGGAAAATCGAAATGAAAATGGATAATCCATCCAAGCAGGGATGCCCACCATACCCAGCTGTAAAGTGCTGCCCTCGGAGCCTGGCATGGGGCAGTATCCCTGACAAATGCAGCTACATGGCTTCCAGTCTTACTCAGCTCCCCATGACTTGTACTCAACCACCTCCCATCCCAGAGGGGACCCCTCAGAGCCCATTTCTCAGTCCTGCCATACAACCAATCCATGGAAACATTGCTTCTCACATCAGTCTATGCAGGGGTAGGCCCTGCATCAGGACTAGTGTCCGCTCTGCAGATGGATAATTAGATTCCTTTTCCATTTCCTTTTTCCTCCTGATGGTTTCTCTAGCTGGCAGTTCCCTCACAGCCCTGCATGATACAGCAGCATTAGTCAGAGGGAAATTCTGCTCCCTTCCTTCCCTTGGTTCAATTTAAACAGCAGAGTGAACTGCACAACAGTTTGAGCATTTCACTGCATAAGCATTTGCCCTTTTCAGTCTGGCAAACGTGGCTTTCCCTCCCACACCCGCACCCTGCCTGCCCCATCTCTCCAAATGACAGAGAAAATGAGTGTGATTAAAAGGGGTGACACTGTTGGAAACTGGAAGCAATTAGCTAATCAGCAGGATAAGCCATTGGCTGCACTTGGGTTGCAGCACACCTCAATTTATGAGCTGTGGTGCAAAACACTCCTTTTGGAGAGGGACTAAAAAAAGCACACCTGATTATCAGCCATGGTGCGAGATGCTCTCAAAAAAAGATCATAACGCTCTCCTGCAGGAGACAAAACCCAAAGAGGAGACAGCAACCATGAAATCTGGGTAAACCAACACAGACGTGTCACAGGAGCATGTGTCAGATGAAGTATCCACAGAGATCCACAATGAGCATGTAAGACACCTGTCCTTCTCCCCTGCCAACAGGTAGTGGCTCTCTGGGAAGCTGTGCTGGTTCCTAAAGCCCTGATGTTTTCAAAAGCATGACCAGGACCTGCAGAGATGCAGAGACACTATCTCCACCTGACAGAGGACAGAAGAGGAAGAATTGTCCTGCTGAGATTATGGCACTCCCACAGATCACCCCTCACAGGAGACACATGGACTGAGGTTTTCAGAGACAATCTGTCAATTCTGACCTCTTATACCCTATAACATACTGTGTTCTGAGGTAGACAATGTCCTAAACCTGTGCAGAGCACTGTGGGTCTCAGCCCTTTGAAGCAAACCATTAAGACTTCCAGAACCTCTGCATCACTGCCTGGGCTGAGCCATTTCTAATTTCAAAAAACAAACTGCTGCCTGGCCGATGGAGGAGGCTTTGAAAAGACTTTTGGAACATTCCAAGAGCTTGCAGCTGACTCTCTCTCCCCAAATCCATGCCAGCCCATTGCTGGCTGCCCACCAAGGACTGGATGGAACACTACCCAGCTGCACCGCTGGCAAGCTCGTAGGCCACAAGGCCTGAGACACTGCAGCCATTGAGCACTCAGTGTCTCTTCCACCATTTGTGGCCTGGCCAGGCTTACGGGGCCTGGCACACCCTGGACACCAGGGATCACACCAGACCTGAGCTGCTGTTGCACAGCAGGAACATGGTACTGTGTTCCTGAAGGACATCACAGCCTTGCTGACCCAGAGGTCACCAGCATAGCTGGGTTGTGGGCCACCAACACAGCTGTGGGACCAGCCAGGCAGATACAAAGCCTGGCAGTTTGCTGCATGAAAGAAAAAGGTAGGGGCTGCAAGGTAGTAAATGGCTGTGATAGTCCTACACTGTCAAATATTTTTACAGCTGAAGGCTTGTGCAGCTCAGGCCAGAGAGGCTGAGGACCAGGACTGCTCCCCAGTTCCCTATGGCTATGTAGCCATCCAGCATTCACACCAGCTCCTTGTATCCTGCCAGTACAGATACTAAGGCCATGGCCTGGGAGAATGCCATCAGAATAATCAAAAAGGGAAGCAAAAGATGCTCTCCAACACCGTTCTCTCCTCTTGTCCTCCACCTACTTGCTCCAGCAAACACCAAGCCTGGTTACACACCTCTGCTGCACAACTCACTGCTCCTCTGTGCCCTGCAGCCTGACTGGAGAGTCACATTTATATGCTGTGATTATGGGAGAAAACTTCAACTCACTGAATATCTAAACCAAGTTGTGGTGTCAAAGAGAAGTTTCTTTCAAGCTTAAGAGCAATAATCAGTTAACTGCCGAGTGTTGCTTCTCCTTATCAGAGCTGCTGACCAGCAGGGAAAAAAAAAATTAAATCAGAATAGTTAATCTGAGTTTGTAGTGAAACAAAGTAAAAAAACCCTTGGATGGAGAAATATCTGGCTCGGAGTGTTAGCAGAGATTGTGCTGAATACCCAAGAGCTTCCTATGCCTTTCCATTAATGCAGGTGGGATATGTAAGGTCTAGGACTCACAGTAAGGATGCCCATATGGATTATGGGCTGTTGGACACTGACAGGTCCTGATGGCTCTGTGGCACCCAGATGAACACCCAGCTCACAGCAATGGCAGGGCTCTGTGGCAGAGGTGTCAGCAGGCCCAGTGCAGCTTCCAGCCTGCCCTGTCAGCACAGCAGCCTCTGGCTGCACCAGTCCAGCCCCAAACTTCATTAGCAGTTTTGCAGCAATGAGAGATTCCTGCTCACCACTGAAGTAACGCCATCTGTTTCCACTTAAATGCTGGCTCACAGGAACAGCTACAGAGCAAAGGATTCCAGAAAGACTTTGCTCTCCTGGGCACACAGGGACTGAACAGCCAGCCAGTTGGGACAGACAGTCTGAACTCACCTTCCCTATAGCAACCTAGTACCTCCCTCTGTGCAAAGTACACACCTGGGAGGCATGGCAGCCCTCCCACTTTGGTTTTGTTATCAAACTCCTTCATACACCTACCCACTGGGCCACTTCCCTGCAGACACAGAGAGCTTTTTCCTAATGGGAAAGCACAACTGCACCAACTTACTTCTCTATGCCGCCACAGCAGATGCTGACTAAGCTGTTCCCCATCTCTTGCTCTGCTCACTACAAAGCCAAGAAGAACCTGCCACTGGTAAGCCAGGATCCCAAAATCCCATGCCTTTTTTCTTTTTCTGTGTGAGGGTCCTGCAGAGGTCATGCTGAACAGAGCAATCTTCACCTAAACTCCTTTTTTATGTGCTCATTTTCACACATATGCCACCTGCCCCAACCACATTCCCACCTGCCCCAAAAAAGACCAAGACTTGCCATCAGTGCATGTCAGTCAGTCCTAGCCAGCACAGAAGCACAGAGCTGACAGCAGAGATAAAAATGGCAGCATGTGGCATGGGACTGTCTAGGTGGCTTCTGAAAACAGTATCAGGAGGAGGGAAGGAAGAAAAATGAGGGACACCCTGTGTAGGGAGAGCTAAAGAAGTATTGGCCCTGCCTGACAGCTGAACTGTAGAAGGACTCTGTCACCTTGTTTTACCAGTCTCACCTGCCTCAGAAGGGAAAACAGTTCTCTTGCTCAACATGAGGTTTCATGCTTTGAAACAGATTGCTTAACTCTTGGCAATTTGAGTTCAGCAACTACCCTTTTCTTGTGGTTGCTGCTTCCTCTGAGTACACAGTGTTTTTCAGAAACAGAAGAGAGCTGTGCTCCTCTCAGCCTGCCCCCAGGCCCTGTAATTCCCCTCAGTGACTCCTCCCTTTGGAAGAGCTGGTGCCCGTGGTGCATTTACAACCATGGCAGAGAGCAGTAGCTCTCCTTTTCTTCCCAACAAAATCTTCAGTCTTACTTGCAGAAAGCTGAACAGATTTTTTTCTGGAGAACAGTGCTGCTGAGTGAGAAAGGATGAAATACTGGGACATACCATGAACCAAACACAACAGCACACAGTGATACTGCAGTGGCAGGATGGACAGCAGCCGGACAAAACTGCCACAAAGTGAAAAATCTGGAGCATCCTACACAGCATCACAAAGGGGATCCTTCCCAACATGATCTTGTCCTACTGCCCCGAACCCATTGCAAGCTTCTCAGCCCATCTGTGGTTTTGCATACCCCACTACCAACCACAGGGCTCTGGAAAGGGCAACTCTGAACCACTCAGCAGGCACAGACACATGGAGCTCTGCACCAGGGCCAACTGACACTGCAACCAGAGAAGGGAGAGTGACTAGGGGAGAGACCTCAAGTCCATTCCCAAAAGTCAGAAAAGGCAGCTATCTCTAGAGTGTATCGTCCTGTAATGAGCACCTCTAGTGTCACAAAACAAACTCAAGAGCCTCCCTCACTTCTCCAGTCTGACTTTGCTTTGCTGTCACATATTGCCAAGCAGTCTCACTCAGTCTTAGTGATTCTTCCCAAATGATACTGCTCCTCAAACCCCAGGGTATACTCACATTGCTATCCTGGGTCCATTACAGCCCTGTCCCAGTCAACCTGAAGCTGCTATGGGGGCTTTCTGCATTACAGGGAACACACACAGCTTCAGGCCACACACATGGCACAGAACAGCCAGGCTGCTGAACACCGGGATGTGAGAGGCCAGGAGAGTCCTATCTCCTGCAGCTACTCAGCCCACCAAGCAGAGCTGTGCTTGAGTGAGCAAGACCTGCTGCAAAGACCACCCACAGCACAGGAAGAACCAGCAACCCTGCTACCACGCTGCTGGTTAGCCCTGAACAAGGGGGAGGCCAGAGCAGTGCAGCGGGGCTGGGCACAGAGCCCTGCATTAGCATCCCAGCTCCAGAGCTGACAAACCTCCTGCTGAAGGCAGCGCCTGGTACAAGAGCTCATTTGATCCCAACACACAAGCCCATCCCAGGCTGCTGCCTGGACTCATCATCTTTATTGTGTCCTCTGTCTCCAGCAACAGGCAGGACTCAGAGCTCAATGGCCCCTTTCTGGGATGCTGCTGGGGCTCACAAACAGGAGGCCACAGATGGCAGGAGATTGTCAAGGTCCAAGCCATGCCAAGCAGTGAGCATGGGCACCACATGTCCTTCACCACTGACAGCAGCACAACCCTCCCTCAGGGCTTCACTTACCCAAACTCTTTCTCACACACATGGCAGAACTCCTCTGTCACCCAGTCAGCCACAGTCACCTGACACTGCATTTAAGTATCATGGACACAGCTGTGGATGCTGAGCAGAGGGGACAAAAGGAACATGTTTGTTCAAAATCCCTGCTTGTCCACACACTTTCAGATTGTTCTATCACAAACAGGCACGGAGAAAACTGAGGCAGAAAGGAGGAAAATGAGTCTGTAAACTCTTGTCCCCACTGTCACTCAGTCATGATGGGACCTGTTGCCAGTTCCTGCTCCCAGGGCAAAAGGGAAAAGGGGCAGGAAGGTTGGGGGAAGTCTCTTGCTAGATTCCACAAATGGTTAAACTGTCCCTATTTAGCAGTAGTGGGAAGTGATTTAACTTCAAGCAAGTCTTGATACCACCTGGGATGAGGCCAAGAGAAAAGCAAATTCCTCCAGTGAACTTACCCCCTCCAATACTGCCTCCCAGCTACAGAGTTTCCTCCCCAGCCACAGCGACATGAGAAAAGACTGCTTTTATTTTCCCACTCCCAGCCTGCCACAGCCAGGCATCTCTTCATCTTGAGCTTGGGCTGGAAGGCAACTGGACTCAAGGAGAAGTGGCTGAACACCCCCACACAGCTTGCAAGACAGTACTTGGAAGCTGTCCTTACTGGACTGAAGTCCAGAGCTGTGCCTGGCAGACCAGCTCCTGTAGCCAGGGTGGAGCCACACTGGAGCCAGGCTAGCTGGACACCAGCAGAGTCCAAAGACTCCAGGCTCCAAATGTGCAAGAGAAAATTTTGCCCATATCAGAATAGCAGGCATCAAGGCAAGAGGAACTGCCCTTTGCCATGTCAGAAGAATTCTCTGGTAGTTTCTGCAAACAGCATTTGCCTGTGGTCTCCCAAGCTCCCCTGAGACCTGGAGCCAACACCCCAGCTGGCTCCCACCCCATGCTCCAGATCCTCAGCACTCCCACTGTCATCTCTGCACCTAGAGAGCAAAGCCTCTGGGGAGGGCTTTGTCTGCTTTTGCACTGATCCACAGGGCCCTCAGATACAAAGATCCCAGCAGGGACTCTTCCATCCAAGCATAGACCCTCAGCACCAGCACAAAACTGCACTGAGCATGTCTTCCAGCACCCTGCAGTGGAGGTCTCAACTTCTCCTCAGGAGTCTGCTCCACTATGTGCTGTTTCCAGAAATCTCTCTTGTCCAACGGTGTTTTTTGGACTCCACTCTATCTGTAAGCTGCATCTTACCAGTACCCACATTTGGGACACTGGCAGCCTACAGAAGGCCTGGGGGTGAGATCCTACCCTATACAGGCCAAGAGCACTCTGCTGAGAAGGAAGCACAGGGCTCTCCCTGAGGCCTCAGCCCCTTGTGGCTCCACCTCAGAGCTGGAGACTGATGAGGTCACCTCCAGTCTGAAATCACTTCCCTTCTCAAGCTGTTCTCAAGACTGTGCCACAGATTAATAAGAGCGGGATGGGTGGAGAGGGAAACCCAAATAATCAGAGCATGTTCTTCATTAAGAGCTCAGCACTTCATTAATCTCTGCCTCCCCATCAGCTGCCATCAAACCCTCCACCCTCCCTCTGTCCTCTGCAAGAACAAACCTGGCAGGAACTGCTTTGAGTTAATAGCAGGGCATGGCACAAGCTGTGCAGAACTATGCTGGGCTTCCCAAATCCAATCCCAGAAGAGCAGTGGGGAGAAACTGCAGCTCAGTGCTGTTGAACTAGCTCACCCATGCCACTCCACCTTGTGCCCAGCTCCAACTGCTGGCCTTCAAATGCTTGCACTGCAACAGCCCAACTCTTCCTTCCCATGCACACAGTGTTGGAAATGCTTTGTACTGGCAAAGGATCCTACCCACACAGCACTGAGCACCAACACCACAGCCCTGTGGCCTTCCTAGCACAGCCCCATTCTCCACGGTCCAGGTGGCCAGATCAGCCAAGATGGCAGCAGGATTCTCCCTCCTGGATCAGGCGACACATAACCCAATGCCTAAGGAAGCAGGCTGAGCAAGGAGGATGGAAATTCAGGTCACCAGCACAGGGGAGTCCCAAGGAAAAGAGTCTTACAATGGCTTGGCCAGTAGAAACCTCACTGACAGCTTAGTAGCATCATTTTAAAAACACACTGACCACAGATGAATCAGTGTCTCATTCTTGGAAGCACTAACCCAACCACAGCATCCAACATTGCCTCCAGCACTAATGGCCAAGACACATCACTGCCACAGTTTCCTCCTACATGGTGGTGCTTTTTTCCCTCACCCCAGATTCTTCTCTACACAGGCAAGCACTGAGGTTTTGTGGGTCCCTTCCAGAACTGCCAGTCTCATTGCAAGGGCAGCTACTGGATGGGGCCATTTTGTCAGCAATGACAGCTGATGCAATCCATATGCTGTTTAGACCAAACCAAACTGCAGCCCATGCTTGTGGCCTTGGACTCATGTGTGCCACAGAAGCAACTGACCAAAGCAACACTGGGCATGCTACCTTCTGGCTCTGAGCCACATTCTCTGTCCCAAAAACCCCTCACCAACACTGTTTGTGGGAGACTCCTGCTTGTTGTTAGCATCACACTTTTCCAGTACTCAGCTGCACTTTGTCCACAAACAGCTCTACATGAATAATCCTGCAAGTGAGAACAGGCACACACTAATGCTCCCACAGAGTCTTCATATATGTTCTTGGTTTTCTGTTGTGGCTTAAAAAAAAAAAAAAAAAAAAAAAAAAAAGGCTCAATACACAGATAAAGGCCATTCAGAATGAAAGCAAAGGCTGCACTCAGGACAACTTTATACTTTGACTGTACTGTTTTTGAGGAACTCAGAGGTAAGGTAAACATACAAAACTATACCCTGTATTTTCCAGTACTATAGGCTGCAAAGATCTGCTCAGGGACTGTTGGATATTCTGGACAGCAAGATCTAAGGATATGAAAGAGATTATGTGAAATCATTAGTATATTCAAAGCAACAGAAAGTAACCTAATTCAAGAAAAACCTCTCTTCCCAGGCAAACCAGGCTTCCTCTAAGCAAAGGAATTCCACATATTAATGACACCAGTGCCTTGGCAGAGTTAGAGATGAAGGTTGTATTTTCCTTTTCCAGTAATACTTAGATTTCACTGTATAAACTGTTCCCCTGGGAGCAGAGCCTATTTCACTGTATACACAAAATCCTTAGAGTTGGATTTTAAAGGTGAAAGCACCCACTCCCAAACTGCAGGGAGCCCAGTCCTAACAGATGTTCTTACTATAACAAAGAGCTGCTTCATTGCACTTCTGTCAAATTCTTTACCCTGCCACCCTTGTTGTCACTGGCACATCCAGAAAGAGCAGGTCACAGGAGGAGTTCAACCAGGCAAGAATGGCCTCATTATCAACACTGCAAAAGGTAAGAGGTCTGCAATAGCAAAGCCTGCATGAGCTTTTCATGCTGTGATGAGTCCAGTGAAGCAGAGAGGATGCAGCACATGGAATGCAGAAGCATCCAGCCGGAGGGTAAAGCACTGCCTAGCTCTTCAGCCCCAGATTTGTCATCCAGGGAGTGGATTGCAATCAGCTCCACATGCTGGGAAGACACATCCCAACGTGCAGGGCTCTGAACCAGGGCACAAAGGCAATCCCAGCCCCATAGGGATTGCAATCAGAAGCATACAGGAAAACAGGCACACAGATCAGTCAGAAAGCAGCACAGTAAGTGTGATAGACAGTGACCACCCACTAGCTAACTCCTGTAAAGTACACACAGGAGGGATTTAAGGAAGAATTTGGAGGAGGATAAAGAGGACAGTTTTCAAAACAAACAACGTAGGATGAGATGTTAAAAACACTAATCCACAATGGTGAATGTCTGTCAAACAAATTCCCTTAAAAAGAAGCAGCATTGTAAAAGTTTCAATTCCAATAAGGAAACCAAAATGGTAATGAATTTGTCACTCCTGAGGACAGCTGTGATCCTTTCCAAGCCATTTTCAGAGCTACAGCTCCTACTGATTTATTTTTTTTTTGAGACAATGATAAAAGAGCCATTCAGAGCAGTCTGGAACCTACCTCCTGCAGTATTTTCCCAGTTATTTTCCTTTGCTAGTCCCTTTCCTGGACCTAATCCATGATCACAGCACTTGAAAGGCAACTGTAAGCCTGGCACCAGGTATGTAAATTCCTCTGCAACAGCCTGCTCATGGGAGATGGGGAGAGCTCTTGCTATCCAGCACCTGAAATAAACCTGGATGATGGTGGGGGAGAACAGTGGCAAGACTGCTCACCAGAATCCAACTTGGCAAACAGAGAAGGTAGCTAGGTCCTCTCAGTTTCAAATGCCTTGGGACACTTTCAACCATATATAAAGAAACCTGGCCCTTGGTTTGTATTATTGCAAAATGCCTAAAAAAAATTGCCTTTAAAGTAACTACATTGCACAGTGGCCTTTGTGGAAAAGCTGAGGTTTCACCCTATTGTCTTTCATCTCCACACCACTAACCTGAACCAGAGGAACATGTCAGCTCCTTGGTTAATCCAGAATATGCTGACAGTCTCAGAGGCACTTCAAGCAGGATTGCTTAACTTGGGGCAGGGACAGCCCACAGTTCTGCGCTGGCACAACATGAAACTTGTGGCCCAAGAGAGGGCTTCCTAGATACCATCACCACACCAACACCCAATGAGCCTGTCATCATGCCACGAGGCCCCACTGAGCTTAGCATTATGAAAAAGAACATCAGAGGTGCTGTTATGTTATTACTCAAAAGGCATGGGGTTTACAACCCAACTTTGCCATTTTGACAGATTTCACCAGTGATAAACTACAGTGGGGCCAGGCAACCCAGTTTGACTAGGTCAGACCTGGAATGCTGGTATTGGCCTGGCAAAGTCTTGGGGATGGTATTTCCTACCAGACTACAGAGTGCCATTTTACTCTCTCATCATTGAAAAATCACAACCTTAGGAACAAACCTTAGCACACAACTGGATTGCAGGAGACCGAGACCAAAGCCCTTGCTGAAGGTCATTAAAGGACACTCTAGATTGTACTTCCCCACTCCTCCTAAAATCTTTTCACCTTAGGATAACAATTTATCCCCTGAAAAATGGAGCGAGAAAGCAATCATAGAAGTTTTGCATCCAAAGTTGAATAACTAATGTCACTACATCAGGGACAGAACTAATCCACTGAACAACTTGATAACATCTGTTCTTTGCAGATAACATTGCTGTGACACTGATCTTGCTGCTATTTCAGTCTTGATTTCCACTATAAAGTTTATCCAAACAGTCATCAATATAATCTCTACTTGCCCTGTAGCAAAACTGTTAATAGCAACTCATTTATGCAGGAACAGCTAATTGTTGACTTGATCTTGTGGATTTTTGGAAGGTATTGCTGATTTCATCAATTTCTTTCTGGGCTCCATCTAACAAAAGAAGAATGGTAAAGTACATGGGATATAAAATGGGAGATACTAACATGGCAGGTCCTGAAAGAGCAGAGTTCATGGAGATGTCACCTTTGAAATGATTATAATGGATTTCTAGAAGTCAGAGAAATGAAAGTGGAGTAAAGAAGATATTAGACAAGACAGAAAGTCATTTGACCGTAAATGCAGTGGTTGTTGGACACACAATACCACAGCAATACCCAATGTTTGAAAGAACTTGGAAGCAATGGAGTAGAAAAATTGCATTTGCTAGATTGTGCTTTCCTACAAGGCAACCCAAAGGAAACAGCCAGATAGGTAAGAAGGAAGATTTTGGCAGGACGAGGAACACTCAGCTCATCAGCAGGTTAACAGAGAGCCAGCACTCCCATGCAATGTCAGGTCAAGTGACAGCCATCGCAGGCCAAGAGTAACTTGTCACGGTACTTCTAGGAGAACAGGGTGCAAAACAAGATTAGGTACCCATGAATAGTTATTGGGACCTGCAGCACAGCAGGAAGTCAAACCTTTGTGTTTTTTAAAAATCCAAAGCTAGCCAGCCATCTCCAAGCAAATTCCAGAAGCAATGTCACTTGAAGAACAGGAAGGAATTTTCTTGGCCTCCCATTTTGGGCTCTGACTGGCCAGAGATCTCTTGGGATTTATTTTCTGGGAATTCCTCTCCAGTCATGTTTTACTGTGGAATCTCACTCACTGCCCCTCACAGGCCTGCCAGAAATGTGCCATCCCCTCACAGCCATGATAAAAAGTCACACAGTACTGGCCAGACTCAGCAGCCCTCCTCCTCAATCCAAACAAAACCAGTTTAACCCAGAGACATTGTTCTGCGCCCCACATGGCTGTCCCCATGGCTTGCAGTAACTTCATGTGTCCTCAGAATATAAAAAGGGAAAGAAATTTTTTATCTCTAGCCTCAGGGGGATAAGAAGGAAAAGAAAAAATCTGTAACATGAAGATTTCCAACCTACCGTGCTGAGAAGCAGCACAGGACTAAGGAGGTCCATTTTTACAATCACAAAGGTAACATGGTCCCTCCCCTCCACACCTCTGGAACACACTATTCCAAATGTATGTGACAAATCTACAGCATCAGGCCAGATTCATGGCCCAGCTTTAAGAAATTTTATGGGACTTCTCTGATGCAATTCTGCCATAAACAGGGAAAACTATTTCTTTTCAGGATTGTTTATAAACCATTGCCTCACAAAACCACAGCAAGACCTGCTTTCCTCCACTGAAGAAAACACATGCTGGCCCATTACTGCAGGATGCCAGCAGAGAGGTGGGTGGATACCCTAATTGTTTTGTTTTTTGAAAAATAAGGAAGAAAAAGTGATTTGTCATGAAGGGAAAGCCCTAAACCCCAAGAGGCAGTCTCTGGGTGCCCAATACAAATAGATTCACTATAGCCACACAAGCTCAGCCCTTGGGTATACACAAGGTGTCTGGGGAAGCAAGAAGAGGGGTCTCACCCAGACATTTCCTGGACATCCAGTGCTATTAATGTCACAATAGATGGGATCCAGGTCCTCTGTGCTATGAGCTCTGCCTTGCAGGGACACACTTCAGTACCAAACATGCCCAAGTGCAAGATGCAGCAAGAACACCACATGTGAAGAAGCATCCACACACTTTGCAAAGAAACATAAGATGATTCATTAAGCCTTCAGACTAACAAGCCCCATGATATTCCTCATTAGTAACCCCATGCACACACTGTACTGCTGCTGCTATATGAAGGGCAGCTCCAATAACACCAGTACTTGTTTACCAGGAGAACAATTCTTCTATTGACTGACACCTGCCCATGACAGCACAACCACAGGAGGAGCAGGGAGATGTTCAGATTACACTGGCCATTCAAACTAGGCGGTAGAATGCCTGGCACTGGCCGGAGCCTCTGAGCAGCTGCTGAGGACCAGCTCTACCACCTCAAAGAAAGGCCTTCACTAACATTAATGAGAGCTGCTGAAAATAATGCCATCACACAGCTATGAGATGGCACCCAGCCTTTCCTTCTGTTTGAGGACCAATAGGCTAAACAGAGCAGGCACTGAGGAACAGGAGCACTGGGCTCCATCCAGTCACTTCTGGTTTATTTAAATTGCTGTGAAGTCAAATGCTGTGAAGCTGGTGTGAGCTGAGCGCTGTGACACCCTGCAGTTTGGGAGTAGGTGCTTTCACCTTTAAAATCCAACTCTATGGATCTTGTGTAAACAGTGAAATAGGCTCTGCTCCCAGGGGAACAGTTTATACAGTGAAATCTAAGTATTACTGGAAAAGGAAAATACAACCTTCATCATCTCTAACTCTGCCAAGGCACACTCCCAAGTGTGAGCTGAGTGCTGTGGCACAGGGCAGAGCAGGGCCTGCAAAGGACAAGCAGCAAAAGGTCTTAATCTTGAGAGCAAGACATGAGCAGTTTCCCTTCTGCACGCTCCAGCTCAGGGCTCCAGAGCTCTGCTCTGCTTGCATCACAGAAACCATCTACGCAGCATCAGTACTGTAAACACAACCACCAGGAGACAGAAATCATCTCAGACAGCATCTCTGCTGCTGTCCTGATGACACACTCTTACAGTCACAGCAGCAAGGCTTTGCTGCAGGCCAGCTGCATCACCTGGCATTTAACCCCCACTGCTTTGATTCAGCCCAATGCCTACAAAATAGGGCAAGCACCAGCTCCTGGAGCCTGTGACGCTTCTTCCATCACTGTCTGATCCCAGCTGGCAACAGCACCTTTGAGCAGCAGGAACCTCTGAGAATCTATAGAATCCTAACAGCCATAAACCTGCCTGACATTTTCTACAGCAGGTCTTGGGAAGAGGCAAGTAACTATTGGTCCAGATGAGCATTTCCAATACTGCTTATCTACATTTCTAGGATTTCATATCACTTAATACCCAATGCAGAGACTCAAAAGAGCTTTAAACTAAGAAGAAAGCAGAGCCAGGGGGACCATATATGTAGGGCAGGCAGATGGCAGATGTCTTTGTGACTCATATTTCACTCAAATATATAATTAATATAGTATGTAATTTATTTGAAAATAAAAGTGGATATAAGACTGCAGGACCTAAAGAGACTACATGTGTGTACATACCACAGCAAGAATGAACTCAGTGTGGCAGGCAGGATTAGAAAAGTTCCCACACAAAGGAAATAGCCAGAAGACATGACAA
Source organism: Chaetura pelagica (assembly GCF_000747805.2). Lineage (NCBI taxonomy): Eukaryota > Metazoa > Chordata > Aves > Apodiformes > Apodidae > Chaetura > Chaetura pelagica. The sequence goes on from NW_009953217.1 coordinate 5,032,827, forward strand.
AAGCCTGAAAGCTAAATTACTTGCCTGGGAAGTCATCTTAAAAATAATTGCAATACAAACTAAAGCAGTACAAGGCCTGGTCTGTGCTCTCAAGCATGTTCACACAGCTCGAAGCACCAGGGGTCTGCAAGGAAAAATGAAACAGCCACCGTAGCCCAGACCACATCTGTACCACCATGGGCTTTGCCTCACAGAAAATAAAAGGAAGATGTCAAGCCCTTGCAGCCTCTTTTCCCACAAGCTATACGAGTGGATTTTTTTCCTTCCTCCTTGCTTCTGCACTGAAAATGTCCAGAGGTCAGTGGGACAGACTCACTCCCCGTGGCCAGTCTCCAGGAGCTAGCACTCGTGATCATGTGGTTTATTTGCTCAGCCTGCAATCCCAGCTCCTGCTTCCTCTGCCAGGAGTCATTCTGGGAAAACAGCACCAGCTGCCCCGGGAGGGGTCAGGCAGAGACAGGCCATCCCAGCTCCAGACACACACCCTGGACACACTTGATAACAAGGTTCAAAACAAATAGGGCACTCCCAAAGTTCCCAGGAAGAGCAAAGAGCTGAGCTGAAAAAAAGCTGGGAAGTAAAGGACCTCAGCTCTCCTGCTCCTTAGCTATCAGTAGTGGCACAGGACAGGCACTACAGTGCCACATTGGGATGGTCAGCCACCACACTGCTCCTCTACCCCCAGGGAGCTCTTTGGTCCTGGCACCAGCTGTTACTGCTGTCAGCTAGTGCAGAGAAACTGCCCAAATTTAAGAGGTGAGAAAAAAAAAACTTAGTTAATTTCAGTTAAGGGTTTCCCACCTCCAACTGACTTCCAACTACACCAGCTCACACCCCCCAGAGTCCCAGGCTGACATGATCCCCCAGCATGCTGCAGTTCTGAGCAGCAGCCCTGAGCCTGCCTCAGCCCTCGCTGCCATGGCACCAGGCTGATGCAATCAGAAAGCTGCACAGCTGCATCCAGGGATGTGTCTCAGGCATCCCTGCACTGTGCTTCTAAAGCTGAACTTCAGCCTCAACTTCTGTTTCCTTTGACTTCAGGAGAGGACAGTTGTGCTGAAGTCAGAAACAACAATTCTCCTCCCCCTCTTGGCATTACACCCTTGCAGATGCTTGTGCAGGGTTTCACTCCCTCTTCAGCTCTTCGCCAGGCTTTGTTCATTAGCATGACAGTCCCTATAGCCATCCACAGGCTCTTCTCCCAGCCACAAGGGTAGGGACTGGGAGTGACAGACCGAGGGAAGGCGCAGCAGTCTAGAGCTGAATGTCAGCAGGTCATAACAGATTTCAGTTAATGCACTGGAAATGCCTCACATAAGAGAGAAGGAATTGGGAACCTTAGCCATTCAGCCCTTAAAACAGAAAGGACCCTTACTTGAGTCACGAGCAAAAGACCTCTCCCACTTTGCAGCCCAGCCCCTGTGGGTAGCATTGCACAGACAAACCCTTCCACCCTTCCTTTCAAACAATGTTTCTGCTATCCCAAGTGGTGGGTAAACAGCAGCACCCATACTGATGAGCAGCACGTGTTCTGGAATCTGATCTCAGCTCTTCTGATGCACCACTCACAAATCCAGCTCTTGAATGCCCTCGTGGGAACAAGATGACTACAACCCTCTTCACAGCTCCGAGGACAATTCTCTGGGAGAAAAGGAATGTGTAACAGCAGACAAATGCTTTTTCCTGCACTTCAAGGCTTACCACACTGTAGACACACACGTAATACGCAGACCAAATCCAGCCCATATGGCGATTATTTCAGTTCACTACAAAACAACTTGCAAACACTTTGCAAAAACCTGAAGTCACACAATATACCAGAGATACCACATGTTTCCTTCATGAGTATTACAGGATTATTCTGTGTGGTTTCACTGTCTCAGGGAAATCTCTACCTTGGACAAGAAAGAGACAAAGGCAAGAAAACTGTACAAGTAAGCAAAAATGGAGCTCTCTGCTTCATGCTCTGCTATCCAGGAAAAAAAGTAACAAGGAAGCCACTTGAACTGGAAAGGAAAAAAGTAACAAGGAAGCTACTTGAACTGGAAAAGAAACAATGGAAAAGGAACCGTCTTGGCTCAGCCAATAGTACCTCAGCAAGAAGTGCTTGAAGTATTGAAGATGGCACAGAGCTCTTCAGGCTTGGTTTCAGCACATATGAGCAGTAACTGCAGCAGGGTTATAGGAGCCACTGCTGTGGGCAGCGGGGTGTCCCAAAGCTGCTAGGGAAACTCCCTGAACATTTAATTTGGCAAAGCTCTAAAGATACACAGCAGGACCCAGCATGGCCTGACATAGTGAGCAATCAGCTGGCTGAAGGTGGAATCTCCCCTGGATTGCCAAGGTGTCCATTTTATTGAGTATTTAATGAACAGCAACTTAGACTGAAACTGAGGGTGGGCAATATGGGCTCTAGACAATACTGAACTCCACCAGCTGCTCCTCTCTCTAGACTTGGCCTTTCCTGAACTTTGCAGGGAACTATCACAATCACCTTACATTTATTGATAGAACAATCAAATGAAGAATGGTATCCCTGTGAAGCCAGTATAATTTCTGAGAATGTTAAGAGGTTGTAAGAGACTCCTTAGAGACTAAAGGCATCCAGGGATTGGGTTTCTCCTTCATTCAGAAGGCAGCAATGTTTACACCTGTGCAATCGTGAGCTACCCGCTGTAATGTCTCAGCAGGCTGCAAGGCTGCCCAGCAAGTGTCACAAGCATCTCCTGGGGTTAAATGAAGATTGCTCTTACTTCATTAGCATTGGCCAGAATCAGGACACATCATCTGTTGCACTTACACATTTGGCTAACATGCCTGAAACAGCCCTGCACAACTCACAGAACAGAATTTTGGAGACTCACCCAAGTAGCTGAGCAGTTTGTGGAAATTCAAGGGACAAAAATCCCTGTGCAGGAAATGCTTACTTCTCCTTTTCATAAACTGCAGATTGCTACTCACACTGAGAGGGCTGAACCTCTCCCCTGCCCTGCACTAACAAGCATTTTATCCATTTGGAGCATAAATAATTGAAGAGAGACATCAGCAACAGCAGGAGGCAGATTCTATGTCCAGCTCTCCAGCAGTTCTTTTTCCCCATGCAGCCCATGTGCTGACCTCCTTTTCCAAGAAGCCAAGCAGCCAAAGAAAGGGAAAAAAAGCCCAAAAAGAAGTCACAGTGCTCAGAATGGACTTCCCTCCCCAGCCCAGAATAGCCCATCGATGCAACACAGGGGCCTCCTGCAGTAGGACTGTTTAGACAGATGCACAGCAGAAGGACAGGCAGGGCTGAACCTCTTGACATGCTGCAGTCCCACCCAACTTCTGACACACTGTTCTGAGCACTGAGCCCTTGCTCAGTTTGAGGATGAGGGACCAGGGTTGTCTTTTGAAATCAGCCAAAAAAAATTAACGAACCACAGAAGGCTTTTTTACAGAGAAGTAAAAGCTTCCACTCCTATGCTATGTCTGGCCAAGATACACTGGAACATCAGAAAAACAAGCAGCAATGTGCTGCTTTAAGAGTGTTTCCAGTATTTACCTCCAGACTCTGTGACTAATTTGCTACTCCCTTTCTGGCAGGCACATCTCGGTAGCTGGGATGCAAGACCAGGGTTGGAAAACACTGAAGTTGGAAGAAACACTAACATGGGGAGTGAAAGAGAAACAGCCTCACCCAGGGTGATCTATGACACAGTGAGAGACTATCCAGCTGTGGGGAAATATCCCACTCACCAGCTGCAAACATAATTTTGCTTTTTCCTAGTGAAAACACCCTCACCACCCTGTCTGAATTGATACAGAGCACGACAGACAGCACAGGAGCACAGGTCCATATTGCCACTCCCAATAACTCAAAGAATGGCAACTATAAAATAATTGGTTTAACTCTGAGAAAATTAAAAAAGCAAGTCAGTGGTACTCTGTTTGCCTTCCAGGTTCCTTACTTTTCTGCTCAAGCACAGGCACGAGAAAGAGCTTTCCCCTAGTCAAAAGATCACCAGAATTGCTAATTTAAAGAAAATAGTTAGATGAAAGATGTAAATGCTGAAAACATAAAACACAGGTACAAATCCTCCAAGCTACTCCAGCACAGCCTTTGAGGGGATTCTGTAAAGACACAGACTTCACTGTACAACTGTACAAGGAAACCTCTCTCTCTTATGTGATACTTTTCATCACATATTTCACAAAACTCAGCTAATCAATTTTCACCATTAGGTATCTGCACAGAAATCACTGATCACATTAAGGTCATCCTAAACCAGCTCAAGATACGGGAAGCTCCACTCCTCTGTACTCTTAATCTGTTCTTTGTCACCAGCAGCTGCCTGTGGCACACATTACTATTAATTGAGGGATTTCCATCTATCAGTCAAGTGCCCTCTGGTAGGTGAGACTAAGGTTGACTTTAAAATGATGCTTTACATTGGCACAGTTGCCATTTTAGAAGGAAGTCATATCTGCTCTTGTAGTATATATTGTTCCAGGAACAATGGAAGACTCAGCTTCTTTTCTTTTTCTAAAAAGAAAGCAAAGGAGTTTTGACAGCACATTTTTAAGATCTAAACCCCAGATTCTCAAAACTGAAACAAAAATGCAATGCATTCAGGAGTTCTTGATGCCTAGAACTGCACTGAAGCCATTATTCCAGCCAGACTACCTTTTGCACAGCACCTTCTCTGTATGCAGTACCCCACCATATATATTTTTACTGACAAGCAGACCACCTCACAGTATGCTGAAGTAGAGAAAAGGACCAAGCTGAAAAAGGCACAGCCCTGTAATTCCAACCCACTGAAAGAACTGGATCCACCAGATAGTCTCTGCTCCCACACCCAAACAACTTTGCAAGTTGATGGGGTGGGGAGAGATCAACTTGTGAAGGAGAAGTTCCCATCCTCCTGATTTAAAAAGAAAGAATAACATCAAAGAGCATTAGAGACATGGGCCTGAGTGAACAGGAGCCAGCTTCAGAGACACAGCAAGGTAACACCCCAAACAAACACACCAACAACATGAGCAAGGAGGCATGTTTTGTGGGAGTGTACAGGAGACTCCAGTTTAACTAGGTATTTGGGAGGTTTCTCCCGTACTCCTCCCACAGCAACACTTTGGGCTTTGGCAGAGCATCTGTTCACTGCACTTGCTCTGTAAGGTTCTCAAGTCAATAGTCTTTCAACAAATTGCTAGGTTTCCCTTACATAAGGCCAACTCCTCTGCACACAGGACATTGGTCATCGCTTCATTTGTCCACCCACCTTCTCCAAGAGAATCCCTCTGAGCACTCCAGCAATATATGATTTTGCTAGGAGAGAAGCCATCCCTCTTTAAGAGGTGCTGAACTGCAGTATAATAAGACTGAGGAGCTTGGTCTCACTAGGCAAACTTTGAGCCAGAAAATGGTTCCTTCCAGTGCACGGTCTTAAACCACAACCCTTCCCCTTGGGAAGCTGGCTATCTATCTGCCCACAGAGACCAGTATCAAACCTCCACTGACTTAAATGGCACATGAGCTCAGTGTCAAATAGATAATTTAAGAGGTTATTCCTTGGAAATCCAAGAAGTTGAGAATCTACCATTATATTCTTTTAATAAATGGTAGGAAATAGGAGTCTAACCTGAAAAGTCTCCTGGACCCAGACAATGCATCAGCCCTGACTACATTATGAAGAAAGATGAAGACACATTCCTTGACACCACATTGTTGCATATATTGGACCCAGCAAGTCATCAATATTAAGGTTTTACTGAAGGGTACCCTACTTACATGCCATCTGTTGTACTGCCCTCCCAGACATTCACTTCTTTTCCCAATTATTTATTAAAAATCAGCTCTTATAATAAATTTGGGAGAATTAGTTTGGGCAAAAATCACAGCTTTACTAAACCTTTTAAATTGTTACCTGCTGTCAGATATGAGTCAATTAGAACAAGGTGCCACAGGAAAAAAACCCTGCTCTCTAAGGATGCCAAGTAAAGATCATTTGTGGGTTTGCATGTTCACTTCAATTTTAACAGATTCACAGCTTGGTTTCCCTCCACCATCCACAAGTAACATGACTGGCAGAAATTCATAATGACCTGTGCTCTCTCATGCAAGACCCACTCTACGGTCTCAGCATAAGTGAATAAACATGCACACACCTACATGTTTAAGGAAAGACCTGCTTTGCCCCAGGAGAACACTCTCCTGCAGACACAAACTCTGGGGTACAGACTCCAGCCCACTCTTGCCTATGCAGTGTGACAAAGGCCTTCAGGAACTATGATAGTATCTACAACAGACTACTCTGATCTCTACCTCACTTTCTTCCCCTGGGGAATGAACAGAAAAGGTGCCTTATACATAACCTGCTTCCTCTTTATTTAAAAACAAAGGTACTCAAGAACAGCACGTTTTAGGGGGTTCACAAAGCTCATCTCCAGTTCACAGCTTACACCAAATTTTCTGCAACTCGAGAACACATTCTGGATTGTTTCCCTCCACATATAAAACAAGAATTAAGAGCAATACTCAAAAATAGTTACAAAATATTAGCAAACCATATGAGCATGTCAACCCTGGGTTTACTTTGTTCCTCCCATCACTGCAATCAGCAGCTCACAAAATGCACAGGTGTCTTTTCAGGGTGGCCAAGTTTGCATTATACAAGTAAATACCATCTCCTGCAGTGGGCAGGTGAATGCCCAAGCTGCTACAACACTAGTTTGCTTTTCTGTGGCCCAGAAGGGCTGTGCAATACCACTGTTTTGGCAGGTAAGGTGTTTGCTGGTTAAGGAATCAGAGCCCCTAACAGAGAAAATCTGGACTGAAAGGCAGGTGCAAGCCATGCTGAGAATGGATGAACTTCTTGCTGCAGAGGCCCATTTCACTGCTCTGTTGTGTTAACCATCACCTCCATCACTTCCCTCGTGAGACAGAACAGCTCTTCCATATACAGTAGGCATTGCTTACATTATGATGAAGGAACACACAGGACTCTGCCGATAGCCCCTTACCTAGACATTCAAGCTTAGCACAGAAAGATTCTTCTTCCTGTAAGACACCCTAAGCTCCTCCAAATACCAAACAAAAAAACCTGTCGATGTCATCTGATTGCATCACACCCCCCCCTCTCTCTCCAGGACTCAAAGGCATGTCTCCAAATAGCTATCTGCTTTGCAAAGCAAAACAGATGTTCCCTAACGCCCAAATCCTGGCCGCCTGCGAGGTGTTGATCTGCCACACCAAGGAGCGGCGAGCGGCAGGACCGGGGCTGTGCCTGCGCATCTGCGCTGCCACTGATGGGGAGACGTGCTCCTCATGCTGAAACGCCTTTGCCAGCCCCTGCGCTGCCTTTCTCCATCCGAACCTACTCGACACACCCAAAGGCACTGAAAAAGAAGCAAGCCAACCCAAAACCCAGGGTAGTGAAGGAGACAAAGCACCGATTTCCAGGATGAATCCAGCTAAACAACGGCCGGCATGCCAAGGCGCGGGCCGAACCGCCGCCGTGCCCAGGTAGCAGGACACCACCCACTGCCGCAGCACCGCCCGGGGCC
>NW_009953217.1:5040686-5041001 GCF_000747805.2 Chaetura pelagica
GCAGGGGGGAAGGACCCCCGGGGGCTGCAGGGGGGTAGAACCCCCGGGGGGGTAGGACCCCAGCAGCGGCTCACGCCCGGCAGGGAGCATCTAAGGTACACGAGTATTGCCTCCGGAGCCACCCAGACCCACGGCTGTGTACACCTCGCTGAAGGCTTCAACACTAAAATCGGAAGTGCTCCCTACTCTCCAACAGAAAGGAGGAATACACCATTCAAAGGAATAATTAAAAAAAAAAGGCAAACACAAATGGAATAAATAGGAAGTGTGTTTCCAGATTTAGTATCTCAAAATACAGTGGGAAGTCCTGAATCA
>NW_009953217.1:5041277-5079783 GCF_000747805.2 Chaetura pelagica
AGGAATGTGTGCTCTGTTCCCATTAAAATATTTTAAAGAGGTGATACAAAAAGTTATTTTAGGTAAAAGCTTCCAGAGCGACTTTTAAAGGAAAGGCAAGAGGGAACTCAAAAGCATTTTAAACACTCCAAAGGCAGTAGTAGCACATGATTTAAGAACAGTTCATTGAAACTCAACAGTAAAGGATCAAGGAAAGGGGGATACAAAGCCTCAGGACACACAGATCTTTCCCCAACTTCCACAGCTGCAGGGAGGGGTCATGTCTTCACAGGTCCCTTCCAACCCTTGAAATGTCTTCCACATTTCAAGGACAGGTAAATAATTAGAGTTGAAACTCTTCTGAACACCGGACAGAATAAGCTTGGCATGGTGGTGGCTACACAAGGACACTCCCCTGCCTTGGAACAAAACAGGCACAGATGCCACAGCACTAACTTTTAAAATCCTTCAAGTCATCACAGAATTTATCTTGCCCTTTCTTCCACCTTCTCATTCAAAACATCTCTCATATCAAAGCAAGGAGACACTTCCAAGACCAGAAACTGACAATCTCGGGCACATACATTTCAAAAACCCATTAACTCATCCTGAGCTCACTTTAAGCCATTGATTTAAAGCATCAGAAAAAATTATCATGTAATTGTCAGAATATTCATTTGTTTTTAAATGTTAGAGAGCCATACTCCACTACAGACTCTACACCACAATTAAAGGCACCAACAAACCAATCAACCTTTCATAAGTTCTTTTATCATCTGCCAGAGCATTTTAAATATAATGAAGACCAAAAGGACTGCAACCACCTGATCCTTGATCTTGCTGAACAGTTGTTCAACCAATTCATGTGCACACTTGGTCTCAGTGCTGGGAGGTGTCAGCCCGAAGAAGGCCAGGGTGAAATTCAGGAAAAGGGACTTGTCTCCCATGGCCCTGGCATTGCCAATACAGAGTGGAAATGCAAGGTCAGAAAGGAGGCTTTAGCCAGAGGCCTCTCTCCAGAGATCTTCACAGTATCAATGACTTGTCTCAACAAATATATGTCACCCACTAAGTTGTGAAATATTTTAACACAAGCAAGTTCAAATATAAATGAAGGTTAATATCAGGCATCAAACAAGTGGTAAGAGGCATAAAAACTAAGCCTACACTGAAAGGAAAGGAGTCACGTCTGGTAAGAGAAGTACTGCAAGTCCTTCTTGGACTACTATCTAAATGTCTTGTATTTTGAGCCAAAAAGCTCCAGCTCGAATTCACAAGCAAGGAGGTAGAATCTATCAATCAATAATCAGTATCTGCTAGTGAAAACCTGTTCACTGAGGCTTCATGCACAAGAACTCTGACAGTGACTAGGTGCCTTGCTTTGAAAAGAGGGATGGGAAAAAAGCTCTGGTTTTAATAAAGACCAGATGCTTTTAAAAGGCTGATTCCCTGTTGTCCTAGTTTGCTTTGCAAGATGAACCTTCTGTATTTATTACCTTTGTTCAGAGACCTAATCCAGCATGTAACTCATGTATGTAACCAAAATTTTGGTTTCTCAGGAGAGGTGTTGTCCTGACTTCAGCAAGCACAAGTAGACAGCATATCATTAAGAAGGCTGCAAAATATGATGCAGAATTCTGAAAGAAAAACAGCAAGAAATGTGCACATAATGGCACACAATTAATGAGAAAATGTTTACCATTAAATTTATCACCTTGGCCCTCTTGACAGACATATTTACAATTAAAATATTCATAAAATCTGAAGATAACTTGTATGAACACAAATCTCTTCTTTCAACTTACAGCAGCCACTGAGATAACAACGTCCATTTTATGCAGTTCAAGTCCAAATATAAGTCAAATATGCATCCCTGTAAAGCAAACTGTTAATTCTATTCCAATTAAACACTCCTTAACAGCAAAATTAGGGCTAATCATTACATGAAAGACACCCCAATTTAGTACAGAAGACAGTGTCTTAAACCCATATTTGCAAAATTATTTTCATTTCTATACAGGCAAGGCTACAAAAGCATGCAGAAGAGAAGCATACACTCAGTAATGACATAAAGGAAACAGCAACATTCATGAATTTATAAATTAAGGTGTGTGATCAATTTCCAAAGTATTTTCCCACCTACAAGATGTCAGGTGCCTAATGAGCTTTAGGAAAAAAAAAAGGGTGGATGCAAAGTCTTGCTACCTAACTTCCAGTTAAAACAACTTTAAAAGTTGTTTCGAGGTGAAATCAAAGCAGTTTGTATGTAGACGAACTCTAGAAAACACTATCATTTCCAGAGTAACTATCATGATTCCTCTGAATATGCACCATGCACAAGACCATCACAACATTTCACAGATGAGCTTAAAAAGCCAAAGTCCAAAAACCAACAAGAACCAACCCAGAATTCAACATTTTCCACATTTGTACAATTTATTACAAAACTTCCATGAAAATTAGTGTTATGGTATATAAAAAATTCAGTACATGCCATCATTCAGCTGACAGATAAAAATGCCTGTGACAGAAATTCTTGCAATCAATATTTGAGGCCTGAAGACAAATCTTCAGAGTCATCCACAGAAGTTGCTGGCATGCAGTGTTTACAGTGTGTTAAGGCACGATGATTTAGAAAAGTCAGCTTCTTTACATCACTGGTGAATCATTGGTGCCACGTATATTTTCCCCTCCATCACACAAACATAAATCACCAGAGATGAAGCTTCAAAAGTAACCAAAGCACAGAGAAAGTTATGAAAAACTGATACAATGCACAATGACTTAAAATGGCAAGTGAAAGTTTCGATACTGTGCAAACACAAGTTTACTGTAAACAGGCCACAAATTCTTTTAGTATTAATCACGAAACTGTTCAGAACAACCAGACCACAATGAACTCCTTAAACCCATCACAACAACTAGGCCAAACTGTACCAGTTCCGGTATAAAAAGGTATAGGAAGGATAATAAAACCAGATATAAGTATGAAGACAGTGTCACCAAAAGAATAAAAAAGATACAATATAACTTGATTAACATTGAATAGATATAACAAGTCAGTTCACGACACGATCTTCAGACTGTGCATGTGTTTTAACGCAGGTCTCGGTCTGTGGCATCCAGCCTTTGCCTTTGAACGTTACCCTTCGGTCAAAGAAAACAGAGCACCCATCCACTTAGAGAACTGTACACTGCTGGAACAGAAGTGGAGAACAAAAAGCATTAGAAAGGACAAACTCTCAGCACTGTCAGACCGTTTGGGGCAGCCTGACGCCCTCTGAGCAGAGCAGCGTGATCCAGGGATCAGGGCATTTCAGTTACTGCATCACAGGGACCCGCAGCAAACTATAACAGCCAAGTCAGATGCAGTTTGGCCCCAAACATTTGTTACAAATGTCTCATAAGAGCATATAAATGAGAATCTATTTTTAGTTACATGCTTTCTTAAGCACTCACACCCCACTCTGCCTGCAAGAATACAAGCACTGTCCTACAGCTCATCTCCACAGGAACGCACACAAGAAACCAGCCTCAGCCAGCCTCTTATCTGAAGTGCTGCTTCTGGTGAGGAAAATGAAAACCACTTCTCTAAATTCCCTGTTCTCTAAATAGGGCTAAAAGTAAGCAGCAAGTCTGATGTCATGCACAAACAACTCTTACGACACTGCTTACATGAAACAGGAAAGCAAACAGATTTTTTTTTAGCATCTATACAGCAGTATTAATGTGGCTGAAAGAAGAGACCCATCTGTAATTTCAAAAATAACTACCAATTTTGGATGTCTCTGTAGCTACTTGCCAGCTGAAAATGCTGCTACAAAGTAAGTAGAATTCCAGCTTTCCTTGAAAACTGGGCCCTGCTTAAGGAGCTATGTCAGATTTAAAACTTGGGAGACACCTCAAATTCTCCAGTCCCAAAAATACTCATTCCCAAGAGTAAAAAAAATAGCTTCATCTAAACACTCATCTGGATGGTAAAAAGAATTAACCCGGAAAACATTGTTGATGGAAAACATTGTTGTTTCAACTCATTAGTAAAGTACAGTGCAGCATTCATCAAGACTATACTTGCTAACTACAGCTGGGATAAGCAGCAAGGAAAAGCTGACAACAGGGTCCTTTGCTCTCTGCCATTCTCACAGTGGCAATTCTGTTCAATACGCAATTACTTAACATGTTAAGGAGGCCAACTTCCCATAGCGACCAGAACAAGCAAACCAGCACTACAGTTTTAAATACAGAGTCCATACATTGCTAACCAAATTCAATATTCAAATTCAAAATTAACCTTTTGTGATGCACTGCTGCTTCAAGTATGAAAGAGAAACTAAATGTGCCATTTCCTGCCTAACTCTAGCCTGTTACAGAAGACACCTCAAGAGGAGACTGTAACTGGAGTTTGAAGCTGACAAAAAGACTGGAATTTCCAATAAACACGAAGGCTCAGGTTATAAGCACACCTGTGCACTGATGTTACCAGCATTAGCAACACAATATCCACATTTTACCTGCTCACAGAACATACTTGGGCAAATTATGTTTGAGCATTTGCAGTGTGGATTCATTTCACTGCTCTTTCTTCCTAGTCTTATGAGAATATTTTATGATACTTTAAGTTGATACTGTTCTGATTTGAACTCCAGTTTTATTAGACTAACCTTACAGCCCCCTATGCCCCTTTCACCAATTCCTAGCTTTAATAAAAGCCTTTATCTTTAATGTGAATTCATACCATTATTAAAGACATTTCTCCAGTATGCCATTAAAATAAAATTTGCCCTGTAAGTACCTTAACTAGCACTACACATGCCTGCACATGGTCAGACAGCTCAGAATCCAACATTTTTAAAGGTTTCAATAACCTTGGGAAGGGATGGGTTTACCTCCCCCTCAGCTGCTTCCCAGAACACCACTATAATGCAGGGCTACTTGACATCTCTCCATGTACACTTCTGAATTCCTAATGAGAGAAATTTGTTTTATAAGCAGTTATATTTTCTCATTGACCTAAATTCCTTTACTTCAAATAGCACCCATTTTATGTTACAGCTACAGCCTTCTGAGTGTCCAATCATTAGCAAGGGGTTTGAGAAATGGATCAGTACTGGATAACAATGTCCTGTTGTTAGCTAGTTTTGACTAATTTTGTCATTCACATCCCTAATATCATGGGTTTCTGATACTGAAATAATCTTCTGTTAACTTCACTCCTTCAGGTTTGTTCCCTTTCCTTTTGCTGATCTGTAGCAACACTTGGCAACAGCCAAGTATATACTAACATACAAAACTGGCCTTTGAATTGCTTTCCAATGGTTGATTTAATATGCTCATAGTATCCACTATACATACCAAGCTCCAAGGTCTAGACCTGTAAGAAATGTACCCCTGAAAATGTTCCTTTAGCAAAAGGTGGCCTGAAGCATTTCCAAGTCCCCCATGATACCCTGCTAGGCTTTGGCACAAGCAAGATTCTTAAAGAGCCAAACAACAGACAATATTTAGGTACAGGAGGTTTACAGACCTAATACTTTAGACTTGCTTTTCATATTAACATATGACATATTTTCTTCTGTACAACACTTTGCAGATTACCACTTTAACAAAGTGTTGCCTTTTTCCTATTGGGAAGAATCACACAACCTATTTTCTGTCAAAGGCCAGAGATGCTGTGGAACAGCCAAGGTCACAATCCAAGTACAATATCAACTTTTAGTATGTTCTACTTACAATCCAGGAACACGACTGTTTCATCAACTGAGAACAGTATGGACTAATAGGGACATGAAAGATATTTTTAGATTAACAAATTCAAATGAAAGTGTTGTTGTTCTATACATGAAGGATTAAAAGCCATAACATGACTCTGTCATCTAGCTCTCTCCACATTATACATAAAGGCAGGTCAGCACCAGCTACAAGGTGGCTCTTGAGGATCCTGCTAAGATCCTTCTACACAAATTAACTCCAAGGTCCTATGGAGCCACAGGAGTTCAACACTGCAGCTGTACAGCAGAGGAAAAATTACAATTTCTATCAGAAGTCTACCCCCTAAGGGAAACGAAAGCCTGTGCCAGCCCATCAATGCATTCTGCTGAACAACTCCACAGTTAGAAGAGCTGAAAGGAGCTGGAGAATGATGGCGCTCTTCTCTTTTATTTTCTACTCAGAGAAACATCCACTGGCAGTGCCAGGCAATTGTTCCAAATGAGACATTTGCTCAAACTTCACATTCTCTAAGCTCTCAATTTCAGCTGCCAAAAACTACAACATGATCTTTACTTCCTCAAATGACACTTCTCATCAGATCAATTCAGCATTCAGCAACACCATTTCAGCAGGCTGGTTGCTATGACAATGCTTTGTGTTGTTCTATTAAATGATGTCAATTCACTGGTAGAAAGAACTAGCTGTTTGGTTCCTCTAGTACAGTTCCTATCAAGAATCAGAACAGTGTAAGTGAGCTCAAGACACTTCAAAATACTTGTGGAAATCATGAGCTATATAAAAAGAATTTTCAACATCCTACAGATATTTTAAGTGGGAGATGCTTGGGGTTTTTTGCTGAACACATATACCTAATCATAACTGCATTTCCAGCTGGCTATGTTTGTTTTCCACAGCCTGGCTTCTGCTCCCGATTTGTCTCAGTGTGATCCTCAAGCTGAGTGAAGACAGACAATCCAGATTTATGAGAATAGCAAGAAGAAAACAGATCCCAAAAAGCTACACTCTAAGAAACAGAGAAGGAAAGGGAAGAAACACCCATCAATAACCATCCCACTAGAAAAAATAATGCCAGCTTTTCATAATAGTTGATATCTGTAATGGACAAGTTGAGAAACTAGTAAATATGCTGTTGGAATTACTGCAGGCTTAGTTCAAAAGCATTTTGAATTGGGAGTATCCAAATAAAACTAAATCTCTTCTAATTTATTCCACCTCCTCCATCTCCTTCCTCTGCAGTCTTCGTTTGAATTGTCAAATATAAGAAGTTTCTATATTTCATGGCAGTCTTGCAATTTAGAAAAAAAAATCTGAAAAAATCACGCTTGTCTTGAATGCTTTACCATGCTTCACATGGCCTGCTATCAACACCTTCACATGCACAATTGTTACACAACAGCTATTAATTGTTTAGAGCAGACAAAGCATAGCTCAACACACCTTTGTTAGGGCTGCTCTCCAAACTCTAAATCACCACCACAAAAAGTCTGTACTCACAAGCTTTTGTCAAAAACCACAGCTGGCACACTGGTCACTACTGTTTCCAAAATCATCTCCCTTTCCTACTTCTAACCCAGTCTCCACCAGTGCTCTTCTTAATTCCCCTTCAGTTTTCTACTTCTCCACAGCAAGCAATCTGTCCATTCTCTTTGGAAACTTTTCCCTATGTATAATCTTTGCCTTTGTCACTCCCTTTATGCTCCTCTCACTCTTTACTTGAAAGTAAACTGCTTGAAGCAAGTTCTCCTTTCCCTCCTTTCATAAAATCTTAAAGATTCAAAGGGATCAGGCAAACCAGACCTTCCAGTCATCCCATTTGTGTTGCCCTTTATGGTCATACAGACTTGCCTTTCTGGCAAGGATTTGAGTTCTTAATTATGAAACACCAGACTCTTTCCAGAAACCCTCAAAACATTCAGCAATCTTCTCCACACTCCAAAATACATCTGAAACTAGAAGTGGAATGTTCTCTTCACACTCCAAAATACATCTGAAACTAGAAGTGGGTATTTCACATACTTGGTATTACCACATAGCATTATTCTACTGTTTATTCTCCAGCTCTTATCTGGAGAGGTATTTACAACATACTTCTTTTTCCAAAAATACCTTAAAATCTATGCTTTATGAAGCTGAAAATATTTTAAGGGGCTTTTGAATAAGTATTAAACCAAAATAAAAAGTGTATAAATGTGGATTTTTACATAAGTTATCTATGAAGTTACGTATTTTTCTCTGCATAAAGATAAGGGTGCAAAGGAACAATGGGAGGAGACTGCTTTCAGTAGCAGAGCTGACCCTTCAAAGTTCTTGTAAAACTAGAACCTGAGAGATGCTCAAGATAACCTGTGACAGAACAAAAAGATTGGTATCAAGTATATTTAAATTTGTTGGTAATTTGGTTCTATTAACTCCTGCGTTAATTACAAGTTTCCTAGTTTCTCTGGAAATAGTGAGTTCAACAAAATACAGCAAATACATCTGCTGGGAATGCTGGAGGTTGAAATCCTCATTCCTCCTAAAATGCAAAGTCAACTAACATGCATGCCCTAAGGCTAAGTTCTAGGTGAGGATTCACTTCAACTGCTGACAGAATCACACAGCAACACTCTGGTTCTGCCACTGCAGTTCTGATTGGGCATATTAGCCAAAATATTATGCTAAAAGCCTACCAATCAATATCTCAAGAGTAGCAGAAACACATTTAACAGAACCCAAAGAAACAGCAGGACCTTCACATATGAAATTCTCATTCAAATTCTAGGTACATTTGTTCATGTTTGATATTTCAGACCAACTAACTTCCTGAAGACTTAGTTCAAACTAAACTACAAGATCGTGTGGATGCTTAGTTAAATCTGGCCAGCTCTCCTGCTTAACACATTTAGTGGTCCAAGATGTATTCCAGATTAGCAATGTAAAGTAGCTACAAAATACCATTTCAATTGGAGATACATGAGCCTGCTCAGAATTCTGTTTATTTATGTATCCATGGCTGCAAGTTCAGGCTGGGACAAACTATGCTCCAGTTTGTGTTTATGAATACCCAGTATTGCCAGAAGCTGTGAAACACAGGGAATTCTGGTGCCATGAATGGCTAACCATTAGTGGGAATACTGCATCCTATTAGCCCTCAGACACTGATTTCACAGCAAATCCAGTATCTAGGAACTGAAGAAAGAGCTCTGAATCATTTGCCATCCTGTGCTTTGCGTGCAACAGCTATGGACAAAGCCTGTTGGATTTCGGGTGATTTTCTTCTTCCTAAGTATCAGTTTAAAGGATGCCATACGATTAAATGTGAGATGTAAGTCACAGAAAGAACCAAGCATTTTTTTAATTATTTTTTTTTTTTCCTCAAAAAAGCAGTAACAATAACTTACACTACCTAAGGTTTCCTGCATCAAACAGCTGTTTTCTCAAGTGATCAAAGTTTGGCCATATGACAACCAAGTCACCATGAAAACTTGGGACTTCAGTTCAAACTGAAATATTTAAACCAGCTCATGCCTTGGGAAGTGAGAGCATTTTGTCAGACACTGCTATCACATACCCTGCTGGGTTGGCCACAAAATTAGCCTCAGTGTTGAGATTTCCAACTCCAAGAAAATATATCTTAGGATGGAAGTTCGAAGACATGATCTAAAGACTTGGAATTATGACAGTAAGAAACCTGAGTCTGCATTATTCTTTCCCCTTAACTACTTCACTCAAAGATCACAGTGCACATACCAGTAAAACCATCAACATCTGCTTAAATAGGAATCCAGTGAACAAGTTTATTCCTTAGAAGACTTTTTCTCTTTTTCTTTTTTTTTTTCTTCTTAATATAAACAGGAAGACTGAAGGTTCAAATAAAGGCAACAAAAAATCTCCTTATTTTAGGCTTGGAATGTTGGCAGCTGCCACAAGGTCATAAGGGATAATATAATCCATTTTATTCAAGCTTTACATTCCAGAAATAACTGAAATAAACTGAAATATTAAGCAACAAGACTCCTCATATCCTTCTATTTTTTTACTATTGCATTTAAAAGCAAAATTCTTCAGAATGCAGGTATTCTGGCATAAAGTATGAATAATTGCTACAAGAACTTTTTTCTTCACTCTGATCCCACCTAATATTTGGTACAGGACATGGGGGGACTCTGTTTCAGTACACATAACCAGTTCATTTAAAATTTTGTTTGGTTCTTCAAAAAAACCTGCCAAAACAAACTCAGCAGCCTACATACCCCAAAACACCCCAACATTTGTTTATATATAGTCCAATTAATTTTCTGAGCAGCTTTTGCTAACAGAAACAAATCCAGATGATGCAAAACCAAAGCACTGAAGATAAGCATTTACAGGTCTTAAAAACAGCTGGAAAGGTGACATCTGCATAGATATTTTTTTCTAGTCTACTTAAATCACTCAATTTTCTCTCTAAATACTGTAAAACCAAGTCCAAAATTAAAAATAACCATTGTGAAATTCTTATGCAAGGAGTAAAATAGTGAGAAAAGTCATACCTGATGCACCCAGATGTGAGGCATCTTAATCATCACCAGGCTTCATCCTCATTTGGGCTTGCATCTGTGCAATCATCTCCTGCATGCGGCGCAGCTGTTAAGACAAAAAAAACTCACATGTTCAAAACAATTTCATGAGGAATCCAAAATCTAGGTAACTTTAAATCATTTTATTCTACTGCAGAACACAGATCCAATTTGTCTCTTTATAAGTTGGAAATGTTAAATTAATGATTGAATACTTTTGTTTTTTCCATCTCAGATTCTTTAATGTATCGCACCTAACTTTCACAAATAATAAGCAATAAAATCCAAATCTTTGGAAGCCTGCAGACTCGTTAATTAATATTCAATCTACAATAAATAAAACATGCCCTTTATGTGTCTGCAGAGATGTACTGCTCGAGTGAGCTGAAGCAGCTTTGCTCTGATAGAAGTGCTCAAAGCACAGTGTCATGTACGAACACTAATCTTGTGGCTAACCAGATGCTGTGGCTAAAAATTTGCAGTTAACAGCCAAAACTGAAGACAGAATTTAAAGCCTCCTTCAAAAGCAAAATAGAAAAAATACGTTTACAAAATTTGGAAAGACAGACTAAACATATTAAGCACCAATATCTTTACATCTAAACAATGGCCTTTCCTGAAAACAACTGTTTTCTTAAAGGCATTTGCTTATGACACAAACTAGTCTCCATCTCACAAAAGTCCAGTTACATATAACTTGCTATTTTCCCCTCCAAAAATTAGCATTAATTTAAATAAATGTTTCTAAGAAAGAATAAAAAACTATGGATTTTCAAAATGTATATGCAAATACTTCTAATTTGGTTTACAAATAACAAAGTATTTCCTTCCAGATGAAGGTGGGGAAGCTCTACACAGACAATTGCAAGTGACCTGTCTTACAAACTGGAAAAGAAATAAGCTGTAATTTCCAAGCACATTGTATAAAATACGAGTCCACCTCAAGCTGGAGATCATGTAATAATCTGAAGCTTGTATAGCAAGTTTTCATTATTCTAAGAATAATTGTGTAGGATTTAATATACCCAGCTTTTTTCCTCTTTAGGAAAAAGTAGTTAGGGAATTGCTTCCACTCATTTTCAGGGATGGGAGGAGAAACTCTTCAACTCAAGCAACACTGCTGCATTCAAACAAGCACACTGCAATTTTCATCCAGTCAACTACATGAGCTTCTGGGACATTAGTTACTCCATCTGATTCAATACAAAAGGATCTGTGATAAATTCTTAACCATGTATGTGGTGGTGTTTGCCTTTTTTTTTAAAAAAAAAAGAAAAGCAGAAACAAACATCACAGAACAGGGAAAAATGAACTGCAGATGCCTAGATCCCTTTGCCTGGCCTCAGATACAGATTTGGGGATGAGTAAGAAACTGAAGTCCAGAGCTTGCAGCAGAGCCAGAAGTAAGAGCTTGCCTAAAACTAGTCGGTTTATGTACAGGTACCTACTCTCTTGCTGCAGCACCACAGGGCTTAGCAGAGGGCAATTCAGGTTCCTGTGACTGCAGCACAGACACATATACTCTGGCAAAAGGAGATTCACACAGGAACAGTGTGAGATACAGCTAAGTCTGAAATTGTTATTATATACCCATCTACAGCTTTCTGCTAAATGCTTAAAAAGCCCTGATGGCAAAGATGGCATAATGTTGCAGGAAGGAGAAAAAAAAAAAAAAAAAAAATCACCAGAAAGCCACAGAAATGAGAGTTTCATTGATTCTATGGTCCAACACAAGAGTTTTCAAAGCTCAACTTGTAAAAATGTAAGACACCTGGTCTTTTGAATTGCCTCTCTGCAGATTTACCATCAGAACAAAAGTTGCTTTCTGGAAGCTTGCCTACTTGAGCTTTCCCAAGAGCACTCCAAGCTGAGCCATGAAACATTCCCAAAATAGAAATCATTCAGTAATCACAGGGGAAGATGCTGCTGCACATGTATTATGGCAATTGCTCTAACACAGCATCCTGCTATTAGCCAACACTGTATTTTAAAACTCATACACACTGTCAAGTCTTGAGTTTTCTTAATCTTAATTGATAAAAATATGCCCACACATGAAAGAACATCAGATGCTGCCTGTGACTCACAGAATCACAGAATCCTAGGGATTGGAAGGGACCTCGAAAGATCATCTAGTCCAACCCCCCTGCCAGAGCAGGGTCACCTAGAGTACATCACAGGAACATGTCCAGGCAGGTTTTTAATGTCTCCAGTGAAGGAGCCTCCACAACCTTTCTGGGCAGCCTGTTCCAGTGCTCTGTCACTCTCACAGTAAAAAAGTTTTTTTCTGATATTCACATTGAACCTCCTATGCTCCAATTTGCATCCATCACCCCTTGTCCTATCACTGGTCATCACTGAGAAAAGCTAACCTCTATCTTCCTGACACTCACCCTTAACATATTTGTAAACATTGATGAGGTCACCCCTCAGTCTCCTTTTCTCCAAGCTAAAGAGACCCAGCTCCCTCAGCCTTTCCTCATAAGGGAGATGTTCCACTCCCTTCATCATCTTTGTGGCTCTGCGCTGGACTCTTTCAAGCAGTTCCCTGTCCTTCTTGAACTGAGGGGCCCAGAACTGGACACAATACTCCAGATGGGGCCTCACCAATGCAGAATAGAGGGGAAGGAGAACCTCTCTTGACCGACTAACCACACCCTTTCTAATGCACCCCAGGATGCCATTGGCCTTCTTAGCCACAAGGGCACATTACTGGCTCATGGTCATCCTCCTGTCCACCAGGACCCCCAGGTCCCTTTCTCCTACACTGCTCTCCAGCAGGTCAGCCCCCAGCCTGTAGTGGTACATGGTGCTTTTCTTCCCCAAATGCAAAACTCTACACTTGCCCTTGTTGAACATCATCAGGTTTCTCCCCGCCCAACTCTCCAGCCTGTCTAGGTCTCATTGAATGGCAGCACAGCCTTCTGGTGCATCAGCCACTCCTCCCAGTTTAGTGTCATCAGCAAACTTGCTGAGGGTACATTCTGTACCCTCATCCAGGTCGTTGATGAAGTTATTGAACAACACTGGCCCCTGTACCGACCCCTGAGGGACTCCACTAGTCCATTCAAATGTAAGGTAGGACAAAAGCACTAGAGACCTGATCCGCTCTAACATCAAACTTGTAAAAAGACTTTCCTTTTCCATTTTCCTATGGTGTTTTTGAGATCTGCTGGTAGCATGATAGTCTCATCCATTAGCTAAACAATAGCAAGCTTCTGAAGCTATTGTAGCATGATTCTGTAGAAAAACGTTTAAGCAAAAAGCCTGTTAAACTAGACACCCTGATGTCTGCTATCAGCCCCCCTGTCATTGGCTCCCAACAGGCCATTAATAGGTAGAATCATCATTAAAGTTTCCTTTACATAAGGAAAGTTGGCAAAAAGAAAAATATAAAAGCTACTCAAGCACACCTATCTTTTTCACTGCATCTTGGGCTGCATCAGCATTTTGTTTTGGTTTTTGTTTGGCATTAAATATGCAAACAATCCAAAATGGTTGCTTTCTGCTGTAAAACTGTGGCTTCTCAAGAGCTCTAAGGAAACTAACAACTGTTTTGTAACAGTATTCTTAGCAGGCAACCTATGAGTAATGACAGATACCACACACTGAAACCTAGCTGCATAACCACAGGGCTAGAAGTGAGAATAACTGAACTTGGAGAGAACATACTTAAGTACCTTGGGAGAGAAAATAATTTGCACAGTAAGAATCCTCTCAGCTCAACTGTAAAATTGTCCTACACATTACCAGACAAGCTAGTAACAACTTGTGTGTCTTCACCTTACTAGGCCTATCACACAGTCAGAAAAAAATTTTTCCTCTCAGCAAAGATGGATGTACAAGATCACACAAAAGGCATTCATGTCATTTGTGTTCCCTTTGCTGTTGGGGAATACTAGCATCAAGAGCATACTATGAATTTCATTTTGCTCAGCAGTAAACCGTCCCACTGTTAAGAGCAGCATTAATATATTCTGCAAGGAACTTGTATTCATCCCCTACAGAAAGGGCTGTACAATGTGACAGCATAGGGTCCATGCACATGATAAAAAGGAAACTGGGAGACAGTGTTTGGAAATCTGATAAAACAAACAATTCCTGTGAACTCCCAGATAACAACAATCAAAAGAGTCAACTTAACCTTGGTATGAAGTCTGCTTAGTTTACTTGTTATGTCAGGACTAAAATTTACTTCAAACTATCACGTAACTATGGAATAGTGACTACATGTAACTACTGCAGAACACAGAAAGGAAACAAGGAAATGGGAGTTAAGGTTACAGAGTTAAAATTGAACCATGCAGCTTCCTAGTGGCTTCCACACCATTAACAGAAACCACCAGTATGCAGCCTTGTTTGACCTACAAGGTTTTATCTGTACTAAGTGTTGCCCAAAACACCAACAAGTAGTACTCCTGTCTGAACAAGGTGAGTGGCTTTTCAGTAACAACTCTACAGATATCACAGGAAATGTTCAAAAACTAACATCTACTTCCTACTGACACACTTTCCCTCCCCACAGCAAGTATGATTATTTCTGCCCATGCCTTTACATAGAAAAGTTCGTAAGGGAAGAGGCTGCAAGAACAGGGCAAGATGGAAAATTGTAGACAGTGGATTTTCTAATATATCAGAATGTTCCCATGACAGTTCCTGTTGGTTAAAAATACTTCCAATACCAAAGAATACAACTAAACTTGTTAACTGAAGACAAGAAAAACACTCCTGACAAAGTTACTATATTGGAAAAGGGGCTACCAGTGAGATAAACGTTTTTCATGGGACACTTTAGCAATATAACACTGTGGCCACAGCCATCACACTACATGAGCAGCAAGCACTGTTCCTTCAAAGAACAACTTAAAAGGACAAAAAAAGCAACTATTGGGAAAAAAAAAAATTGTTCTTCATCCCAGCTCCCAAGGGATTCCCATTGCTAATTGCTTACTAAGGGTTTTCTCCTCATGATGTTCTCTCAGGGCTAAGGCTACATCCCTTCATAGAGGAATGCTGAAGCATTTTGCATAAAGCATGGCTCCTTCTCCCTGCCCTAGGGCAACAGCACAAGCCAATTCAAACCTTTGAGCTGTTTTTATTTCCCTCAGGTCTGCAGGCCTTAATGAGCAGTGATGTTGTCTCTCCATATACAAGTTTTCAGCTTTTAAGAAAACACACAAGCAGCTGCAATAGCAGGCAACCTGCACACAAGTGTTCATCACCTTCTCACCCACCCACAGGGCTGCTGCTGGACCCAGCCTGGCAGCCTCCCACTGGATGTGGCCCCCAACTCCCATATCAAGCCAGGGTTGTTCAGCTCATCTGAGAAGGTTAAACGTATTCAGAAAATTGAAGGACAGAGAGAAAATAATTTCAACATTGCAACTAATTCTACTATATTCAGCCAACTGCTGACCAACTCCAGCACAGGGATTTGCCCAGAGCCTCAGGGCAGCTCACTGGGAAAATCAGAGGAAGTTTGTTCCTTGCTGTTTTGTGTAATCATGGTCTTAACATTTTTCTGGAAATACTGCCTCTCAGAACTTTGAAAGGATTTTATTACGAAATACTTTCAGAGTAGGAAGAGCATGGCAGAATGCTACAAACTTTAAGTTTGGGTGCACACGGTCACAAAAATCTGAACTGCAGCATATTTACCATAAGGAACATTAATACCTTTATTCTTAGTTTCACTTCTCAGCTCAGAAAAACAGGTCGTCACTTGCAAATGAACAAAACGCACAACCAGACTGAGCAATAACTCCAAAATGACAGATAAGCTGAACTGGCGACCACATCCTTTGGGATAATAAAAGATCATTTAGCAAAAGTGATGTCTTGCTAAAGATGATCCTGGCACTAGTCCAAGCATTCATTCCTTTCAAGGTTATATAAACCTCACAAAACTGTAAATAGAACTTCAAGCACCGTTAGTGATGGGAATGCAAAACAGGAGGGGAAATGGGTATTTGTTTTCTCTGCAAAGGCCATGGAATGCAAGCCCATTTCCTCTGTGCCTCGTTCCTCCCCATACTTTTCTCAGTCTGAACCTTAGGGATGACACAGAGATGAAGGGATTTCATACTGGCTTATCTACAGAAGATTCAGCAAAGCTTCTTGATCTCTTTGGGACAATAGAACGAAGAAGTTAAAAATCTATTTGTTTTTTCAAGTTCTAAGCTAATCCTCTACAGCTTCAGCAGCAATTATTCAGAGATGATTATTCCCAGGAGAAACTTCCAGAGACTGTTCTCAGAGAAATTCAGTATTTCATCCCTTTAGCCAAATAATATAAAAAGATGTATTACATACATATATAAATACTATATACACACTCACACAAGAATGGTCAGAGTAGATGAGTATATAATAGTGTACCAGCCATATCAAGAGTTTCCACAGGAAATGGTTATGGGATAATTTTTTCAGACATAAGCCTTAAGACAAATAGTTCTACCAGGATACTCAAGTTTCTATTTAACTACTAGACGTGTACAATTTGTATACTCTAAGTCTATTTGAATCTTGGAAGCATTAAGAAAAAAAGAAAAACACACAACACATTCTCAAGCAATGCTCTTGATGTTTTCAAAGCATGGAGCATTCCTGGCTATCAGCTGATGGTCTACTGCTGTTTTGCAGACACATCAGTACATGGGAGGCAGTTCATTTGTGTATAGAAGACTTGCAGAAGTTCCACTCTCATAAGTGCAAAGCCAATAAGCTTACGTTGCTGAAATCAAGTTATACAGTGGTAAAGATGCAACTCATTTAATCACCAGTTCATATTATTAACTACTAGTTATGGTGTTAATCAGCTGCATCTGCATTTCCTTTTAGAAAATTTTTCTGCTATTTATGTCAACATGCCAGGGTTAGCCAATAGCTAACCAGGGTTAGCTATTTTTAAATACAGATGCTATAAAGGAAAAAGGAGACGCACAGACTGAAGTAACTGTATTTCAAAGATTTCCATGTAGGGGAGCCTGAATCTTTTGCCACACAAACACACAAAGCTGCTTTTAGTACTTTTTTTATGTCTTAGTCCAAATCAATGCATATATGCATCGATACTTTAAATCATGCCTTCCTGCATTTAGGGACTTGGATCCAAGCTGAATTGGATAAAAGAAGGACAAACAGAAAAAACACCATCTAACTGGCAGTGGGTATTAAATTTTCACAATGCAAGCACTCATAAGCACTGGCAATGTACTACTTGCATTTAAATACTAGGCTAAAGATCACCACATCTTTAGAACTTCAGCCTAAAAATTCTAAGTTGAAAGGCCTACTGATAACCTGACACCACAGTTAAGAAATCAGACACTGAAAATGCCAAATCCATAAATTGACTGGTACAACAAAATACTATTAATTTTGCTGCAAATACAGATTAAAATGCAAAACCATGTACATTAATTATGTAATGGGATGTTTCAGACTTGACACCTTTTTCTACCCCATAGCCACAAGACATAAGAAGAAATTTACTGGTGACACATTTCCAGTAAGTCATGCATATCTGAAATTACATTAGAGTCTACTCCAAATCACCAAGTTTAAAGCAGCACATATCGCTGACAAACAAATTGATTTCAATACCTAGAAAACAGCAACTAGCACTATGAAAAATTGGCATACAAACTGGAAGTGATAAATACCCTGCCTACAACCAAGAGTCCACATGCTACCTACCATCCATACCACGAAAGTGACCGTAAACAAAAACACTTTGTATTGGCAACCTGTATGTTCAGATTAGGTCTGTAATTTCTCACAACTCCCATTTTACATTCTGTGGGCAGTAGCTGACATAGAATACTGAAATTGGAACATAGCATGTTATACTAAAGAGCAACAGTTTTAGCAGCTCCCTCTTACCTCAGCCTCTTTCTGCTGAAGGATTCTATCCTTGTCTACCACTTCTTCTTCAACAGGCCTATTGAACAAAAGAATGCATTGATAAGATACAGAAGTAAAATCTCCAGGAACAGATTCAAGGGTCATATTTCAGCTAATACAACAATAAGAAAAAGCCTACAGGCTACACAGGGAAAATTAAGACATTCTTAAAACCATGCTTCCCTTTTGTAAAACACCATATTTATCTCACAGAATCTGCTATTCACTCTCCATTTCTTCGAATTTGATTTCTTCACCGCTATGGGGATTTTTTTGCCATTTACTAATTAAAGATATTCCCTCCATTATCTATACATGGTACAAAAAATAACCATTAAAAACCTGTGTAGGCTGTTTCCTTTCTTCTTTAAGATCAAAAGGCTTGGCTGAATACTTACAGAGCAAAAGCGGGGACTAGAATAAGTTGATAGTAAAAATGATAAAGCACAGGTAGATGTAGAACGGATACAAAAACAAGAGCAGCTGTTTGTTTATAAGCAAAGTATTTTGCTACATATTTCTCCTCTTGAAGAAAGAACAGACTCAGCAGCAGAGACCAAAGGTGCACAAACACACACTTACTTGCCAGTTCGTTTTAGCCTCTCTGAACGGAAGTTCTCATAGTGCAAATCCTGGGTCACCTCCTGCAGGTCCTGCATGTGTGTTCTAGAACATGCAAAAGGCTATTGAACACACTGTCCTTCTTGCCAAAGGAAAGAAAAACACCCTTTTATCTTCTATTTTTGTTTTATGTAATGGGTGTATTTACTGGAAAAACAATCCTTACAGACCAAGCCTGCCATAAAGCTAGCCAAGACACTGCTTTCATGTTTACGGGTCTTTAATTCATACTTAAGTGTCCTCCCATCAATATTCTTCAAAGACCCAAAGTATCCTGCACTTTTCCTGTTCACTAATTACTTTATAGGAATTGTTTATACCAGTCTGTGCAGTGTTAAGAAACCTGTGAAGACAGTTATTCAGAAAGGTACTTCGATTTCTAAAGTATTTTTTGACTCTTAGGTGCTGTTAAGTATAAATTGTAATTGACAACTAGGTGGAGCTCCTTGGCCCACAATTTAAAATTGCTAGGCAACATCAGCTGTTAGTAAAAAAAAAAAAAAAAAAGAAAAAAAGCTTGCTCCCAATGCCCAGCAGAGGGCAATCCCTGCCCAGGAGAGACTGACATCAGAAATAAACAGAATTCAACTTCCAGCAATAGTGGGATGTCAGAAAAAAATAATCCCTTAAAGTAATCTATCGAAGCAGAAATCTGTATCACCTAAAATCATAAAGGGGTGGAGTATCATGTGCGACATAGGATTTTCTACATTGCCAAGAAGGCTGAGCTCTGCCTTTACAATACTTGTCCGTGTAATGGATCTCTGAGTAATTTTAAGAGAATTTCTGCCCCACCCACTGTACCATAAGAAAACTCCAATTTACACGTAAAGCCACCAAATCAGTTCACACAAGACAGGTATAAAAACTGCCACATATTTCCCTCAATGTAAAATACAGGAAAGATTTTCTGAAGTCAAAGATCACATGATTACAGCAGCAAAACAAGCTTGGGGGGGGTGGACAGCCAATAAAAAGTCACTCTATGTTCCCATCAGAGCTAGTTTTGTTCATGTTCTTGTAACTCTCTAGTCATTGTATCAGTTACATCACCACAGGAGATGGGATAATTTTTCCAGTACTCACACCAGCATCGTGCGCAGTTTAAGGAAATCATTGTGCTCTGGATTTTCAACTTCAACAACTCCCCAGGGATACAGGCGGCCTCTGATTTTTTTCCCTTTCACCTCAATAAGTTGATTGGATCCAATAACAGCAAAGGGAATGCTAGCCTACTTGAGACAGAGCGAAACAAGTTACTGTTATGATTTCTGACCAGCTACTTTTTTGGGGTTTTGTTTTTATTTTAAGGAAGGCACAATGACTTTTAAGTAAGAAACAAGTGAGGAGAAAAAGAAACATCAATAAATGTATTCTACGAAAATCCTTCCACATGAGAAAACCAGCCAATCCTGTTCTAGGCAATGCAACTTTTCATCATGAACACCTGTGGTTTTGTTAGGATCACTTCGTCTCAACAGAGTCACAGAAGGAAATGACGCTTTGCTTTAGGAACACTTGACTGTTGTTGAAGTACAGTTTGGGCATCATGTGTCATCTGACATAACATCATGTGTGGAAAGCTGCCAACAGAAACATACTTCTGATACAGATTAGAGTGAGACTCCAGATACATTCTTCAAGCACCTTTGAAAGTATCACAGCATAAAGAGGAAATTACTTCAGTAAAACCTTTATCATCTGCTGTAACAAGAGGAAATTTGTTAATTAGTATAATCATAACATGTGCACACACTCTCTCTTTGCTTGCACACTGAAAGGCTTAGGTTAGAAAACCGACTGAAAACCACAGTTCTTGGTGAAGAGCTGCTTACATTGAAAAGAGAAAAGAAAGTCACAACACACTACATTTGAAGTTTGGATGAAGCGGAGGCTGGAATAAAAAGGATTATAATTTAGAGTCAACATCCAAAGGAAACTTGAGTTTTCCTCTAAGCACAGTGTAGGCTTGAAGACCTACTGCAGCAAAACAATAAATTAGAAGTGAAACTTGCCTTTAAAACTCTGGTTTGTTCTTTAAACTCCTCATCTTCATCAGAATCTGCATCAGGGAGCTGATAAATCCTAATGCCATGTTCAGAAATCTCATCTAGAACCTGAGGTTTACAAAAAAGGAATAATAATAAATTATTTCATTGAAGAGGTATTAAGTTAAAATATATATACAATTGATTTACTGGTCTGTCACACCTAGAAGACTCTGAATGTTTTTCTGCTATAAGTAGTTTAACAATTCCTACAAAGTATCATTAGCTGAAATTACTATTACTTATGCTTTGAGTTTATGTACTACCAAATTATTTTATGTTCTACAAGTCTATCTTACATGACATTAATTTCATTTTACCTATGTAGAAAAATACTCAGCTTTTTTCATTTTCTATTCATTCAGAAGAGATTTGAACCTCAAATCCATAAATGTCCTGGAAAGAACAGTCCATTGTATAAAGCACTCAGCAAACAATCTACATGTTTTGAGATATAAGGAGGAATATTCAATAGAAAATTAATCACATTCTAAAAATAGATAAAAGAAGCCTACCACAGACCTGGTTAGATTTTAAAGATTTTATTTTACTACAGAAATAAAAACTAACATAATTGCTGATATTTGCCAATTACAGAGGTTCTTTTAAAGAGAGGTTTTTTTAAAAACCACTTGCTGAGAGTACTTCTGAATTAAATTGTTTGTGGTGGTATGGGGAGAGCATGAAGAATGCTTAGATTTCACAATAATTCTCTTCAGAGAGTGCTCAGATGTCTCAGCAGAAATGGTTAACTGTGTAAACTTCCTAGTTTAGTATTCCCTAATGAGCTGCAACTGTAATGCCACAACCAACACCTGAACCAAGCAGCAGCACTACTACAGTAATGAACACCTAAAATAGACAAAGCCTGTGCAAAATGGGTTGGGTTTTTTTTGAGGTAATCATAAAGAAATTCAGAAAAGCCTGTGTAAAGACTTGTACTGTAATTACTGCTGGACATTAACTTGACAATACAAACACTTCAAAATGGCCACGGGGTCTTATTATTCTCATAGTATTGTTGGGTTCCTCGATGCTTTGTTGTGATGACAACCAATAGCTACAGTATAAAACTTGTTGGACAAGAGCTTAATTATTAAACAGCTGTGTAAAATAAAACAATCCCTCACACCATTAGAAGAGGAATGGCCATGTATGAACTACAGTCATTCCCAGGATAATGTTTTCCTGCCAGGTATATAAACATCCCCCGCACTCACACACTGCATAAAATAAGCTCCCATCAAAGCAAAGCCTGATATTTTTACAAGAAAATAGAAATCTGGGAGTACATGTTGCAAATAAGCAATTAACAGTTACATTCACACAACTGCATTTAAATCAATGCATGTGATTGTTTTACAAAATAGAAGATAACTAAGTTGTCACTGAATGATAATAAAAGAGGCACAGCTGGGATAGGTGGGACAGTGCTGCAGTGCGATGCCTTTAAGTGGCTGCATGAAACAAGAAAGCACATTTAACCTGGCTGAGATCTTAGAAGATAAAATGCAAGTGAAACAATAACGGGAAAGCCAACAACAAGGGGTGCTAGAATAATATATTACAGCTGTTAGTCCTAGTGCTTTCCTGAAAGGAAAAAGAATTGCAATAAAAACAAACTGTATTTTATGGTCTTAACAATGAAGCAGCATTTCGCTTCTTCAAATCTGAATTTTATTTGCCTCAGAGGATTCTGTGTTCCTAAAGATTAGCCTTCCCATGGGAAATAAAAAAAAGTCAAAATATTAGTTTCCCTCTTATGAAGTCATTTCTTTTGAGCAGGTTTCCTTAGCAGCTTTACATGGCACAGCTTATGAAACTGCCTTGCATTTCTTCCCACTCAAGAGTTTTAAAAAATAACTTTGAATTCCAGAAAGATCAAACAGGAATTACTCCAAGCTGGGTTTCCTTTGCAAGTACCACAAACTGATCTTGCGGCTTAGTCCAAAGCAGCAAAACAAAAACATTTTACTTTAGATTGATGGCCAAATGGCAGAAACATCTAAAAAAAAGAAAATACTTCAAGCTGCATCAGCAAAGCAGGATTTTGATTCTTATTCTTGATTAGAGATTCTGTGAGCCAAGATGTTTTGAGTTAGAACAATATACAGTAACGAGACTTTCAAAGCTTTGGAACCACATGATACATCTGACTTAGTACAAACTCAGTTTGTAGAGTGACTTTTGCCAGCAGCACAAAAAGAATGAAGACTTACTTACCTGCTTCCTAACCACTACCTCAGACTACAGCATTCATCTCATTATATTTAGCCCATGCATAAATGTGGTGTCCATATACCTAAGTCAAGATTATTTTAAAGACTACAAGTACTCATTATGTCCATACTCCTGAAGGCATAAGTTATTAGACTTGTAAAAATTCACCGGGTTGGGTTCAAATCTGTTACACTTCACAGCTGAATGTACTGAATGTTCAGTCAATAGAACCTCAAAAAAGCTTCTGATCTCATTAAATTGTACTGAGCCACCTCTTGGTATAATACAATCTACCCATTGCTTTATTTAACTAAGTATATGAAGTAATTTTCAATCACAGAGGATCAACCAGGAAAGATTCAGCATTTATGTTCATTGGCCATATTATTCTATTATGAGGTTAACTGGAAATGACAGTTAAGGTCAAAGACTTGCACAACCACCAATATAGCGTTTATTACTGTAGAATTCACTGCAATGTCATATTTGGCAGGGGCTGGCCTGGCTTGGAAAGGCTCATCAAAAAAAAGCAAAATAAAACTTCAAGGCAGCAAGTAAACCTTCCAATGCAATTTATTTTAGTACCACTGCCTGTAAAGCCTTTCTCCAATGTAATGCTGATTACATCCTGGCATTTCTTGTGAACAAATATCCTAGGAGAAAAAAACATACCAGACAACATACCTACTTCCATAATTATGAAGCTAAAAAATGCATCCTCCTAATATATTAGCCCAACCGTTCTGCCGCTGTAGTAGTGTTTTAGTTTGTACCACAGGTTTTAGTTTGTATCATGGGTACACTTATTAAGCAAGTTTCCTATCACCCCAACCTACAAAATCACAGAGTCTTAGGGGTTGGAAGGAACCTCGAAAGATCCAACATCCCTGCCAGAGCAGGATCACCCAGAGCACATCACACAGGAACACACCCAGGTGGGTTTTGAATGTCTCCAGAAAAGGACACTCCACAACCTCTCTGGGCAGCCTGTTCCAGTGCTCTGTCACTCTCACAGTAAAGAAGTTTTTTCTGATATTTACATGGAACCTCCTATGCTCCAGTTTGCACCCATTGCCCCTTGCCCTATCAGTGGATGTTACTGAAAAAAGCCTGGCTCCATTGTCCTGACACTCCCTCTTAACATATTTGTAAACTTTGATTCAGCCTGCAGGATGACACAAGAGCTAGTGAGAAACAGCTATACTACATGTACTACAGGATGCTCTGAGCCCTTGTTACAAACCATTTTACTCCAACCTTGTTCCCCCAGGGTGTGTTATTGGCTGAAAATGATGAAGCCAAGAACAGGCAGATTCTCAACAAGTGTAACTGGTAAAACACAGACTTCAGTGAAAATCTTGCACCTCATGCTTCCTGAAAATTAGGTCCTTGGCCAATATCATCCACCCCTCTTCTGTTGGAATTTGCTTTATATTTGGCTTGATCATGAGAACCATGCAACTCATACAATGTTAAAGTGTTAGACCTACTCTTCTCTTCAGCCTCTCTCTCTCCTTCAGCGTCAGTGTGTCAGCCTTGGCAATCACAGGGACAATGTTGACTTTTCCATGAAGAGCCTTCATGAATTCTACATCTAATGGCTTCAGCCTGCCAATAAATAGAAAAAAAACAGGGGGGAAAAGGGTGATTTTTTTTTTTACCAGACAAAATGTATTGAAAAGTATTTATTTCAAGTATCTACATAAATAGTATTTCCAGAATAAATAAAGGCAGAGCACTTGCTTATCAACTTAGTTGTGCAAAGGTTTACCTGCAATTTAAATTATCACTATAAGATAAATTGGGTATTATAAGTTCTTATGTTTATGGATTATAAACAACTTCATACTGACTGCTTCACAACAATATTAAATGCCAAAAAGGTGACAAAGCAGAAGAGACCATTAATCTCCAAAGACCATTTAAATTGAATTGGCACTTCATTTAAAATGAAGGAAGTAACCCAATTAACATTCAAGTTTATTTTTCAGTTCAAGTAATGAACAGACTTATGAACACAATATAATGCTCTAAAGTACAAGAGCTTTTTCTTACCCATGCCCAAAGGGAGAGATGAAGTAAAAACAGCAATGGACTCTGTTGTCTATAATGTGGCGCCTGTTCAGGCCGCTCTCATCATGCAGGTACCTTTCAAACTGGTTGTCAATGTACTGGATAATTGTTTTGAAGCTGTGGTATAGGGGGCAGAAAGAGAGGCACTTTAGATCACCTTAGCTTTAAAATAATAAAAAAATGTAATTACCAAAAGGTTCAAACCAAAGGGGAAGAATCACACATTTACTAAGAGCATTTCTGTTACAAAAATGCAGCTTCCTAGCATTGTATCTATTACTGAGAAAAAAATATTTTAATAGTACAAAAAGGTATTTTCATAGCAACCACCAAGTGCCTATTTATGCCTAGAACTACTTTCAAGTGTTACTCCATCCACTGGATAAAAAGTTCAAGTGCAAGCGCAGAAAAAAAAAAAGCACTCAGTGCTGAGACGACACAGACAGGAACAGAAGATTGAGGATTTTTCTGCTTCTTTTCTGGTGGTAGGGGTTTAGGATTTGTTTTTAAATCAGCTGACAAATGACATATCCCTGATATGCTCTTTACAACCCTGACCTTAGAGCTAGGTTTCTATAGTTACTTATAAAAATTCTGGTATTCTACTCCGTTTGAATTAAGTACAAATACAGTTTTAAGTCATGCACTAAAGCATCACATGATTTATTAAGCTTTTTTTGTTACCTTACAGAATCCTTTTCTGTTGCCAAAGAAAAATAATTCCTACTTAGTTCAAGGCAATTTAAAATATGCCCTGTGAAGAAGTAAAAGAACACAAAATTTGATCATATAATCAGATACAGAGAGCAGTGACTAGAGAGAGAAAAGAAAACACAAAGCATTACTAATAAGATTGTTTTAAGATATTCCAGAGCGTGTAGACATCTGCAAACAACATTAATATAAGAGGACACTTTATATTAAGTAGTTGCAGCGGAAGGGAAACAAACACTGATGAAGATTAGGCAGATGGTTATGTCATGAACTTATCTTAAACTACTTGGGGAAAAGATGAGCAGAAAGCTTAACTTGAAAAATAATATTTCTGTTGTGAATAAAGTGCAAATATGACTAGAGAAATTTAAAGAGGAAACAGAGAAGGGAACAAAAAATAATTAGTAATCTCAAAAATGAACACACAGAACGATGGCAAATACTGTGACATGCAGCCAAGCTCAACCCTGGGCTGTGTGGCTGTAATGAAGATGATAAAAAAAAGTAACAAGAATGATGGAAGAGATCCTGAAGGGAATTTGATTTTTCAAAGTGGCATAAGCTTTTGGATCAAGGAGGAATCCACAGTCGAATATATATACACACGTTTATCTCTCTGCAAGATTTGCACCACCCAAAGTCATCCTACAAAAGACAACACAGCAAAACATGGAATTTATTTGGTTTGGAGCTTAGTGCTGCTCAAGTCTTTAAGAACTAGCACATTAATACCTATATGTGCATTGAAAAACAGTTTTATGTTTCTATTACTCTTAGATACTCCCTTCTTAGCTGGTGAAAGGTAACAAGACTGAAGACCCACAAATATTAGGACAGAAACCAAGTACAAACAATGGGAAAGCAACTATCACACACTTCTCTGGCAATGTAATTAGTTTACGTGCAGTTTTCTAGCTCTAACAGCTATAATTTTCCCTATAAATATGGCATTACTGTCCTGTACCTCCTGACTTCCGGGAAACACCTGGTTTATACCCCTGTGCTGTCACTACTTAGGAGATAGCACATCCTGTATTGTAACAACAAACAACACAACCATTGCACCTAAGCCCACTTGGGGGAAATGAACAATATTACCAGGCTGCCAAAACCCACAAAATACTACTTAACATAAGACAGTAAAAAAAAAAATAAAATAAAATAAAAAAAAATTGTTAGCAGCATATTCTGCACAGCTACCAAAGAATGATCTGCAACATGGTAACCAAGATGAAACGAGGCTATGCTCAGCAACATCAAACAAGTTGCCTGTTTTTATCTAACCTGTTGCCTGTTTTTCTCAATCATTCTTTTGATGCCAAATTTTATCCTAAATTTATGCATGAAGCAATTTTTTTCCTCCCTTCTTTAGATCCTGTCTCCCCTGTCTGATGAAAGATGTTACTTTAAAGAGATGCTTCTCTCATGACCCCAATGTCCTTATGGATGGAACAGCCATTTTATGCTTCAAACCTCCCACCATAAGGAATGTTGCTATTCTCCAAACACATGCCTAAGCTGATGCCAAGAGTATTCCTAGGTGTAGTTTGATTCTAGAACACGGAAATCCAGTCAGCACTAAATCTTCACACAGAATCAAAAAAAAAAGTCACTACTGTGAACCATGGTTAGCCCTCCTGTTTCCTTACAGGCTGTTTTAAGTATATCAGCATTTAGAAAACCAACAAATAATTTATTTTGTAGATTTTGTACAACGTATCCTCTAATAACTCATTTCCCGGTACAATACTTTTTCTTCCAATCCAGGAGACCCACTGGACAAACTCTTGACAACACAATCCTCACTAGCACATCTTCTGTGGCAGAAGATACAAAAAAATTTACTCCAGCTCCAATACCTGAAAGTCAAACTCTAAAATTAAGCCCTTTCATCAAAGCAAAGACAGTAACCAAAAGCCATTAGGAAACCTGCTCAGGAGAAAGATATTTGAAACAGGATCAGCAACTGCTGCCTCCTAGAGACATCGTACCAGTTTGATTTACAACTGTTCACAAATAACCTCAGTGAACTCTTATCACCCCAGAAAAAAAAAAGTATTCTGCACAAATTGCCGCTTTCCCAGAAAAAAAAGTGCTTTCTAAAACTTGGGTTAAGATCAGCGCCACCTACTGGTTAACTACAACTGCAGTAAATGCTCCCAAACACAAAA
This sequence comes from Chaetura pelagica, assembly GCF_000747805.2. NCBI lineage: Eukaryota > Metazoa > Chordata > Aves > Apodiformes > Apodidae > Chaetura > Chaetura pelagica. Next base: position 5,069,277 of record NW_009953217.1, read on the forward strand.
TAAGTTCAAGAACACGAACGTGTTGTTTCCTCTGAATCAATAAGGAAGGAAGGCAGTTGCACTGGGTTAGTCTCAACTACAGTTTGAAACAAAGAGTCTATCCATCCAAGTCCCTGTGACATCCTGTAAAGGCTAAAAGACTTTGTCAAAATGACAGTCGTTTGCAGTTCAAAGTCTTTTTACGTGACAAGAAAATGAGACCAGAGAGAGACAATTAACTGCATTTTGTCATATACAATAACTATTTGTTCCCATAATTTATTTTTATGTTTAAGATTTGTTGCAGAACACTAAGTATAAAATTGTTCTGCTGCGTCTGAATCATCCTGGGATGACTCTGTTTAGCAAGTCTCCAAAAAGAAAGGGGAAAAATCTGAACACATAGGTCTCTGAGAAACATCTTAACAGAATAAACAAAGGGCATTAGAACACAATCAACAGGAAGAGCTCCACGTAACACAATGCAGGGCTGCAGAGCCCCGAGCTCCAGCGGAAGGAAGCTCTAGTCAACAGTGCACAAAATAAGCATGACTGTGCTGCAGTCCAGAAAGATGCCTTAGTGCTCCTCTCCAAGTTCAACTATTTTTATTTAATAAAGTGGGAAAAGTGAGAGGAAAAATCAAATTCCCACTACAGCTTCCCTTTCAAACTTTCATTTAACATAGAATATAACTGCACTGCCTCTGCTTTTGTTGTGTTTCTACAGTGGTACAGCAGAGAAAAAAATCATGTCTGATAATATGCTTCAGAATGCTCCAGGTAGCACAGCATTCTGTCAAGAAAAGATCACAAAACATTCTATTAGCACTATAGATATTTTATGACCTATTTGCCTCCTTCCTGATCTTTAACTTACATTGAAGAGCTCAAATCAACCAATATTAGCTTTATGGTACTTTTGTCTGCACAGTGACACTTTGTTTCCCTCAGGATTACTACTGCCACAAAAAAAAAGTCAAAAAAATTAATGGCTAAGCAAAATAAATATTGCTAGCAGTTCTTAAAAGACAACCACATGGAAATCCAAAGTTTAGCTTCTAGTTGCACTGGAATAATTCAGGCATCCTAGTAAGCACATTAGTACACCTTATCTTTACTTTAAAAAGTTATCACAAGATCAGTCTTTCACAAAGTATATGAGTGTGATGGCATGAAAATTACATTGATTTATTAACAAATTAATTCTAATTCTGTTACTAACAAATGTTCCATCATAGCTACTTCACCATTTTCTTTCTTCATGATCGTTATACTAAAGCAATTAAGTATTTGTCCAGGGTATCTGCAGACAATTATTTAAGCTGTTAAAGACCATCAGCAATATTCAGGCCAGAGAAAGAGAAGCAGTAACTCCTTCATTAAAATAATGCACTACTATCCAAATTGCTAGCAGTACATATAAAGGAAAGGGCATAAAATATACTGCCTTAAAAATATGGAAACTGGATGGGCCAGAATTCAACCCTAGCAGAGCAACTCTGCAGACAAGAAGATGACTGCAATTGCCACAGACAACCTTACTGGAGGACTGGCCATTAAATTTAAGGGAGAATCACAGCCTAAAAAACACTATCCAAGCTTCTTAAAAACATAAACAAGCAGTTTTAAAAATGAAACAGATTACAAACTAACACAATTTTATTAGAAGTGTGTATTTTAGGCAATAAAACCTGCAAGAAAAATTTTATTTGAAAACTCACACAAGCTAAATGCTTATGGCATTAATGGTATGAAGACGAGCATGCAGAATGCAGAGATGTTTAGAAAATCTTGCCTAACTGCAAGAACTCAGAAAGGACTCTCTACTATGAAATCAAGCTAACACTCCATTAAAGGTAAAAATAATGAACCTGTTAGTTCCTTTTTGTACATGAGTTATCAAAAAATCACCAGCTGAATCACTTAGGTTGAGAGACAGACACACTAGCGTAGTGTTTGCCTACGAGACAAAATCAAGCAAAGCGGTATTTACACACATACCAGTCCTGGCTGTTAATGGCATCTCCATATCCCGGCGTGTCAACTACCGTTAAACGCAGTTTCACCCCTCGCTCCTCTATCTCCACTGTAGAAGCTTCAATTTGAACTGTTCTCTCTATTTTCTCTAAAATAATGGAACATTTTGATTGTTATTAAACCTATCAATTGCTGCGGAAACCTCTGCAGGAGAGAGCAAAAGAGGAGGAAATGCAATCTGGTAACCTACATGACATAAAATATTCTAAAAAACCCCACAAGCTAGCCAGTCAAAACTCCATACTACATTTTCGTAGATGAACAAGCAATTAAAAAAAAAAAAGGGGGGGGGGGGGAATTTGCTCATGACAATATGCAAAAATAAAATTAGAATACTCAAAAGCACACTAGATTTTTTTGGTCCTCTAACCAGGATTTAAGGCATTGAAGGCAAAAAGCATTAGAGGAAACGGGGATTACAGAAAACCACATTTAGGTATATTGATAACTAAAAGGTTTGAAGGGTTGTTTTGCTTTTAATAGCAATTGATGAAGAAACAACAAAAGCTGAGTCTTTGAAAGAAAATATAAACAATAACAGCTCAAAAAATATTTGGAGGATTAAAATGCATCTAGGTAGCATGAATAAAGGGTCTCATGGGCAAAGTTATCATCAGAATGAAGCAATATAAATTGAAAGAACATGGAACATCACAGGGGATGTCCTGCAGGAACTGCAAAACCATGTTTACCTGCAGCTCCAGGAATATAACGTTCTGGATAAAGATCAGTCAGAAACAGGCTGTTAATCAAAGTGGATTTTCCCAAGCCAGACTCACCTACAAGAAAATAATTCAAGTTATTAAGCATATACATATTTTACTCCAGGCTTCTTAAAGCACGTTCTCTTTCCCCAAGCCCACATTATGAAGGAAAAATAATTTGTCCATTAGGATCCACCCTAGCTCTTGATACAAAAACATCAAAGGTTCAGCTAAGCACTTTAAAAACACAGGAAAAACAAGCCTCTAATGTTTTTATAAGTGTTACATGAAAATGTTAAGTTTACTGTAATAGATTTCACAATAAAAGCTGAAAGGTCATACAGCACTTTGACTACAGATGTAGAGATAGTTATGTTTCCCTTCAGGGAAACAGAAGCTTTTCTTCATTTGCACTTACAAGTCAGGAGCTGCCCATTGAAAATTTGAAAGCTTTAAGGTTTTCCTAAGCTAGAAACTGAACCTGGAACACTTGGGAGGGAGAATGAATAAACCAATCCCAAACTAACAGTGTAGCTTTCTACCCTTATAGTTAGGCTACATACATCCTATAAAACATTAAACAGAAAATCATAAGAAAATTATTCCAAAAAATCACCTGAGAAGTCCTGTAATTCTAGAATTTCAGGTCATACAAATTTTGTCTTACATCAAAGTAAGAAAGTTAAACCTGTAAGTGCAATGACTAATTCTGTATTTCAAAAAGTCACTTTTTCCTCACCCAAGGAATCAGTCATTTACACCACCTGGCCATGTCATTTTAGATGCTACCAACCTAACCTTAAGAGACAGAAATGGTATCTGTCTTTATCATCACAAACTACATGAAATAAAAAAATCTCCACACTTATCACAAACTGCCTGATTTACAGACATCACTAAATACTCAGTCACCAAATAATCCCAAACCGTACTACAGGGCAGAGAATAAGAAGGAAGTGTTACACATCTCATTTTCATTTTTCAGTAACATGTCATTCCAAGGTAACTACTACAAAAAAGGCAACAGATACTGTGGTCTCCCTGTGCACTTCTATTACATTAAACTGACTCAATCAAGTATAATTCAACAATTCACCTGAAACATCTCTGTGCCTAAAGGACATCTCATCAGAGACTGCTGCAAGTGCTCATCACAGAACAGGTAAATTAGAAGTTTAGCTCTAACACCAGAGTGAGTCAGCACAGAACAGCAGAAAACCCTAAAACAGCAGCACCATTTCAACACCAAGATATTCAGTATGTGCACTCATGCCTTCAGCTGGGGAACTGGGAGTCAAAGAAAGATTAAGCAACTATCCCTGCCATCTGATGATGAGTCAGGAATACAAGAATGTCTTGTTGGCTCAAAGTCATCATCTTTAATCTCTACAAATATGCCCTCCTACCAAACATGACAAAATTGCAAGAGACTTAATTAGAGAGTGTACAGAGGTTCAGTTTTTCTTCTGTATAACAGTCAGTTGCTAAGTAGGAAGACATACCTGTCCATGTGAAAGAAATTTTGTTCTTGTTGATTAACAGTCAAAAATACTTAACTTACTTACCAACTACCATCAGGGTGAATTCAAAGCCCTTCTTCACAGATTTCCTGTGAACCTGGTTGGGCAGATTAGCAAATCCCACATAGCCGGCAGAGTCGGAAAACTGCCAAGAAAACAAGAGTGGGTATAAATGAAATTCCCTTCCCCCTAAAAAGTTGAAACAGAGTTCAGGTGTTTCTATACAATAAAGTGCAGAGGTATATAAAGCACATTGAAAAACAGAAGATGAAACCCTTTTTGCTGCTATAGCAAGGCAGACCTTGAAACAGGCCCATTTACCCAGCAGTCTGATATAATTAGAAATGTGTTAAGTACCTTGAACTACGCATACACAAAAGTCTCTCCTTGGATAAAAAAAATATGTAGAAGCTTGCAAGAATGCAGTATTATTAGTCTTAAACTGTCAACATAGCTAAAATCCCAGAGATTTTAAGCTAGAGGTCAAAAATTTGTTCAAATCTGTGCAAATTTGGTATCTGCTGGTACTACTATCTTCTATAAAAATAAACACTGCATACAGAAGGAAAAAGCAAGCACATTGTACAGTAATGCAGAAGTTACCAAGATAGATCTCTCTGTGATTGTATCTTGTGCTTGCTAAGCTGTTCACCTGTCTTCACAATGTTAAACTCCTAACACAAAAGCAGGAAAAAGAAATGTGACTGAAAAACTTATCAAAGAGACTTGGGCTGTAAAAAGGGGAGTCTGATCCACCATCTGTTACCAATTGACTGAAAACCTAACAGGAGCCTAAACAAGAACCACAGCCATTGATTCAGGGACCTATGAGCTAGCTGGAACCAAACACTTTCTTCACAGATGAGTTTATGATGAGAAAGTTTGTATACAATGCCACTTCCAGTGGGGCAGGAGAGGATCGAGGGGAAATTGCTCAGAAGGCAATTAAGTTATTTGCTAACAATGCTTTTTAAACCCATCCAGACAGGCACAAACATTAGAAATGAAGGTTTGTCAAAAGGAAATTTCCTTAGGTAAAGGCACCATTCTAACCGTGTAAGCAAGCACTGAATGCCTGGCAAACATTCAAAAGCCTATTACTAGAATCACATGCAAGAAGCTCTGTTTCTACTAAACAGTTCCTTTTAGGAAATGCATCTGAAGAAACAGGGTAACATTTATTCACTATTTTATCACTTTGGTAAAACCAGAAGTATTTTCACAAGTTGAATAAACAAAATATTGGCTATGCAGCCATCTCTTTACCTTCACTTTTTCACCTGACTGAGACATGTTTTGTCACTCCAAGTTTCAAACACTGCAAAAAAAAAAAAATTCAGAGTACATGTTAGCTGAGTTTCATTTTAATTTTGAGCTGATCAACTGCATATAATAATCACATTTTATTCTAGCAGAACTGAATGTCATATACCCAAATATTACTAGAACAAACACGTCATAATGAAAATAGCTGCTTCTGTGAAGCTGTTAACAGGAAAGAAATTCTACAGGATTACAGAAACAGAACACTGTTTAAATACGTAAAAGCTTTAAAATAGAAAGATTCCTTTAAAACTTAAAATATCAAAATCCTTAAATATCCTTAAATATCATTCATCTATCCTTTAAAGAAGAAAAAATATCTACTGAAAGCTTAAAGCAACCTGAAATTCAAATATTCTGTTCCCAACCCTCCGTACAGAATAGCATAGGGAGGTCCTTTTCCCTTCCATCTTGCCCCCTTCCACTTACAAACTGTGTGTTTTAAAGATGGATTAACAGATAGGTGAATGTAATCTGTTGTTAAAAAAATAGTATTTGAGACTTATGCCATACACAACAAATATCTCCTGAGATCAGGACACCTGTGGGATATCCAGGTAATGGTTATAGCATTATTTTCAGTCACTGAACGGGAACACTACAGTGAACATTGCAGAACTTTGTCACTTGGCTAACCCACACTGGACATGAAACTTCACCCTGATCTGAAGGACTAGCAAAAAGATTTGTTCTTCAGTTTCAGACACCCAGAACAGCTGGGTTTTGGCAAGCCCTTATCTTTTTACTCAAGGATGTTAGCTGTGCTATAGATTAGCTATCACAGCAGCAGTGAGGCTCTTTCATTTCAAGCGGCCACAGAGGGAGACAGGAAACGCAGAGGCAGCAGGAGCACTTCACAGCTTGGGTTGTTGACAACGCAGCTCTTGGCCTGGGAAAGCAGGGAAGTGACCCGTGCAGGCACCTGTGTGTTCAGACAGAAGCACTTTCCTGTCGGGTAGTGGGAGTCACTCTAGCAGGATATGGTCCAGTTTCTGACACCAGCACTTTAACAGCCCAATCCTAGCAGAGAAATGCTAAGCTTGGAAAAATTGAAGTTAGCATAACTGCAACTTGGAGTTTTAAGGAAAACATGTCTTCAGCTCACATGACATTCCATGTGCCCAAAAGCAGTCATCCAAACCCTGGCAGCTGTGTAGACATCAGCCACCCTGTAAGCAAGGAAAGTTGTTTGGTTTTGGGTTTTTTTCTCCACAAACTATTTTTCCTCCATTCCCAGTTCATTTGCTTGCTCCTGACAGTCTAACATATCCATTGCCTGGATAACAGGGAGGTCCTGCTCCCAATCGTGTTATGACTGCTTCTAATTGGGTATTCCTCAAAACAGCCTGGGGAACTTCCCTTAAGAATGGTTTTGGGGAAAAAAAAAAAAAAAAAAAAAAGCTTATTTTTCTTTGACCAATATGCCAGGGCTCATTCCAGAGAACCAGTGTTACACATACCTAAAGACAGTCACAGCCTCACTGACCAGTGTAACTCAGTGCTCTTCTGTTCACATCTTGTTTCTACCTTTGGAAACTGTTGTCACCTTTGTCTCTAAAATCAGTAACATAATTCAAGTTTAGAAAAGTCCACAAATAGTCACTGCCCAAGTGCCAACATAGACAGACCTTCTGGCCCATTTCTCATAGTGATGCCAGATGAAAAGTCACTCAGAGCAGCTGCCTACAGTTAAAGGTGAGAAGAGGGAACAATTCAGATTTAAATGCTTGGCAAATTCTCTAATCACTTCTGCTTTAACCTGACAGTATAGTCAAATCCATTGTAGCAATACCCAAGCTACTCAATTAAAAAGCAGAAGAGTCAAAATTGTAAACTGATTATGACACATTTGGTTTAAAAATCAGTCTGTCATCTTCAGTAAATCATTCCACGAACAAAACTTACAAACCCTTTTTCCTGACAGGCAAACCACAGTCACCTTGTGTCTTACTAAGTTGCTGTAGCCAAAGCTGCAGGACAGCTGCTCTGACCACATCAGGACTGAAGCACATGCTTAAATGTCTGCGCACAGCAGGCATCCTAGTAGTTATTTCCCACTAAATTTTGTTAAATAGAAATATGCTAAGTAAAAGTTAGCTGAACAAATAAAAAGATAAAACTGCTGTTCCACAACATCTAAATAAGGCACTGAGGTTCAAATGAATCCTGACATTCAGCCTCAACACATTTTACAATTCATAACACTGCCCTCAAGAGGTTTCCTAGAAAATTATTCAACCAGCCAACGTCCCCAGATAACCATAAGCCATGTGCCTGAAGCTTTACCACATCATTACAAATCAAAACTTTAGAACTAACAGAATACTGTATGTTTCACCTCCTTACACCAAACGACCCAAACTTGTCAATGGAGTAGGCTACTCTGTGCACCCATGTCTGCTGAAATCCTGAAGCCTGTCTGCATACGACTGAGTCAAACACTGAAATAATGTGAAGTTGAGTGTCTGACAACACTCTAGATAGTTCCAGATCTGGAAACAGCAATCATGGAATCATTTAGGTTAGAAAAGACCTTTAAGATCATCAAGTTCAACCGTGTTCTATTTTTCATCAGTTTTCTGCAATATTTTTTTTTTTTAATTAACAGCTAAGACAAAACAGAGCAACCTACAGCTGCCTTCAGATTTTCAAAGGACTATTTCAATCATTGTGAGATGAGAAAAACAGCACATGAAAAATGTTTCAAAAAGAAGGGGAAAGATAAGATACAATTGAATTAACATGGAAGCAGCAGTGAAACTTTATTTGGGCCCCATTTAGCAGGTCTAGCAGAAAAAAGGAACACTGTGCTACAGTACAGCAATGTCCAAATCAGGGGTTTTTTTTTAACAGTGGATAATGTAACAAAGTTTCATTTTTGGATGCAAACAAATTCCTGTCTTAACCAATATGCTGTTCATCAAGGTAAGGGAGCAGATTCCCACCAAGTTCAGTTTCGGTTGCCTCCTCTACAAAGAGAGAGGGCTGGAACATGCCACCCCACTGCCTTCTGCTAAGAAAAGTATTCCAGTGAAAGAAAAAGAAGGGGAAGGAAAATGGGTCATTTCCTTTGTTCCTGTCAGGATGCAAGAAGTAAACTGTTCAGAACAGGGAGACTGGGAGCTTCTTAATAGGAACTAGCACAAAGAAAACGCAATGAAGAATGTTTAAAGAGTGATTCCATATAAGGATATTACACAACATCTTTAAATAATCACTTCAGAGTGACCTCAACAATCACCCCTACAAACAGCATAGCCCTCCAGATTTGTAAATGATGCCTCTTTCTTCCCATCTGAGATTATATCACTAAAGAAGTATTTAATAGCTCAATAAGGAATCACAGAAAACAGTAAAGACTCAAGGAAGTTTCCAAGTGCTGGAAATGGCCTCAAAACAACACTAACATTCTGAAGTCACATTTTCAGACCGAAAGCAGACAAAGAAACCAGGAGTATCTCAGTAAAATATCAGTATTTGTGGTTTCTCACAAGAGCTACAAAAACCCACTAGGAAATGTCAGAGTCAAGTATCGAGTCACATAAATAAATAATTTTCAAAAAATATTTAGAACTTCTCCAAGAATCCTGCATAGAAAGAAACAAGGAACTTGTGTGATAATTAATAATTCGCTCACTCACTGTATTCCAAACTGGATATAGGGGTATTCAAATACAAAGCAGTTACCTTGATTTTTTTAAACTGATGCTACCAAAGTTCTGTGAATTACCCAATTCTGTCAAGCAACAGGGGGTTGAGCAGAGCCTGTTCTGTGTGTCACACTTTGCTCATAGCATGTCCTCACCTCTGGTAGGAAACCCCCTCCCAAAAGTTCCCAGGGAAAAGGTCACTCCCATTGTATCAACAATCCCAGGTGATATCATTTTCTTCACTAGAAACAGACCTCACAAACTGAAGGAATCTGGTTTTACAAGTTAACAATTGAACACATTCCTTCATTGCTCCTTTCCAGGAAAATAACTGTATCACTTCCACGAAAAACAGAATTTAATAGCAAATGCAACAACAACTGATAAAAAAACCAAAACACAACCCATACAAAGCTCCTGCAGGTAGACCAAGCAAAATGTAAGTCATTGTTTTGCCTCTGAATTAGTATTTAATACTTATAAGTTTTACAGACTGCGTGTCAATAACATATTTGACTCAATGATACATGGGGAATGCAATACTCTTCATCAAAACTAGTCCCATTTCTGTGTCTTTAAAAACCCTGTGACTTAAAAGCACACATATGCACAGCAAAGGGAGGCAAGAACTAAGCAATTAAGAGAGAAGAATCATGCATGAGCACTGGTTTTAAAAGTGTCTAGGAAAAGCAATGCATTACTCTAGAGCTCTAATCCTAAATATTTTTAATTAAAGTTCCATTTCAATGTTACCATATTTCTCTAGACAACTCTCTTACTGTTCTTTCAATACAGTCACTTAAAAAGCACAAAGGATGCAGTGATACAATTCACATTAATGATGAGTCTTAAGGATTACGGGCATCCTACCCAAGCAGCTTCTTAAGTGTTTTCCCAGAGATACTGTATCGAGAAAAATACTGTAAAAGAGACCTGTAAATGTGAAAAACAGGGACTTTTCCTGAATTTAAAACATATGAACTGTGATCACTCAGCAGAAACAGGCACCTCTGCTTCACACCCAAAAAGCTTAACTATAATTGTGTACATAAGCAATACATATTTTAAAACACTTCTAAGTCCTATGATACCACACAGTCTCTAACTCGAATGTGAACAATAACTTAAGCCCTAAAAAAAAACAAACAAAAAAAAAAACCCGTGTAAAGTGCTCGCTCCTCCCGCTGCCAGCCCCGATGGGGGTGGCTCTGGGCAGCGGTGGGCTCTGCCGCTCCCTGCAGCATCCCCGGTTCCCAGCACAGGCCGCGCTGAGTGTTGCAATGTTAAAACCATC
>NW_009953217.1:5080337-5089962 GCF_000747805.2 Chaetura pelagica
CGCGCCTCCCCCCCCCCCGCCGGCCTGAGTGACGGGGGGGGAGCCCGCCCGTGCCGCGCGGCGGGGCGTTGCCATGACGACCTCCGCGTCCCCGTAGGACGCCGTGTGGCGCCGCAGGCCCGGGCAGGGCCCTGGCTGGGAGAAAGGCTTCTCTGTCAGAGCCACCCGTTACGGAGACACCGCACGCCAGCTACACCACCTGGTAGCCAGTGCTACGGTGGTCACGCCTTTGAAATCATAGAATCCTAGGGGCTGGAAGGGACCTCGAAAGATCATCTAGTCCAACCCCCCTGCCAGAGCAGGGTCACCTAGAGTACATCACACAGGAACGCATCCAGGTGGGTTTTTTATGTCTCCAGTGAAGGAGACTCCACAACCTCCCTGGGCAGTCTGTTCCAGGGCTCTGTCACTCTTACAGTAAAAAAATTTTTCCGGATATTCACCTTGAACCTCCTATGCTCCAATTTGCACCCATTACCCCTTGTCCTACCACTGGTCATCACTGAGAAAAGCCTAACTCCGTCCCCCTGACACTCACCCCTTACATATTTGTAAACATTGATGAGGTCACCCCTCAGTCTCCTTTTCTCCAAGCTAAAGAGACCCAGCTCCCTCAGCCTTTCCTCATAATGATTCAAACCTGTGTTAAGACCCCAACCCCACATCCCACAGCAGCACACCTGGGCACCCCTCCGGGTACTAACAAGCCTGGAGCCATGTGTGCCAGTTCACCTGCAGGAGCAAAACCCAGCTGAGGCCCATACTGCTTAGAACACCTCCTTCTTAAATAATTTGGTTCTTATTTCTACCCAGATACTGTTGAGCTTTCAGATTTCCTCCACCTACAGCAGGTTTTAGCAATATTCCTCACCATGGAAAAGATTTTGGTAGGGCAGGTGTGACAGCCAGGGGCAAAGGTAGCTCAAACTTTGTGCTGTTTGACTAACGGAGGATGTAATATACACCTGTTTGATTTTCAGCTGCTCGTCCACACATGAAGAAAACTTCTCTCCCAAAAATTGTGCAAAAAGCCCAATGCACTAATTTTACCCACACTACTTTCATCACAGCATTCCCTCTGGTTAAGTGAGAGACATTTTGCCTTGGTCAGGGCCATCACTGAAGGAGTGAGTAGGATTCTCAACTGCAAGTGTCAGGGATTCCACCAGATAAAACCTACAGTGCAAATGATACCTGCAGTCAAGTTACAGACCTAGATCACTTTCTCGTGGTGAAACGGTGTTACATAGCTCAAGCACTCCACACAAGGCTGACAAGATTAAAACAGTATCAGCAGAAGTTCAGGGAAGGATTTTGCCAACCTTCCAGCCTCAAGGACTGAGTTCAGGAAAGTTCCTACTAATCCAGCCAAACATTTTGCAGAGGGCAGTTTGAATGTCTGACCCACCAGCAAACCCCTTACCATTCTCAATCCCAAGAAGCAATTTTCTATTTTGTGTGCATTTCCATCCGCTAAGCAAACAGGGTTGCAGCTCACAACAGGAAAACATGGAAGTGAAACAAATGCTGCTGAAGGCAGCCTGGCATTATTTGCTAACACACATTGTGCTCCTATTATCAACCAAGCATTGATGTGATCTGGGTAAGCACAAGATAAAAGCCAATGAAAGCGCAGCCGAGTTCCGTTTCCTAGGACAAAGTGTAATGTTATATTTCAAAGTACTGTTACATACTGCCTTCTTGGAGGAGTTAAAAAATAGCAGTTCAATCTTCTTTAGAAACTAAAGTCTTAATTTAAAGTATTTCAAGAATATGCATATAGGTGTTTTGTGCTGTCATGAAAGGAACAACACTGGTGATTTTTCTTTCTTTCACTCATTTAGGACACTGTGACACACAAAATGTTTTGCAGCCATAAACTGCTATTACAAGTAACTATTTAGCACCTGAAGAAATTACAGGAGATTAACATGAATGATGCCAGACTATAGACTTGCATCAACACAAAGTCTAATGGAACTCAGTGCACTCCCATGATTGTCACTCCTTTCTTTTTGCAGGATTTAGTGCTATGGGTGAAACGTTCTCCAGAATTTTCAAATGCCTCATTCCTGAGGCATCCTGCTGATTTTCCCCAGTCATGGATGAATCAGATGTCTGACCAACTGTCACACAAAATGTCCAGGGAAGTCAGGGTCCTCCCAAAACTGTTGAACAATGCCAGAAAGTAACCTAAGAAAGGGCACCTTGGGTGAGAGAAAAGGTCAGCTTGAGGCAGTGCCTACCTCTGCAGTGCCCAGCAACAGATTCTTTGAAAAAGATAAAAGCAGCACCATGTCTGTGCATCCTCTCAGCTTCCGGCAAGCTGGAGCTCAGCAGCTTCCTGAGCCAGAAGTTTTATCTTGATAATTTTCTCTTCCATGAATTTTTCTCCTTGCTTTTTGAACCCATCTCAACTTTTGGCATTAAGAGCATCCTGTGACAAGGAGTTTTACAGCGTGTTATGCACTTGGTGAAAAGGTGCTGTTGATACTTCTGAAAAATGTTATAAGACTTGTTACAAAAGCGAGCCTGGAGGGCCATGGGGCAGCAGAACACAAGCTGTTTGGTGCATGTAGCAGAACTGCTGCAGTGCAGAAACCTACAGAAAATGCATAGCCAGGGAAGACATGCTGCAGATTTGTTCTTTCTCACACTGGTATCAACAGAGGTGCAAACAGGCACAATCATTGTATGAAGAACACTGTTCACCCTAAATGGTGAAATAGTCTAGAAATGTTAGTGCAGTGACTGGCGGTCTGACTGTGAATTGCTCATTCCCATAATTATTATTTCTGAAAGAATTTTGTTTTATTCTTCCCTTGGAAACTTAAATGCCTTTTATGAAAGTTCCTGATACATCTAGGTTTATATTCTCAAAAGCACAATTAGAGTCCTTCCTTGAATTCAAATCTTAACTTTGTGTGGAGTCACGTCTAAGCAAGTCAGAAATACCTCATCCATTCAGCAAAAGACATTATGTATTTTTCATTCTGCTCCTTAACAGAGAAAATGGTATGATGCTGCTTATAAGAAAATAAATACCACCATGTAACTGAAAACTAAATTGAGTTTTGGTAGATAAAGCAGTCCCATGTTCCTTGGCATTATTGCTGTTGCATCAAAACAAAATAGAAGATATGCTGCTTAGACAAAATAGAACTGTCTGTGGAACTATTAAGAGATTCCTTTTAACTTGCTTTTCTTTCAACTGCATATGTTCATCACATAGCTGAATATTTGGAATTTGAGCCTAAAATTACATATGATTGTTGTAATGGTTCTGCTATAGAAGCAATTCATGGAGATACTGGCCCACTACTGTAAGACAATGAGCATCTTGAACATTCCCAGTCTTCCCTGGAGATAAAATTATTCAAGTTGTGATTTTAAAAAAACTACTATTAAGCTTGTGCATCAATTATTTTCATTTCCATAAGATTTAAGTTAGTGTTTGATACAGAGTATTTGTATATGCTTTGTTAAATGACAGCATATGGCTCCAGGACCAAAACATTTAGAAATAAACATGTAAGAGCTGCACACTGTGGGTGATATCCTCTTTTAAAGGATTACTAGAGAAAAAAGTACTTTAAACATTAATAGTGTGAATGTCAGATATGATAATTTAGGTATTTCCTGGGCTAATTTTTAGTATTTGGGCATGGTTATAGAAATTCAAGGGCAAACTTCCCATTATCTGTTAGTATTTAGTAAACTAGTTGTTTGATTCAAATTGTGTAATGTTTTGTCTATAGAATCACTAATGAGGTGAACCAGTCTAACATCTCAATCTTCTGTGTTTTTGCAGACGTGCTGCATCAGGAAGCAGAAATGTCAGATCCACGGAAAGCTGGACTCACTGCTGAGCCCTCTTAAGGTGTGCAGCTCAGAGCTGGAGCTCTGGTATTATACGAACAGCAAGCCAGGATCCATGGATGCTCCAGGATCTATTGACACAAGCTGCTTCACAGGTTACTTAGTAATGCATAAGAAAATCTGCAACAGAGAAGTATTTTCCCTTGCTGTAAAAAAATGTATGTGTCTTCAGTGGTGTGCTGCAGGAAAGGAAGGTGTGTTTGTGTTCTAGCAGTCTCAGAGGAATAGAAGTGTTTCTTTTGCATTTACAAGCACACACAAACCCACCTTTTGAAGATCCTATTTATAGCAACAAAGAAGCACTTGGAAGATCCTAAAAACTTTACCTGGAATAAGAGAGCTTTTAAATCTTTTAGCCAATAACAGCCACCCTTTCCTATTACTGGAAACCAGTTTCACTTTTAAGAAGGGGATCAGGATTGACAAAACAGATGCATGCTATTCCCAAACACAGGACTTATCTCAGACATTATTTTATCAGGAATAGGGACAGCACTGATGAGAATTAGCCACTCTCATAATCAGAGGACCAGTCCCAAACCTCTCACTGGTTCTCAGGAACACAATTTTCTTGGAACACTACAGAAATGTAGCACATTTCCCATCACTAGTCCTGAACAGTTCTCAGTAACTTAATAGTCATGTCTTTATTAATTGCTTTCAACATCTGCAATGTGTATTTAAAACAATGGCATTTGTCCTTGCTGACACTGCTCTGTTATTTCCCAACAATTACAAGGGGAAGAGATCTACCAGGATCCTGCTACACCACAATCTGTGGAAGGAGGCTAACTTTGGAAGAGGACAAAATTAAACTACAGTTCTCCTGATAGGAAACATGACATAGAATGGACCCTTAGGCATGAAACAATGTATATTTCCTATAGCGTTGCCCACTCTGCCTGCCCAAGCTTTACTGCATTCTCAAGAGCTGCCCATAGCATTGAAGAGGAGTGTTTAAAGTGACAAGACCTAAGTCTATATTCAGTGTGATCTCTTGGCGAGTGGGATGATCACTCTGTTAGGTGCTCATCTACGGATGGGACATTTTAAGCTTTGGGAAAGGGCCATCATTCACCATATTAACTGCTCTGGAACGCCATTAACACAGGGTTATGGCTGCCTGGTGCCATCTCTGTGACCTTGCACAAGCTAAGTTCAGAAAACAAGCTGCTGAAGAGTTAGGTGCACAGCAGCTCACCAGTGCAGCCCTGCTGGTCCTGACAGCAGTGACTGAGAATATTCCTGTCAGAAAGGTGCTTTAATAAGACGTAGAGACATGAAGATCAATTCTAATCAAGGGGAAGTTTCAAACCAGGGGTTTGTGTGTAGAGGAATTTTAGCAGGGAGGTGTGGAACTCCATTCTAATTAATTTCCTCAGTATGTGAGGAAAAGTTCATAACATGGTTTGAGTATTCTCACCATGTGTAGACCAGCCAGAGCCCCCTGCTCCTGGCTCCCTGGCAGTGCCAGTGGGCAGCTCACAAGAAAAAGTCCAGCAGAGGGTGGTGTGTAAAGGGCAGAGGCTGATGCAGGGCTTGGGTGACTTTGTTTGGAAAGGGATAGACAGCAGCAAATACATGAAGGCTGGAAGCAGATTTGTAACCTCTTTTGTTGGTTTTCCAGCTATATTTATCTGTTTCTTTCCATTCTTCTATATGAGTCTTGTCACATCACCACTGAGGGGGAAGAGTAGTGTGGGCATCTGTTTCTCAATCCTAAAGGGCAGCATCAGTTCTTGTACTAAAAAAAGTTTTGGATCCTACACCATTAGCACCAGTCATAAAGCATTACTGGTCCCTCTTGCAAAATTCTGGTTTGGCTTTTAAAGCTTTGCTTCTCTTTGTTCAAAAGATGAACTATGAGAGGAAGTAACAATTTCACATTAACCACTTCAACTTCTTTTCAAAATAAATAATCTTGAGATCAATTCCATGGTGAAATTGTGCACTTCCATTTTGTAATAACCTGCTCATTTGACAAGGACTCATTCCTACGTGCCGGTCTTCTGATGGGTCACACTGGTCTGAAGTCGTGCTGGCACTGCTGACACACAGGGTCTTAATGAAGGCCTGTCTTACTGTGGAGGGTGGTATGTGCACTCAAGCTAAGCTCCAAATAAATCTCTCCTCTTGGGAAATACAGTTGCATTTTAAAGGAAAATTCAGAAAGGAGTCATCTTCACTGAGGCTTTCTAAATAAAGAACAGTCGCCGTCTAACACCTCTATATTTGTAAAAAATTCTTGCTTTTGTTTCAGCACTAATTAGAAGACAAAATATGGCACAGAATCTGTCTCTAAAATGATTTCTCATTCTTCACCTTTGTTTTTGTCTGATTCAAAAGTTATGTTAAGCTGTTTTGAGATCACTGGGCTTTTAATTCATCTTTTGACTTGTACTCTTGTACTCTGTCTTGTTCATGCAAACAATGCTAGGTTTGTGCACAAGCTTGATACCAAATCTAATTTTGTTCTGTCTTCCAGATGCTTAACATTTTAGGGATGTGAAGGAGCAGAAACACAAAGATAAAGGACACTCCACAAGTTATAAACCAAGAGTGTTGTGCAGACTACGTTTCAGGTCCAAAAAGGCAAATCTATCTAAACATTGCTGCTGGGATGCCTTGGGGCTGAGCACAGCAGCTCTTCTGTGCTGTGGAATAAGGCTCATACACCAGGACAAGCAGTGGGAAGAACCTGGACCCCCTTTAGCTGCCCTCCTGGTAACTCTGTGCCTAGTATTTGTCCTGATTATGTCAGGAAAAGAGTAAAAACACAATAAACTCTAATCCCAAAGCCCCTCTTGCTATAGTATGGCTTCTGGGCAATTGTTCTCAGCTTGAATACCACTTCCGCCCATTTTCACAGGCTGCAAAGCCCCTCTGTGTGTCCCCCCTAGAATAATTTAATAAATACATGGCTGAAGGTGTAACAGATGTGATGACATTAATGGTCACTTGTTAATGAGTTACTTTGCTGCAAGAAGATCAGGCCTTTGAGCTGAGAGGAATCCAGGCTCTACCAGTAAGGATTTAATTTATTAAGTAGTGATTTCACTACTTAACATCCCAAGAAAAACATCACGCTGATTTGTTTTTCCTTTACAGAAATTAGAACCTTTTAATTTCTAGTCATTTAAATTAAGTCCCAGTGTTGTGACATTAACACTATCAGAAGCCACAACGTGCTGAAGCTGACAGAGTCCCCTGGCTCCCAGCAGCTGTGTCAGTCAAGTTACCAGTAAGTTACCAGTAAGTCAAGTAAAAGACCAGTGAGCACCTTGCACCGATGTGCTCATTAAGAAACAAGCGCTCACTTGCAGGATCAGGGAACAGAGCAATTAAAAATGGAGGCTGCTGCCAATAGCCAGGATAAAAGCTATTATCTGGGAAAAGGAAAAGAAGCAAACAGACAAAGGTGAAATAGTAGGAATGGAAATGCCTCTAAGCAGAAAGGCTGGTTTACTTTGTGATTATTAAGCATGCATTTCCCCAGAGAAAGAATTGTTTTGGATTAAGTGATTTGTAGGAATCAGTTGCTCAGTAACAGGTAGCAAGGGAAGGTGGGGTAAGGGCTGCAGAGGTGACACAAGCCATGTGCTGGTTTCCCTTCTCAGCCCTGAGCCCCAGCTGGCTGCACAGGCTCCATGAATGCCTCCCAGCCAGGCACAAGAGCACACACAGGACATTTACTGGAGGAAATTCAGAGTTCCGTGCTCCAGGGCAAGTGGCAAGGGTGGGGCTTTCCTGTGCTTACAGCCTAAGATAACTGGCATATCTCCCCCCTTTTTTTATTTGTTCTTCTCTGCTGTTTTCTATATAATCATTATTATCATCATAAATACAGATGTTACTCAGATTCAGCCTGTGTTCTGGGTTTCTTCCTGTTCACCTCTGAGATATCTCTGTCTCTGTGGCTGGTTCTTTTGCACATTCTCCTCTCCCTGACATCAGGCACTTTTCTGAGTGATTGTAAGCAGCCTCAGTTTGACAGACTGCACAGCCCCAGTCACACATTCCTCCTCAACTTGCACACTGGAATTTACAGTTTTAAATAATTGAAGTAAACTGTCTGTATTTCATATACAGCTGGAAGATGAGATAACTCCTCCTAACTGAGTTTACCAGGCAGTCTCTGTTAGGAAGACATTTTCCATGCTAGAAATGTTTACCGCTCCTCAGGCAGAGATAATCAATGGGAGGCTGCAGTCATTATATGTCAGCATGTCCACACCATGATGGTCCACAAGCTGCTGATGTTCTTCAGCTTCTTCTGTGTCTTTTGGCTAAAATTTGCCTTCTGATCAGGAAAAAGAAAGAAGTGAAAGGCCACTTCCAGTATGCTGTGAACCCTCCTGTTACCAGCACTCAGGGTCTTCTGCAGAAGAGTCATCACTGCTGCTGCCAGGATGCAAGCAGGACATTGCTCAGTGTTAACACATCAGACACATCCTCAGCTGTCAATGCATGTGATTCCTTTAACCTTTGCTTATCCTTTCTTCTGCTGCTTCTGCTTCAAACATGGACTTTTCCATTCATGCTGCATTCATATCAGTCTTAATATTTCCATCAGAAATATCTGCATGCCATAATATATGCTGTAAATTACTGTACAACAGAGAAAAACGCTTAAGGGCAAGAAATGTGTTATTTTTGAGTCTATGACCATCACCACACTAGAAGGATACTTTGGACTAACTGAAACCAAACCGAGCCAAACCAGTCTAAGAGTCAGTGTGAACACAACTTCTGATTTTGTCTAAACCACTAAAACTTATTTAAACCAAAACAATCCCAGCTTAAATCAAAACAAGCATTTCTCAGGGCTCCCAGTGGAAACCCACTGGATGCAGCTCCTTGTGAGTGCTGTGAGGCTGCTGCTGAGGTTTGTTCTCTTTCTAGTGCAGCTGTAACAGCAGCACTTGCATCACCAACACTCACTGCATCTGCCAGCCTGGAGGGGCTCTGAGCTGCTGTTGTCCTGCACGGATTGAATCAAGGCTTCTTTGCAAGAACAATCCAAGGCACCAGTAGTCCATGAAGGTACTGTAGCAATTACAATGTCTGCATGGCCTGATGTCAAAAATCTTGCAAATAAAGTTTTTTATACAGGCACTTAATTGTTTAAAAGATTCTTAATGTACTTGAGCAAGTAAAATAGTAAAGAGATGCCTGAAATCCCTGTGGCAATGCATTTAAATAGAATGTCTTGTTCTTGGCTCCAGTATCGAAACAAACAGAATTCCATGCTTGGTGTATTTTAATAGCACTTATTCTTCAAGGACCAAACTAAGAGTAAGCCTATTAGTACTTATAGGTGATGTGAAGATCCCATGTACAAAGCTCTTCGATTTTCAGGGCAGTTCCTGAAGCAGTTGGTGGTGCTTATTTACACTTTGCTTATCAAAAGGTGCAAGATGGGCAGGTCAGTTGGGATGCTGTCGTTTGGGAAATTATCAACTAGACTCAGATAATCAGGACGTCCACGTTGCTGAGTGGCCTGGTTTGGCAAAACCTCTCTGAAGGTTTGGCTATGGAGTTTATCAGTAAATAGGAAATGCACAGATAACGGCACTAACGGGAAGAAGCCCGAGCGGCCGAAATCCGGGAGGAGATTCCTCCAGCCCCACACATTCCCGGGAGAGAGCGGCGTGCCGAGGCGAGCAGAGGGACGTTTCCCTGGAGCCCCCCCAGCAGCCGCCGACGAGCAGACGGGACCACCTCGGTCCCAACCCCAGACCCCCCC
>NW_009953217.1:5091418-5097388 GCF_000747805.2 Chaetura pelagica
GGTGCCTCTCGGGGCCCCGTGTGGCCGGTGGGAGCGGGCCGTCGGGTGTGCTCGGTTGCCGAGAAGCTTCCCTCCTTCGTTGTCTCTCCCGAAAATCGGCATCTGGCTGTTTTCGCTTGGTTAGGGTTTGTTGTTCTTTTATTTGGGCAACTAAACTTGGAATTCTGTTTAAAGCGTGACACTAACCTTGGTCCTTAATCCCGTAGGCAAGTAACGGTTTGGAGAAGAGTATTTGCTTTCCTTGCTCGTTTCACTCCCTGAGAGAAGTGCTTTGGATGTGTGTCTTTGAGACCTTCACAAGAGATTTCAGGTAGTTGCTGTCGTTTAGTGGAGTACAAACCAGATAATCCTAGGTTGCCCCTTGGGGTTCTTCATCCCTTCTCCATCATCTACTGTTCAGTTTTTACTTGAATTAACTCATTGCCAGAATGATTGGAGAACTAGATTCAGAGACCCATCAGATCTTTGTATGTCCTGGCTCCAGCGGGGCATCCCTCTGCATCCTCTCATCTGCACTACTGGAGACTGGAAACAAAAATTGCCCCAGATACTGGTGGCTGGGGTATGGACAGCTTTCATGGCCTTCTTGCTGAGCCCTGTTTGCTGCCAATTTTGAACTGTGTGTTTGGTTGGACGTGCTCTTGGTTGGCTCCCCACCATCATTTTGTTACCATGTGTTTCCATCATCTACCAAATCAGGCAAAGAACTTGCTAGAAGAATTTTCCCAAATACGTTGACTTTGTGTGGGCTAATCAGGAGAGGTGAAGTCATGGCTCTCACAGGTCTGAGCACCTCCACACTGCCCTGGTAGCACTGTGCAGACTGGAAGGAAGATGCTCTGGGCAGCATAACTATAATTTTCTGAGCTCTGCACCTGCTAAACCCTGACACAGTCTGGACTATTAGCATACACTTGTCCATTTTATACTGCAGTGACTAATTTTTTTTAAATGCATGGTTAAGGGGTGCTGAGATACTCTTCCATGTGAATTACTTGTACTTTTAAATCAACACAGAATTCTGCTACTGACTGTGGCAGCATCTGTATTGCCATAAAGAGATTTCTGCCAAGAGTTAGTGAGGAAGCATGGTGTTTATATTCCTCAGAGAGCAATGAGGACCTTGTGGGTCCCTCACAACCACGTAGCAATACAGTGCACACCTGGCTTGAGCATTAACTCTTAAAATGTTGATACTTATGGCCTAACCATAACTGTGGGTTTGTGACAGATTTATATAAACTGTGCTCTTGCCTTGCTTGGCAAACTTAAAACCTCAGTGGTATCAATACCTACACACACCTGAATGAGAGACTAAAGCCTTGCCCCTACAATTACTGTTGTTGAATATAGAGCACACAATTTACTCTTTTAATGATAACTGCTTTCATTTTAAAACTCATAAATTGCACGGTCTGAGGCCATCAGACAAGACAAAAGGAAAGCAAAATGTCTAGAACTAGTTTTGTTCTATAAAGAGCTGCAGCTCTTATACATCTCCATATAAACAAAAGCCAGACTATTGTTGTTATGATGTGATATGTAGTTTTGGTACAAGAAAGAAATATTCTGTATTTCATCATTGCAACTTTTTTTTTTTTTTTAAACAGAGTAACCTTGTAAACTGTAAATGTATTTAAATGCATATATTTTGCAAGAAATCTACCAAAGTTTGCATGTTATGTGGTTGGGTGCCTTTATTTGTTCATGGTTACTTTATTTTAAATCATAATCTCCAACTGCATTTTTCATCCAGCCCAGGGACACACTACACCCTCACTCAGCCCTCTTGTGTCTAGCAAATGAGTAAACTTCATTCTCTTTTCTCTCAAATTAAAGAACTAAAGAACACCCTTCCTCAACAGATATGCCTGCAAGTATCTGTACTATAAAGGCTACAGAAGTGCTGCAGGATTTGGGCTCTGACCAAAAGATGAAATCTTTCCAGGCAATGCATTTAAAATAAAAACTAATATATTGGGGAGAGGGAGAGAAACCGACGCCTTAGAAGGGATTTTTTTTTTTAACAAGCCAAAACTTCATTATATGTAGTTTTGTGTCATGGCAGGGCTGGATCCACTTATAACAAAATTTTAAAGAATGACACAAAAAGACCTTTTGCTAACTGTATGTACTAGTAAACACAGCATCATCTTACTGAAAACAAGTGGCTGCTGATGTAACAATATTTCGCTGAGGTCAGTGGGGCAGCACCCAACAATACTGGCAGGAAGTGGGGCCCATTTTTAAAAACATTTTTGTATTTTATCTCATCCTTCAGTATAATTACTTGTGCTTTAAAAAACAACCTGAGAGAACACTGTTACTGATGTCATTGGCTTCAGGGTAAAAGTCTAGGTTTTGCTATGTTTTGTTTTCCAAGAGCAAAGACCTGGTCCTGAACTTTAAGACTTGGAAGTGCTCACAATCAGGCCTGAACCTCATCCCAATGAGAAGAGAAACCTATAGCACTTGTTTACTGTTTTTATTTTGTATTTATGATTTCACATAAAAATAAAAACGTCTAAACCAACCCCTGAACAAGGTTACTGTTTTTTGTGAAAGGTACTGGATTGTTTGGGCTCAAGAAGGTGGGGTGTGACATGGGTGCTAAAAGGACAACCTCTACCTGGGCTACCTATGGGGGGGACAGCTGGGTCACCTCTGGAGAAGTGGAAACTTCCCTTGCAGAGCAGTCAGCATCTCAGCTCTCCCCTGAAGCCTCAGACAAAAGAGCAAGTAGCAGCGGTTGGTCTTGTGATGTGAGCACATTAGGAAGTGGACTGTGAGTCTCAACTATTTTGAGAACAGCTCTAAGCATGAAGCTCTTTAAGCTTTCAATTCCTACACGTTTCAATTAAAAGGAAAAAATCCCACTGCAGCTTGGATCAGCACCAACCTGACCTGGTACCCTAATTCTTTCTGCCACCCAGTGTTCTAGTAAGTGCATTCAAGCCGGGGGAAAAACATTTTCACAGATTCAGGTTCATCTTAACAGAACCTGTGAAAAAAAGGGGCTGTTAAAGGAAACCATAGAGGCTAATTGCTAGTGGGGAAAGTTGCTTAAATTACATGACTGCAAGGGAGGTCCTTCAATATTTTGGATTTTTATTTTTGCAAAATTTTAAAGGTTTCTGAACAAACTGCTGCTTTAAAAATGAAGAAAAACATCTTCAAAGACTTCATTTTACAGCATTCTTGCCAGCTCGGTTGAGATTAACAAAAGCTCCTTGCCACCCTCCCATTGCTATGCACATGCTGAGCTGCAAAAAGGGTGTCTGCCGGCTTGGCCTTTGTCCTGCTAAACGAACCATTTCATAGTTATGAATTTGAAAGTAACCTGCAGTTCATACCCTGCAAATCTGGTTAGATCCTGTCTGTGCAAAGAAGGGAAATGCACTAGGCAGAGGGAAAAGGAAGCTCCATCAGTCACGTTTGCTGCAGGATGTTTAAGGAAATATTTCCTTTTCCTGCACAAAGATGTTTGTTGAGCATCTGCTCTTTGGAACATACTGAACCATTTTACTCTTGGAGTGAGAAACTACTGTAACTGCATATTTGTATTTATAAAACTATTCTCTGATCATATACTATGCAAAGAAATTGTTCTTTTTCCTTGGCCATTTTTCAAGCCATAAATGTAGGTAAGTGGTCTCATAAACCTACTTCACTCAAACTGAGACTGATCCATACATCTGTAATGCCAAAGGAGAATCCTGCCTGTCAGGAGCCATATGCCACATACATGACATATCCATGCATATATTCAGCAATATGTTCATGCAGCAGTCAGCATCGCATTATACCCACAACACAACCAATTTTTGTTTCGTATACTAAAGAAGAAAGTAATTAATTAAATACACGTGTTTGAGGATTTGCTTTTGTAAATCTGCTTGATAAGACACAGCAAATATTTCTGTCATATTACATCAATCAGGAGATGGCAGGTGGATTCTGTTTTCAGGTCAAACACTGCATTTGTTTTACCTGTTTTACTGATTTTGCTAGACTGATTGTGACAGGATAAATCATTCCAAAAGCAGAGCCTCTAGGGGGTCTCATATTTATATTTTGGAAGTAGCTGAGTTCTATCATTCTTATTTTGAACAGCCCTTTGTGCGTGTCTGTGTGTGTGTGACTGCTCCAGACTGCTCCTTGCAGATTCTCTGCAGGAACAGGCTCTCTGTCTAGAAAACCCCTTCTTCCTACCACAGCCTTCAGTTATAAGAAAAGGACAATTTCAACCACTGTGTCACTGATAAAACCTCCCATGGCAACAGTGAAGGCTTTACAGTTGCGCGGATACATAAGCTTTGCTTCACCTTTTCTTAAACACAGATTGAGACATTCTGCCATGAATCAATTAAGCAGAGTCCTTTTCCTATGGCATTTTGGGATTTTGTTTACAACACTGAGCTTCCTCCTCCTTCCAAAGCTCACCATGTACCTTCAACCCAAAATCTGGCAAAGAAAGGTAGTGAGTAGTAAGACTCTAATGTGGGAGCACGTGTTATGTCAAAGGCATCTGACCAAGGCTCATGCCAAAGTTCTCATGCTTGATTCCACCTGCACCCCAGCCAGTCATATCACCCTGAGGTACAGCTTTGCCTCACTGAAACTAGCACCTGTTGTTTGGGCTGCTAATCAACCCAAGATGCTCAGGACTCAGAAGGTGGGCCAAGCCTATGCTACAGAAACTGCAAAGGAATTGTCAGAGCTGATCAGACATGTTACAGTCTTCAATGCACAGTCTTTGCCGCTGCAAAAGAAGTGCACTATTTTACACCCACACTTTGACAGGCACTTGAACTGGGTAGATCCTATAGTCACTCTCAACAGTAGCACACAAATAAGCTTAGGATAATGAGGGAGCATATCACACAAACTTCACTTAAAATAAGAAAATACTCATCAGTAAGAGTCTGTTTTTAAAATTCTCTAGGAAAATGAATGTATCAATGATCTTGGACCAACATTAATATAATTAACTGATGCATTTACTGAATTTTAGCTTTTTGTTTTGAGAGCAATGGGACCATACAGCATGGGGAACTGCATATACAACACTGATGCTCTTAAACCAAAAGAAGAGCAAGCCTTGAAACTACTACCAGCTGTTTTGGATTCAATCTATGAAATAAAGAAAAAGAAACACAACTACATGCATGATCAACTAGAAAACCAGGCAGAAAATAAAATATGCTGCATCTTGTACTGTGATCCTCCTCAGAGCGTCTTGAATGGCAAAGGCCATCCACATTGACTAGAGCCCTGGAAGAGTACTCACAGCAAGTACAAGATGTTCCTGAAGCCCAGCTGAGGTGTCATTCACAGAAGTTACTATTTCTTTTGGAAGAAAATACACTTATTTTAGAGAAGGTGAAGTGCCTGAGTGGTGGATCCCTTCCTTTCTACACCTCAGATCTGAGTCTAGGGATGTTCCCTTCTAGAGGATCTTCCAAGCTGCACCAGCCAGGCTGAGCGTTTGCATGACACAGGAAGGTGCTCTGGTATACACAAACATAACAGATAAGATGAAGCCAGTTTATGTTTATTTACAGTACAGAACAAAAGTAAATGTTTAAAATAGCTGGTTTTTACAGGCAAACAACAGATAGCCTCTCAAAAGTGACTCTAATCCAATGAGCAAGCTGTCAGTTCTGCCACTTGTAACATCACTATGCATCAGTCATTGCTGGTTAAGTCCTGCCAGGAGGTATGTTACACGTGTGCAAATTTATGAGAAGCTAGAAGACACAAAACCAGATCCCACAATGACATTTTTAATCTGGTAGCAAAAACAGTTTGTGATACTAAATGTGTTTTGGATTTCAGCTGTGTATGTTTCTGAAGTTTCAACCAGCCAGGTTAGCTTACAGGTCTGAGTGACATTTATCTCGATCTCATACGAGGCGCTATGGCAATTAATCAACCTGTATGTAGGTACCCATGGGGTCTATTCCTGCT
>NW_009953217.1:5097661-5122516 GCF_000747805.2 Chaetura pelagica
GTCAAATACACTGTGACCTCAATTGATTCCCCTCTCTTGCACCATACACAGCTCATTAGCATTAACAGTACCTGTAATCAGAGCACTTCCACAGAAGGTTAAACCTTAAGTGAATTTAGGCTTGGGCATGAAAGAAATGACTCAGAGAAGAAAAATAGGCAGTCCTTGACAAGAGCATGTGTGAAATCTCAAAAAGGAATGATTCAGTTTCAATATAGCTTCACGTACTTAAAGGGTCAGGGGAAAAACAACAATCACAATTCTTACCAGCTCTAGCAAGTGCCTAGCACGGCAGAATTCTTTCTCTATGTATATTTTTAGATTACTCTTCCAGTTATAACGTTCTGTCCTTACTGTATATCTTTTGTTAGAACTAGGATATCTGCTGCAGCAGTCTAGATAACCTTTAGCCCGAGCTACAAAACCTTTAACAGTTTCCAATTATAACAGCAATCTTTCATTCTATAATACAAATAAACCCAAGTGTTATCTCAACACAGAAGACTCACATGAATACCCAATGACTGCAGAATGATTTCACCATTCTTTTCTCTATAATTTCCTACTATTATTTCATTGGATGTGACTGCCAAGATCCAAGTAATATAATACATTTCACTGTTTACATCTGCTTTATTTTTGTTTTACTGTTGACATTTTAAGATGTTGACATGCAAGACTGAAGTTAAAAAAATTTAATATCTACTCTGAATTTCATTATGTTCTTGGAGACCCTAATTATTTTTAAACTCTCCCATTATCTCCCAATTTTATTGTCTTATCCATTTGAGACTGTCTACATGCCCCATTACCCAGAAATTTTAGAAGTGTCTTAATTCCCACAGTTTTTATATGCAGCATGTGCCCTGGAAGAGGAGTTTCTGTTGCTCAGAAAGTTGTAAGACACACTAATAAGAGTACCTTTGCAGATATATGGATATTGCTTCCCCATAAATATAATCTTAGTCTACTGTAACAGTGTGAATTGAGCATCATTTTAGAGAAAGAATTAGTTCCATTGGGTGATAAAGCAAGAAACTAAACAGAGACATTGTTAAAACAGTTCCTTTGCAACAACAGGCATTGGATTTTCCCAGAAGCCACTACCATAGTAAGAGTGTAGGGGTAACATGCTGTTGGTTGAATAAATGGACAGGAGATCTCGTATCTGCTTGGGGTTATTAATGATCACAAGTATTCAAGACATCCATATCATTGTTATAGTGTCTCTCCTAAAAAGAAAGCTATTATCTGTGGCATCCTGCCCAGATTCCTCCAGAGCTGGTTACATTCTTTATAACCTGGACTTTCAGTTCAGTACAGCAATCCTGACTTCACACCTGGGTGGCTGTATGGGCTCACTTCATGCTCTAAAGCAATGACTGCCATCTGTCCTAAAGGCTGATCATCACTGGATGGGAAGAACAATCCCTCGGTCTCTTGCTTCTCTCACAAGATTGTAGATATTGCTTGTTTGCTGTCTGCAAAATATACTCAATAACTTTGCAGAAATAGCCCTTTGCTGTATTGCAGTGCTAGAACTGAGCACTGTGTGTAGAAAACAAGTCCACAGTTCAGGCAGGCTGGGAGGGGGAGATAAACTGTAAGACAGTTCTTAGATTAATAAAATGGAAAGACATAATTAAAGTGCTTTGTAATGAAGAAAGGAGAGATAAGATACTACCTCACTGTAGGCAAAAAAACCCTGAGTGAAACCTTCCCCTGGAATGTCACTGAAAGTACAGACATTGCACACTGACAAATGGTTAACAGAGATGAGAGCCTAGAAACAGAAATGAACACATCCAGGGCAGCAGAAAAAGTTAAGAGCTCCATTAACTTACAATTTTGGACTACAATGAATCAGTTTCAGAAAGCCTACAAGTCCCCAAGCTGAACATAACACTGGACGATGTTTTGTTTAAATTAACAAATAGACTAGAAGATACAATATGTAACACCTGTATACATAATGTGGTGTGTGTCCTGGACAGATAGACAGCTCTAAGACTAATCTCAGCAATGTACAAGTTTTTCTGTACTAAAAACAACAGGAGAGAATTGAGTGATTGGACTCTGAATAAAAACCAGCACAAGTTACTAAATATAGATTGCATTTGTTGAGGTACAATCCTGCCCACCTAATAACTAATTGATCTGTCACAGTAATAGCCTTTTAAGTCTCCCTATCCATTTGAATCAGAGGCACTCTTAACATCCACCCTGCTGAAGGGAGAAGGTGAGGCAAGGAGGAAATAAAAACAGTTTGAGGTTTAATGAAATGAAAGGCCACAAAAAATGTGCTCAATAACAAAAAAATGAGGGGTCATCACATTTTTTCCCTAACGGCTGTAATCAGGAAGGAGGAGGAGTAGCAATTCTGAAGAACTTTTTGCCAAGTCAATGCAGTGCTCTTGGAACCATGTACTGTGCTGCTATCTCTGAAAGGCTGAGACAAGATACCCTTTCTAAAAAGGAAACATTTATTGGTTATTTGGAGATAGTGGAACAGATGAGTAAGCAGATACATGCATAGATGGGGACTAGTCAGAATGGGGCATTTGCCAAGAACACGAACAATATCTATGTTTACTGGCAAAAAGCCTCCATGAAGAAGCAGAGGGTTGAGAATTTATTAGATAATACCAAGTTAAAAAATAAAGTTGTGAAGACAAACAATGCTGGCATCAGCTTATAGCCATTCCAGAAAGAAACATCTTGTTGGCTCCTGTAATCTATTTGTGCAAAGAGATGAGGATTTTCAGGCTGGGTAGATGGCCCCTGTGCAGCTGTGCCACATTTCATTCCCCCTTTTGTTACAGAGACAGTTTAGTGGGACATACTCCCAGATCCAATTCCCTTTCCTTCATTATTCACAGCAGAACCTTTCACTTAGCATTTCTAATAGCACCATGTAGTGCTGTCGTTTCAGGAAATGCCTGGCTGTATTCACTGCTAAATCAAGCAGGAGTCGTGCTGGCACTTCAAGGAACACCTCATCAGAGGAAAAAAAGCAATTGCTGCTGAGCTATTGTTTTCCATTTCATTTCACATACTCAAAAGAGTTCTGGTGACCACCCAGTGGGTGCCCTGAAATACAGATTCCAAGACACCTTCCTGAGCTAAAAAGGCAAACCGGATTTGCTGCTCACCCTCTATTGTTACTTAGTCTCTCTTTTCCTGTTAGTTCTTTATTTTCTATTTTTGTACTTCACCCTGTCATTTTCAGTCCTTTTCAGGTTCCCTTCTTAGTTTTGCATGCAACAGTTGGAAAGCTTCCCTTCGACAGAGTGTGCTGTGCTCAGAGGGGATATTCTGCAGTAGGAGCCAGCAAGACTGAGTCAGAATTCAGTAGTGTTAGCAAGGAAAAAGTCTCAAGTAGATAATATGTTCAGTAAGTTATTGTTTTAACTACTACAACCTTAACACTACTATCAGCTAATCTACTTACATGGCTACACTGCAAGCGGAACCAGCTGAAACAACAATACTCTTCCCCTTCTTCATGTTCATGAAGCAGCACATGCTGGATTTGCAAAGCAGGTAACCATACACCACATGCTGGCTTTGTGGATACGAACAAACTACAGCCAAATAACAGGATAAAGAAACCTAAACACTCAAAGGAGATTCAGATCTCTAGTCGGAAGAATGGGTGGCACTTCAGCTTATTTAGAGACAGGTAACACGTAGGTAGAAAAATCTCGCAAGGATACAGAGCAGGCAGAGAGGAAAGCTGCAGAATGGTTTTGCTTTTCTCTTCCTCAGACTGCTTTAAGTAGGCAACATTTCCCTCCCTAGAACAGACATGCCTGGGAAATTCCACTGGTGCTTTACAATATGTCCACACAGGTCTTTAAAGGATTGTATTTAATTTTTCAAAATGTAACTTTTACACAGTCCAGAACGGGTGCTGTACTGATAGCATACACTCATGGAGTGCCATTAACCCTAAAGGGTAATGGATTGTACTGACAAGTATAAATAAAGAGGAACCTACCAGATTATCTTTTAAAAAGTAGAAAATCTTTCCAGCCATGAAGATTTTGGCAAGTGAGAAAATAAAACTAGTAATGATGGATACTGCCTTAAAGGTCTGAAACTGCCTAAGTAAGATATTAGCATTAAGTGCTGAACTGGTCTAGTATTAGGTAGTTACCCAAATGCTCAATTATAGATTAAATTAAACCCAGATATTTATTTCACCTAGTAAGCAATGAATATCTGAGGTCAGACATGGGCAGTGCAAATGCACTAAAAACCTCTAGATCTTTTTAGGAGGCAATTATTCTGAGACAGCAGAGTACGGTACATGCCAAATTGCACACCATAAACCACCAGTTGCACCTAGAGTATCAAGCTGCAGAATTATATTACAGCACAAGTTCTGCAACTGTTAAATTCAATATCTTGTTTCCATTAATTTATTACAGTTTTTAAGTGCTCTAGGATTTGCAGGATACCCTGAATAGCCTGGAGAGCAGGCTTGCAGCATGAGATTGCAGGACAATAGTTTTTAAAATTTGAGTTCATGTAAACAAAACCTCCCAAGATCTAGTCAGGCCCACATAGAATGATTATCTAGAAGTAGCCAAATGCTCTTTTACGTTTCTTGGAACTGACCGTTATCACTGGAAAAACCCAGAAGAAAACTTTTTGGAGAGCATCTCCTTTTGTGGTTTTTTTTTCATTTTTTTTAAAGAACAGCTTCCATATAATGTAAGAAGGCAAACACCAGTTAAAACAGACTTTCCTGAAGGAAACACAGCAGCCTCAGGTAAACAAAACAAAGAAGCACTATGCTTATTTTTTTAAAGATAGTTGTTACCCTGTACAATAGGGAGAGGAAATTGTGGTCAGTGCATTTGTCTGAGGACAGGTATGTAGCAGGGGTCCAAGAAGGTAACCTCAGAGGATATTCAACCCTCAGCGCATATTGCTGTTCACAAAACCTGTTTTGTGGGCTTACACCACACATCCTTGCAAAGATGAAGAATACCATACATTTTAAAGGAAGATTCTTCACCATCTCATTAGAGCTTTGTCCTGCAAGCTACCCTAGTTCTAATTCTGTGACATGCTCACAGATGACCTGTTTCTGATAACAGTAGATACAAAACAACAGTATCTTAAAAACACCAGCGGTTTCTCACTATCATCCTTCAAAGCAAAATACCGGAAAATGTCCATAAAGTAGGAAAACATAAGACAAATCGCTACTTCCTACTAATAAAAATACTCAGTGCTGATTAGATCTGTTTAGGCAGTGTTTTAAAAATACAGACCAGGTATCTTAGAAAAATTACTAGAGCAAGATTTTTGATTTTTGCTTTTTTATTCCTCGCTCTCCTGAAATGCTTTTTATAACAACCTCACTCACCTAAAAGATTTTCCCAAGCCACAGAAGGCAGTTGTGGCACTCATGCCACCTCCTTTCTTTCTAGTCTGTATGCATTTGAAAAATAACTTATTTGGAGCCAAAAGTAATTTTTCTTTCCAGTTCTGCCATGTGTAACATAATATACAAACGTTTAGGAATGCCACAATCCCTTAAAATGAGCTATAACTTCAAATATTCAGGCAAAACGTTAACAGAAAACAGTTACTATACCACAGCATAAGAACATGACATATGCTACAGTCCTGTTACTCAAGTCCTGAATTACTACAGTGACCACAACACTGTTTAAAGAAAATACCATTTTACATGCCCATTCCTCATAGGCTGCTAATCCAGCTAGACTTTCAGATGAGACAGAAGATAATTATTAATGCCATGCTTATTTCAGGAGCCCCTTAGTGACTTCTTTCAGGAAATAAAAACATATAAAGAGCTGAATGTCCCTGTGAATTCTTTCCAATTCAATAGCAGGTCCTTCCGACTTTCCACTGACATGCTGTAAATGAATGATTAAATGAAAGTAAATTCCACTGAGCTAAATGGTGGAAAAAGACACCAACACCACAGGGCCTGAAGAAACAGACAAGAGCTATTGACAAGGAAAGGTGACTCTCAGTGTTTTATCCAGTTAAAGCAGCTCTTTTTGCAAGGGAGCATGACCTTTTTCAAGGATCGGGAAGGTATCATCTCAATTAAACTGGCTTTGAAAAGCAAGCAAAGGACTCAGAATATCACAGTACTTCTCTAACACAGGTAACCTAGTTAACATCAAGGAATATGTAGAGGAATCATCTACAGTTCTTAAACAAGTGACAAAGACTTCAGAGAGGAATGTTGTCTAACTGGGGAATATGAAGACCCAGATCTCTTTAAAAAGTAAACCCAGATGTGGCCCTGGAAGGAACTATGTTGTGATAGGCTTGTGTATATGTTCTACCTTAGGTTGGTTCATGAGGCTTGCCCACAAATGCCCACATGGAAGCTCTCTGCAAAAAGCTTGATTTTAATTCAGATCTAAGGATGTCTTCTTAGCCTTCAGCTCCCTGTGAACAGCATGCAGCAGTGACTCTACTAACTTTTTTTTATTATACCAAATTACTAGACAACTCTCTATCTTTATCTCTCTCATTATTAAGATCTCAATATATGTCCCAGATACTTTAACTCGCTCTCTGTTACTGAATCATGTAACAAGTGCCAGGGTAGCAATCCAGCAGACAACTGCCTTGAGGGGTAAGAGGAAATAAATATTACTCTATCACACAAGAGCACTGTTTGGGAAACCTATATTCTCTGCTGTCAGAGCCAGGACTCTTACGAAGTTGCATTCAGTTGAGTGTAAGATCTCTTGCCTACTTCAAAGGTGTCTGACCTTTTGTCTTGCTTCTTTAACTCTGCCACTGTATGAACAACAAAAACACCAACCTCAAATGCGTGAAAAGAGCGGGAGTCTGAAATAAAAGCTCCCATAATTTTCTGTCCCTAGTGAATGTTTTGTAATATTTCCTGCTAAGAAAGTGTTTATAACCAAAATGTTTGTGCATAACGGTGGCACTGTACTTAGGGCTCCACCCTGGGCAGCATTTTTTCCTTAGAACTTGAATCTGATCCAAAGGGAACTTTCAGTACCACCTTGAAGCCAACAATGGCACACAAGAGCCAAGAAGGATTTCAGTTTTTCCATTTAATGAAACAAACATTTCACTGTTTTCTTTCCCTTTGAAAAACCAGACTTACTCACAAAGCAACACTTAGAGGAATGTTTTCAAGAATATTCCTTCTCTGAGGGAAAACCATGAAGACTGACAGATGTACACATAAAATCCATTATCAAATTATGATCTTGTTTACTGTCCTGAGAACAGTCCTGAGTGTTTTATGTTTTGTTTCTGCATCAGTTGGGATACTGATTTGATTATTCCACTTCTCTTTTTATACATACTGTTCTGTATTACTTTCATCTTTGCAAGGTAGCATATCATGAGTGGCCAATTTAACTCAACAAACCCATCTTGAAAGAACTCTGCAAAAGAGACAAAGTTTAAAGCTTCTGTTTTCCAGACCTTAAAATTGGGTACTCCAGATCAGTGATTAGAGTGATCTCTTGTAGAAATAAATGCATTTTTTTCTCTTGTATTTATGAATAACTGAGGACTGGAAATGTGTCCTAAAAAAAAAAAAAAAAGTAGAAAAAATGAAATTGAAGCATGAAAGGATGTTCTGAAACATCTCAGAGTTAGTTCTCCCTTAGGAGTCTAAGACACTGAGATCACAGATTCTAAACATGACAATCCTGAGGTACTTTCCCCCTGCCCTAATTCAATTACTTCATTCCATAGGAAACCTCATGACTGTAGAAGGAAGAAATATATAACTTTGTAGTAACACTTTTGAGTGGAAAATTTCAGAAAACAAGGAAGAAAATTTCAGAAAACAAGCTGCACATTGCTATCTTGCTTCCAAAACAAGTGACAGAATGCAATGGACAAACTCAAGCTTTCCATCATTTATGGTATGTGACCTGGAATTTTTCTACATAGACTTCTGGTTCCCTTGCATTCCACTTGCCAGGAAGGCAGTGTCCCACAGTCTCTCCAGAGTTCAGCTCTCCCACATGCCACTCAGAATTTTAAGACTGCAGTGTCTCTCCCAGACCCTGTCAGGTTTATAAGTGATGATTGCTAACTACTAACATAAACTCAAGTTGATGATAGAACAGATAAAAAAACCTCAGACTCTGAAGTAGCTGTGATTTATTGCTTCTGCCATAAAAGCAGGAGGCTCTAAGAGAGTAGTAGTCAGGGTGAGGAATAGGAAGAAATAGCACATATGGCAGCCTCATTTGATACATCTCATGAACTAGAGCCCATATCATTGTAGTATCAACCAAATTTTCATCTAAGTACCTAACCTTTAAAGGCAACCTGAAGATAGGCATAAACACTCCTTTAGGTCAAGGCAAAACCCTTTAATATCTCCAAATATTCAACCCAGGAATATTTTCTGTCTTTTGTAGAACAGGTTTTACAAGAGCAAATAAAAATAGTTAATATTTGCAAAATAATTTGCTGAGAAATCATTGTAGAGGCTTTTAATTCCATTAACAAGAACAGAAAAGATATAAACAATAATCTTCCAAAAAAAGTTTTGTTTCTAACCTTGCTGAGTTTATTAACTTTTATTTTACCATTAAGCGCTTTAACTGGTTTTTGCCATCTTATGTAATCAAATGACCAGAATTTACTCTTTCCATCCCCTTATACATAAGTGATAGATGGTCTGGAATATAAAAAAGGCTTACAAAGCAATCAGTCCACAGAGGGGTAGGGACTACGGAGCATCAAGTAAGCCAGCAATTGGGAAGTTGAAAAAAAAGTTAAAAAGTGGTAGTTTCTCATACAATATCTAGCTGTGTTGCAGATCTGCTCACTACATAATATTGCACAGGCTAGAATTTTACAAAGATTGATGAGGAAGTTATCCAGGTTCACAGATAATTAACTACTCACAGTTACCAAATACACAGAAACCACACGTGGTTCAGGATATCCTTGAGTATTAGGGCTGGAAGAGTACTTATGTTTGTACATGGAAGGAAACATCATATGCACTTGCTTTGTTTCTATACGCTTCCCTGGCACCTGTTTTTGACATTATAGAGGTCAAGATACTGATTAAATGGCCTCCTGGTCCTATCATGGCCACATTTCAAGTGGTATAGACCCAGTAGCTCATCTATACAAGTTATAATACTTCTTAATTTTCATTTTTTTCTTAAGAGAAACAGTAAAGAAAGTAAGAATTAATTCCTACCCACTATGCAAAATTGATGTTGATAAGTACAAGCCTATTAAATCGCTACGATTCCTCTGGGGAAAAATATTCACTTTAATTCCAATCAAATGAGGTCCTTACTGTGCAATTTCAATTATGTCTAAATTTATGAGCCCAGAAAGAAAACAGCCATGAATCACTGTACGAGAATGGTGTGATTTAGTCAGCTTGTTCAGCTACTTCAGTACTTTGGTATGTAAGGATTTTCATTATTGTATTTTCTTAAAAAACTTAAACATTTTAAAGGATTTCATACGTTTATTGTTCTCTAAAACAGATTAGCAGTGGCAGAAATAATTTAAGGAGCTGATTTATGAGGGTACTATTAGAGCAAGAAAACACAGCAGAGGAAAAAGAGTTACTGCAGCTCAAATATAATCCTTAGGGAATGTTTCTATTTGTATTCAGACATGGGTAGGTGGAATGTCACCATACATCTAAGAGGGTAAGCCGATTTCTTAGCGCTGTAGCTATTTACTTTAAAATGACTCGTTAGAGCCACATTTTCTGTTTGGCCAAATAAATCAAAAGCACGAAAATCTCTTCATGAAGAGATGTCAGGAGTTCTTGGCATGGAATCTCTGTCCAACACTTAATTTTAAGAAGTGACCATTTTAACTAACCTCCACCCACAGTTTCTATGAGCCATTCAAACCACCAATTTACTGCTGCTGAACTGGGTCACTTTTATATCCACACACTGGAGGACTCCACAATTTTGAATCTTCCAGTGCAACGATTCTCCAAGTAATATTAATATATTAGTCTACAAACTCTATAGCACAGAATAAACTATGTAAGTAGTATCTGATACTACTTATTGTAAAATGTTGATCTGCAAAAGTCTTATCTATTAGTAGAGAGTTCTTCAGGCTTCCACAGTGATAACTTTCTTTTACATATTATTCAGCATTCCTGACTGATTTGGGGCCATATTTGGATCAGTTCAGCAGTTCTAAAATTTGACAAAGCATTCTTGGCACCTCCAGTAGATTTTGGGAAAACTAGAACCTTAAAAAGCAGCAAAAAAACCAAAAAGCAATAAAGGAGAGACAAGAAAAGCTTATTCTCCATGTAATAGATCCAGAGGTTCAAGCTTACACATCTGTTTGGAGAAGAATCTGCCAGTAAAGCAACTACCAACACATCCCAGAATAAAAAATAGCTTCCATTTCTCATCCTCCCAGCATGATGTGGTATGCTGAAGCTAATGGCTACATGTGCCTGAAAATTGGTCCATTTTCCAAGACATGACAGTCACCTAATAAAACAAATACAAACTCTCCCTCACCTCTGCAACTTCCTTCTTCATTGCAAGGCACGATCTGTATTTATCAGGACAGGAAAATGTGGCAGCAGTAGAACCCAAATATGCCCTTAAAGGGGAATGAAGTAAATACATAATTTTACAGGAGAGGGATACAACAGCAATAAGAGAATTGATGAGGTGAGACGAAGGGGTTCACAGAGCTTCTAATGAGAGGGTAGAGGGAAAAAAACAAATAGTAAAACCAAAACTCCAAACAAGGAGATAAAGGCAATGGCCTGCTAGGGTACCCATCAAAGCTATTTCATGTATTGAGAAAATGGCACTAAATGTAACTAAAGACAGATATAATAATTAAACGGAGATATTACATGGCTGTGATTTTTTAATGCCTTCCTTACAACACATTTTTTCCCTGTCTAAAAGTTTTGTACCAGGAGAAAATGGGGAATTTAGTTGTTTGTTTAGGATTTCCTGAGAGATGCCCACTGAACCATGAGTCAGAGATCCAGGATGTCCCAGACCTTTTATGCATTTACTGAGCAGGCAGAGTGTGCCAGTAAAAATTCAGTTTTATCCAGCACATACTATATCTATTCCATATACATGAAAGGTGGTCTCACACACTGAAGCACATTGTATTTGCTGCTACACATACCCATGTTTTCCTCCAAAGCTGACATCTAGAAGCATGAAAGCCCTAAATATATGATATGGCTGAACTAAAGTAACAGTCATTTAGTGTTGTGGAAGTGGCAGTGATTCTTTTGTGACAGCACAAAATTTTAGCCATCACAGTTTGGCACAGGGATTTCACTCAGACTGGAGAAAAACATTTGAAAAGAAAAAAAACAACAACACTTTTTTGGGACTAAAAATATATTGTTTAATTAACTTCCTGTTGGCTACATTTAAATCACATTCAATATTAAATTAACCTGTATTAAAAATCTGTACAAGCTATGATGTAACAATACATAACCTTTACATAATCATTATAGTACATGAAAACATTAAAGCCACACAGTATTCAAGCAAAAATTCCAAACATACACATATACATACCCACCTGATGGACAGCAGGATAAGCCTAACAAGCTATACCTTTTCATATGATTGAAGTGAAAGGAGATACCTGTTACGGAAAAGGATTGACTTAGTCTGTCAATACTTATAACACTAAATACAATTATCATAGGATTTTAGACTCTTTCCAGGAAGATTATTCCCAAAACCAAGCTACAAGTGACAATACAGTATCACAATGCATGACTAAAAATGCTTAATTTATACCAGAATTCCCCAGATCTTTCATTCTGGTATTTGGCAGTTACTCAGTACTTGGATTTTAAAAGCCCTAGAATCTAAAAAGTTGTCTCTCAAAACAGTTATTTCAATTAAAGTACAAGACCTCAACCTGAAAATACTAAAAAGCAGTTTCAACATTCTAGAAATTCAAGGACAATTTAAAAAAAGTTTCTTATAAAAATAAATTAAAAGCATTCAAGACAATTTTAAAATAACATTTAAATGTTAACATGATAATACAAGTATGAAACTTCTTCAAAACCTATTTTTTTGTCAACAACTTAACATCACAGGAACATGTCTACTAAAAACAGGTTTGATGAATATAAGTCCTTTTGCCATTAGGAAATGGGATTTTTACAAAGAAGCAGTGCTCAATATCTGTGTGCTAAGGTTAAAATCCTTTTTACCTCCCAAGAGGCATAAAACCAGTCCTGGCCTGTACCAGTACATTTAAGGTAAAGAAGATACATCACAATTGCAGCACCATGAACTTTGGAACAGCCAAAAGAACTCCAGAACATCTGATCCTCAGCTTCCAGCAAAAGGAACCAAAAGAGAACCACTGTGTAACAAGGACAGAAGACAAACTGAAACCATCAGTAGCCAAAGTGTAACAAAAGCACAAACAGATTTAGAAATCTCAGAAACTACGCACAACTCTGCTGTCTAACAAGCAGTTGCAGCTGTTGACACACTGTTTCAAACTTATGAGTGAAAAGAAGAAAAAAAGATATTGTAGTTTAGATACCCACTGAGAAAAGGTAAAGTCATACTGTCATTTGACTAGGTCTGCCAACATTCACAGACTGTTGTTAAATCCTTCATCTTACTCCTTTGCTTTCATCTTTATAAAGATAATATTTTGAAATTACTTCACATGTTAATAATAAAGATTAAATCTTTATCCAGGCATGGAAAAGCCATGAGGTACTTTATGTACTTTCAAACAGTCACACAGGTTGTCTGAACAGACTTTACTGAACAATTCAGTTTGCCTTCTTCTCTGGGAGAAATCAAGCTATCCCCACCCATCATTGCAGAATAAACACACACACAAACAAATAAAATAGTTCATCATTGAAAATAAGTTAATATTTTAAGACAATTTGACAGTCTCATCAGATCTAGAGTAAAATCTGTCTTGCCCTAAAGTAGCTTTAAAACAGACTTTGAACTAGTGCAAAGCTCACAGTCACAACTACAAATAAAATCTTATATCCTCATCTTTATTCCACACACTAACATAGACTACAACCTTACTCTGTGAAAGTAAAATGCAAATCCTACGCTAATGTCAAGGCAGAGAACTATGGCCTGGCTATAGCCAAGATTCCCTCCTGAGCTCAATCAAGTCATCTCAATCAAAAGAAAAAAATCACTAACATCAGCTATAATTAGTGGATACCTCCTTCTCTGACAAAACAAACAGCTGCTTTCTTTCCATTTGAAGTTAGAAAGCCACGAAAAGTTAAGAACCATGGAAGAGAAGCTTATGGGTGATGCAACTGTAATAAATTTCTTAAGGAGAAAAAACAAATCTTGTTTGTTCATTGTCTGCCTTCTCTCAAAAAGAAAAACAATTAATTTTGTAAGAAATTCTTATCTTCTTCGATTTACATTTTCACTAAAAGTTGCCACACTTTCTTAGAACTTCCCAAAGATCAAACAATGTCAATTGGTTACTAACTTGATTTGCAATTCATTTTTAAATTAATTATCCTTACACTTACCATTAGGACAAGAGAGAAACAAGTGCATCCAGAAATTTGCTCCGGTCTTCTGTTTTCAATTCAATTACTAAAATATGAAATATATTACAAGATGTAAATAACTGAAAGATATACCAGATGTCACACTTAGAGAATAGTAGTTCCAAGAATACTTATTTATATTCTTAATGTTTATATTCTTAATCAACTTTAAGAATAAAAAGGAGAAACTATTTATTTGGATAAAATGCAAAGGACATTGTTTAATCCTGCTTTTAGATTTTGGCAAACTGATTTCTAGGTGCTCACTACATGATGTAGCAGCCACTCTTCAAATGCAGGAATGTTTCTTTGTATGTTCAACATGCATACCTAAGTATGTATTGTCAAAAACTCTTTTTTAAGTACATACAAAGATAGGCAAATCTCATAACTAGTTTTTTCAAAGACAGTAAAGAAGGCTTCTCATAAAATTAATACCGTACTTGGTTTGGCTGCTTAAATATAAAAACTCTCACAGATTTTTAACTGAACTGCATATATGAAAATTACTACTCCATACAAAACATAAATTGCCTCCTAAAAGGATATGCAAGGTGCTGCTTAGTAGCTTGTAATTTCTGCACAACAAGATAGCCCTTAGAAAAAGACTGACATGAAGTGTAGTTTGTTTTCACTAGACACAGGAATAGCGTTATCACGTAGACACCCCTGGTGTTTGCACCCAAGACGTACAGGACTGAGCTCAAGGCCACTGTTCTGCTCTGCAGAGGCTGCATAAACACTGACCCCTAAAGGGCTATTTGGGGGGGACACACGAGAGGCCGCGTTACTCACTTGACAGCTCAAAATGGTTGTGTAAAGTCCTAGAATTGGTGCTGTCTGCAGCTTTCTCAAATGCTCTTCCAAAAAAGCTAGAAGATAGAGAAATACAAATGATCATTACAGAACAGTATATATTTACTAAGGTAGAAGTATGGAACTTCTTCCTTGCTGAGAGCTGATAATATTCAACATATAGTTCACTTAAAGTACAAAAATCTTAACATTGCAGGCTTGAAGAAATCAAACCCTGTGTCATATGATGAACCATCTCCCTCTTTTAAGATAAAGAAATACTTAAGAGGGAGGGGAAAAAAAAAGAACAAACTTGCAACAAAGCTGGGGAACATCTGTATCACCTCTCAAAGTATCTCATGCATACCATATGCAAAATGCAGGTTTTTAAGAATTATACAAGGCAAGTCAACATATTCCATGCTAAATACATACAAAAAAATATATATGCTTCAGAAACAGGAAGAGTCTATAGATAACCTTTAGTAAGAATTTTTAAACAAGATGCTTACTTCTTTTTGTCAGAGCTTTCTGCCTCTGGAGGAATCCCCACCATGATCACAGTTCCCTGCTCAACATCCATTGGTGCAGCCATTATCAGTGGCAGCAATTTACAACGCTTGTTTTTCGTCTGGAAGTCAGAAAGCCTCTTTGTTAGACAAAGCTCAGGAACAATTTAGTTTCAGCTCCCTGTATTACAAATGCTCATCTAAGGATATACAGCTATAAAGCAGTTCAACAGAAGGTGGTTTCTTTACATAATCTCTTAATCCCCTTCTTTCTTACAGTAAAAGTCAAATTAAGGACCAATAGAATTTTCAGTTCTTCTCTGATCTTGCAGTTAATTTTAACACAGAATTATAGAGAGACAATATATGATTTGCAGTAAAGGAATAACATAACAGAAGAAATGCAGATATAGGTATCTAAAAACTTAGACTGGGCTTTGTTTTGTTGTGGGGTTTTTTTCAATAATAATTTTACATTAAAATACAACAGATAAAATATTGACAAACACACAGTCTTACTAGAAATTATTTTTCACTGTCATATTGTTTTACAGCAGTAAATTGTAACTTCAATAAATTCTGTAACATAAATTCAAAAATAATTATGAAGACTGAAACATTTTTAGACACTTAAGTAAATGAAGCAGAAGTTTGTTTAGTATTCTGTTCTTAAGGTAAATATTTTGCAGTAGAGTTTTAAAAATTAAGATTAGTTTATTCACTGTATGTAACTTTCAAAGTCAGGACAGACAGATACAATCTGTCAAGGATGGGCCACCATAAATTTCATTCACAAATTGGGAAATCCTCACTGTGGAGAATTTTCCATCTTAAAACCTCATTTTTATTTGAAATGTGTAACCAATAGCTCAAAAGATAAATGCAATTTCATTTCAATTCCATTAGTTACAGATGTCAGAGCATTTAATTTAAACAGACACAGAAATCTTTAGGTAATTTACTGGTCCTTCAACACTGTGGGTTTTTTTGGTGAGTCAGGTTAACTTTTCAAACTACATATTTAGTGATATGATCCCTCAAAACTTCCAAAATTACACACAGATTTTTATATTGCAAGTATCTTAAAACTTGGATGCTACAAAGGCTGCCAGGCAGGTATATCCTTGAGCAGCATCCACAGACATGCTAAAATTATCCAGTCAACAGAAAAACATGATTAAGATTCTCATATCATGTTTTTAATAATCAACTGCAAGTACCCAACTGAACAAGAACTACTACACAAACCAGAAGCTTGTTAGTCAAAAGCTTCTGATTTACTTACAGAGCAAACAAATGATTTGAGTAAGTATTTACTCAGCAGACACAGAGACACTGGTTTGGAAAACAGTTTCACATCTGGTGTGCCCTAGGATAAGAAAAATTATTTCAATTACAATCCCAGATGATTCTTCCATTTATTTATTTTTTCTATCTACTGACAAGTCTAAAAGTTTTGTGCCTCAAAGAACACTAACAAAAACCATTACAATATAGGAGTCTGAGCCCACCCACTTGACTTGGATATGAAGCCCTCCCACCTTTAAGAGGACTGATTTTTCCCCTGGGATGCTCAGGGTAAATGTAGGTATCGACCCATCAGAGGACAACAGTTTCTTTCTAACTCAGTCATTCTTATTAAGTCAAGCAGTAGGGAAAACTTATTCAACTTTGAGACAGGCAAAAAACTAAATTTCTGACCTCCATGAGAGAGCAATAGAGAAAAGGCCCCTGAGAAATTACAAGATTGGTGCAAATACAGCTGGCTACTGTCTGCTGAATGGCACGTAACTGCTTTTTGGCTAGGTCCAGCCCTTGGTGTAGTTTGTCCAGGTTACCCCTGCAACAGAAAGAATAAACACTTTCATCTAAAAAGTTTTTCCACACAAAAGTGAGACCTCTATAACCACTTTTCATAGGGATGGATAACCCGTGCCCCCTAAATAAAATTGTAAAAGAATGAAGAGATATATTTTCAGTACCTGGAGAGACTGTCCAAAGCTTTAATGAAATTAGATGTTTCAGGCCCCTCTTTCTCTATATTCTCCATGAGAGAAGCTGTTGCATAAACTATATCACTTGCTGAGAACTTGTTCTTAAAGCCAAAGTGAATGCTGAAGGTCTGAACTCTT
Source organism: Chaetura pelagica (assembly GCF_000747805.2). NCBI lineage: Eukaryota > Metazoa > Chordata > Aves > Apodiformes > Apodidae > Chaetura > Chaetura pelagica. The sequence continues at coordinate 5,114,662 of NW_009953217.1, forward strand.
AAATCCTTCATTCTGAAAAATTAAATAAAACCAGTAAAGATTATTAACATTATTATCAACATTGACCAGCCATCTTCTCAGTAAGTTCATGTTGAGAACATTGAGACAAATAATATCCAAACATTTGCAATGAGTTTAATATTAGTCTATCAATCTAAAAAGCATATTTTTTAAAACAGACTTCAGACAAAAATATTTAAGCTTAACTGAAATGTATTTTCAGATAAAGCATTTGTATTTAACACAATTTACCCAAACTTGTTTGCAGATTCTTCAATCATCTCCCGAAGATTTTCTTTCAAAGACATGTCCATGGAATTAAATTTCTGTTTCACTTGTTTCAAAGGCAAACTAAAACCAGAATGAAAGATACATGGATAGGCATGCCAGGAGAAACCTTTTTCTTTCCTTTCATGAGACTTTCTTAATTTTATATAATTTAGCAAGTCTGACCAAGCTGGTTTGCTTTTTCTATTCTTCAGTTATTGAAGAGTGGGTGCAAGAAAGCATAGATTGCTAATCCACTATTCCATAAAGGCATACAGCTGAAGTATTCCTCATACAAAGAATCACAGAATCTTAGGGGTTGGAAGGGACCTCAAAAGATCATCTAGTCCAACCCCCCTGCCAGAGCAGGATCCCCTAGAGCACATCACACAAGAACACGTCCAGGTGGGTTTTGAAAGTCTCCAGAGAAGAAGACTCCACAACCTCTCTGGGCAGCCTGTTCCAGTGCTTTGTCACTCTCACAGTAAAGACGTTTTTTCTAATGTTATCATGGAACGCCAGGATACACGTTGCATAATTCAGCTCAGAGAGACTTTGCAACTACTCAGAGCCCCAAAATAATATTTTAAAACTAACAAGTCCAGCATTTGCAAGCTATACTCTGAGTATTTTCCCATAATTTATTGAAAAAAGGATTCTTCAATAGAGAGATTTTTATAACTCACCCCATGTCAGCCAAAAACTCCTGAAGCCTCTTCTGCCCTTGCACAGACCAAAGCTTTAGGCTAGCAGAAGTATATGAAGTATTACAGAGACTTTCATAGAGAGACCAGTGCTGATAAAGTGCCAGGCGCAGACTGAACAGGAATTATGGAAAATAATTATAAACACATATATCATGTGAGGTTACAAATAGTAACAGAGCTCCACAACTAGTAAGTAAGTCTTTAGTTTCCCTTACATATTGCATTTCTGTACTACATACAGTAACTAAAAGCCACAGGTGCACGTGACACAAGACGAGCAACATTGACTTGTAACTAATTCTGAAAGGTTAAGCTGAACTGAAGCTCCATGAGCTATTGAAAGATGGATTAATGTTCAGCAAAATAGTCACATTTCCAGTTTTTTCATTCCATTCTCAGCAGAAGAGGTGGTGATGAATTTTTTTTTCCCCTGGATAAAAACTCAACTGAGGTACCCCAAGTGGGTAGAGAGACTTTTCCCTAGATCTTAAGCAAGGATACTCATATTCAAATGCTATTCTCATGCAGTCAATCGACAGAGCATGTTCTTCATCCTCATTGCGGTGGTTATGACGGGAGACATGACGCTGCAGGATTCCAATGTCCGTCACATACTTCATCCTTTAAAAAAAACAAATGTGTTACTTCACTTTCTCCCTCTGTATTTTTGTACTCAGCACGAAAATGCTTCCTTAAGATTACACTGACATCAAAAGCATGAAAACTGCAGATAGCTTGAAAAAAAGACCAAGCAACTTGTTAAATAATGTTCTTTCAGGATTCAGCCAAACACCCACGCAATTAAAACTAAAATAAAACCAATACAGGGAGACAGACTGACCCATTAAATTAGTTACTTTTTACATTTATCTCCTTAAAAACATCAGTGCATTAGTAACAACAGAACACCGGAACTCAAGCCCACACACGGGCTACTAGAATTCTGATGGTATCTTGTAGAAAATAAGAAACAAAAAAAAAAGGAGAAAATCTGAAACTCGTTAATTTAAACTGGAAAAGAACCTGGAGGATACAGAACATACTTTTTTTTTCCTTTAGTAAAACTCTATCAACTTCATATTTACATAAACTACTGTTGAACACAATTTCTTCCTGCATCAGAAGTGCTTGTTTAAGAATTTTGTGAAAAATAAAGTTAGTTTAAAAATTCGAAATAGTAGAAAATGAAAATACTTTTTTTTCTGATGTATATTCCCAGTTTTGGAAGGAGTGAGATCAATTCAGTCCTTAAGATATTTAATGTCACTAGTTATTAATTATCTTGTGTTATATTAATTCTCATATGTTTCATGATCTGTTAATTGCTATTAGCTAGTCCTAAAAATAAAATGTACAAGACAGACAAATGACAACAACTACACAAATAATAATAATAATGAATTTAGGAAAAATCTTTCTTACTGAGTGATTTTATCTTGGACCCATTGATCTGTTAGGCCAACAATAGCCCACCTAAAATTGGGGAGGAAGGGAAAAAAAAAAATTAAACAAAAAATATTCCAGTACATTTAACTCTCTAAGTATGTAACAGAACAAGTCAAAAATGCTGTTTACCAACTGTACATAGAAGTTAATAAAAAAGCTATATACCATTGCTTTCTTTTCAGTAGACATACACCTATAGTACCATCCTCCCTTTTTCCACACAAAATCTATCAATTGCTTGTAATTAATTTAGGTCCTCCAACTCAAGACATTCATCTGCTCAAAAACTAAACTGCAACCTCAAACTAAAAGTTTTGTGAAATATTCTCTCTTTCTATTATGGGTTTAAGCTTCTAGCCTCTATGGAGAACAATAATGGCAACATACCACAACATGTCATTCAGGTCTTTAGACATGATCCATGCCAGATCAAACATCACCATGGCAGACTACAGGAGGGAAAAGCAAAACAAGAGGGTAAGTGAACACATAACTCTCAATTACTTAACAAATAGAACATTATTAAATTTGCCAAATATTAGCAAGTTAGCTCTAGAAATCACACTTGAGTCTGACAATCTACCAGTGCCTTACTTCTTAAGACCCTAAGCAGAAAGAAAAATCTTTTGCACTCCTCTGAAAACCTGCATTATATATAATGTAGCACTTAACAAAACTTTAAAATAATCAGACAAGAGGCTGGATGACAGAAGGAACAGTTTGATGTCCTAAATGTTACATTTGAAATATCTTGACACTAAAAACTCTGAAAGGCAAACAGCTCCCTAAAAGCTAAAGTCTTTTTGTAAGTATTTTGTGCATAGATAGATACTTTGGTCAAGACCTAAAAAAATTAGACTATCAATTTTTTTTATACCAGCATTGAAGTTACCAGACAACACAAATATGAATAGTTCTGGTTTATCATTTACCCCCACTGTTAACATGACACTATCCACTGTGACTCACTTGTCTGCTGTCTGCCATCTGTATCTTATACATAACAGTAAGATACAAAAATAACAAGATATAGCAGTATTATAATAATGTATAGTATTATTAGATCATAATGACATTGTATTAGATAATTAAAACATTGTCTACTGTCCAATTGCCTTTCCACTGGTGCCAGTGTTTTTATGGCAAACAAGAGTTCATACTTACTGAGGTCCCATGGTATTCATATTGCTCATAATCAAAAAGAATTTCTCTTCTAAAAAAGAAAACAAATAAATAAAACATTTGAGTGGTAAATTGATCACTAGATTCAATTAAAAACAGAAGCCAAGAATTGTAAAAGAAAATCTAAATTTTGTTTTAGCAAGTAAAAAAAATAAACTTGGGCTTAAAACGATTCTAGCAGGCAGTTAGATTTTAGTTGCAAAGTGGAAACCACATTGAAATGTACTCATCAAGTAAAAAGAAAATAATGTATTCATTTGTTATTCCTCAAATCCTATTTTCTTATCAGATTTGTTCCTGCTCATTCCTATTGACAATAGTGGGATTTGTAAAGGAACAAAACTGAAGCAAATTTTACACTAAAATAGACAAGGTAAGAACACTGAAGCACCTTCAACAGAAGGCAATGCACCTAACCCTACTTAAATATATAAATTGCTATTTACAACTATCCTCCATTTAAATATTTTATTTTTATGTAGTAAATGCCTCTCTCCAATTTCTGAATAAAGTTAGAATTAAGGCATCCTGCAAATCAAGCAGCAGTGTCACAGTTTTGTATTGTCAACAAGATTTTAATCAAAGAAGAAGAGAAAGTAAAAGAGGTGCAAGCACCATTAAGAGAGGAAAACACACCTGCGTGCCTCCCATTCTCGCCTTTGTCGCCGTTTCATGGTTCTCTCTATTACATCCTGGAAATTAATTTGGATGTTTTAATTAACTTGGATGTTTGGATGTTCTCCTTCCTTATATATTTAAACTCTATACATTGCATAATCAGCTTGAAAAAAAAAAATTAACAGCTTCTAGACTAGCTTTTGAGTATATAATTTAGAGATTTTCCTATGACTTCCTGCTTTTGTTGAGTTCCCTACTAATCTAGAAAAGGAGCTAAAATGGACAAAGTTAATAGAAAAGTAATATTACATACATATTAAATCTGAGAATGTCTTTACATTTAATTTTCTTCTAATATGACTGCCCTCAAGCCTTTGCTTCCTTGTATGGTATAAATGGAAAATATGCTCTAACAACATACAGCAAATATAATGTTTTGTGTCTACCCTAACATACTTGTTATTTACTGCTACACAGACTGACAAAATGTATTGCTAAATTATTTTTCTTCTCAAACAACTATTAAAAACAAAGTTTATATCTAATAAGTTGTTTGCTAGACTGAGAAGCCCAGAACACATAATCAGAGATCCATCTCTTCAGTTACACACTTATTTGATTACACAGTTATGCACAATCAAGTTCAAACCTTGCTTTTTTATACGAAGAAAATATTTATGTGCAGAGCAGTTAATGAAACATTCTGTATATGTGAAACTCAACTGGTTTTAGTAGATTATTTTTAAATCTTACAGTTGAATTTGTGATCTAATGGAACAGTTTTTAAACTCATGACCATGATGGTAAAGTACATGTAACAACTGTTTTATTTTCCATCTTTTCACAGCAAAGTAGCAGAAACACACCTCTTCAAAACGTCTGCGCTTTTCTGAAGGTTCTGACCCATCACTTTCATTCTCTGAGTCCTCTTCTTCATCCTCTTCATCTCTGAAGATGTCATCATAGGCAGGAACATCGAGATCATCGTCTTGTTTAACTAACAGTTTAATCTAGCAAGAAATAAAACATTTAAAATAAATTGTTTTATTTAGACAAATTAGAATACTGCAGATACAGAGTAAGAGAAACTAAAAATTTGTTTTTTCTATAACTGATTACTGGCATAACAAAAATGCTACTTTTAATACAAAGACCATTCTTATTCATACAAAATTAGAGTAAAATTTTATTTATTGATTACAGATGATCTCCAGAGGTCCCTTCCAACTCCTGGCATTCTGTGATTCTGCAATTACAGCATTACTGAAAGAATTATCTTTTTTTAATGCTTTTTGAAGTCCTGTTGTCAAACAATTTGAGCTTAATACTCCAAGTGCTGCTAGATGCTGAAACATGTTACATTCTGGAGGCTGTTTAACCTTTGATTTGTAGCAGTTTCATGTACAGCAACAGAATTAACAAGTGCTTCCTACTGACAACTATCACATGATTAATGTATATGTTTTATTACTGAAAACATTTTGGTTTTTTCTGATTGTGTACATTACAACTGCAAATATCCATTAATACTGCTTCCAAACCCACTAGCTAAAACTGTAAACAGTTTTGCAAAATACAGAGAAGTCCTTATACAACCACTTTGTGCAAAAATTTTGGTTATAGAAGTGCTTACCTGTGTGTCATTGTAAACATTCACTACATTGATAGGTCTGTGGCTGTCACATACAAAAAAATAAGTGTCTTCCTCAGGCTGCAAGATCTCCAGAAGGTCAACATTGGCACCACAATTAATAAGAACAAAATACTTAAACTGGAAAAAAAGAAGGAAAAGAACAAAACACATAAAAAAAGATTTTTACTTCAACTGGCAGGAAACATAGAAGACTGAAAACATCTTCACAAAACCTCTAAAGCACTCATCATTGCCAAAACTTTTATTTATTTTCTGATATTTAATAGAGAAAAAAAATTAGTAAAACAAAACACCAAATTCAGAATTGACAGGCATCCAATACAACCCCCTTTTATATCTCAAAACATGCCCAACTTAAGTTGAATCTATGAAAATTATAGCACATTAGTCTGAGCTGATGTAAAAACTTGACAAGGTTATTACTGGTATGTAAAAATTTAAGCCCTATTTTGAGTTAACTGCTAACAACAATCAGTTTAGGAGCTGCCATTTTAAGTTGCATCAAGGGAAGAAATTAATGTCTATATAAGAGGAGCTGCTTCTTAAAATTATTTCCAGTATTTTCTCACCTGATCCTTATGCTCAAGAAAGGCAGTTTCAAGTTCTTGCCATCCAGATACTGGGACAAGTGTGTATTGCACATGGTCACATTGAAACAAAGCCTGAAAAAAACAAAAACCCCACCTGTTAGGAAAGATGAGAGGAAACAACAACCTCTTTTACAAACTATACCATGCTGTAGTTCCATTGCTACAAATCTTTGTCTTGAAGACATCTCAAATAACAGACCTATGTGAACTTTGGGAGTATGACTTTCCAGTTTTCAGTGTCATAAGTCATGGAATAAATAAATTGTAAAAATAGATTAAACATTCATACTTTCCCCAGTTCAAAGCTATTAAAAGGATCCCAGGGCATTATTCCTTTTACTGTTGGCTTGCAGTGAAAATGAACAAAAGACTTACCTGGAGTATTTTACAAGCACATAATGCATCAACATCTGAAGCAACAAGAAGAAGAACACGCTGCAAAAATTAGGATAACAGTATTAATATATTAAGATAGGCACCAAATCTAATGAGCTGTAAGACCAGAAAGTAAGAAATGTAAGTAGACATCATCGTAAGCACAAAACAGGATTGCTTCTGAATGGGCATTGCCACCAAAATCAACGGATTTGGATCCCTGTAAATATGAACAAGAAACAACTCCATAGAAATAGGTCAGCTGCTTTGATAAAATGTAATTATTCAGGCTCCTATGAACTGCACAGAGGTTCAAAGCTAGTCAGTCCTACAACTTCATCATGTCTAGAAACACCTATGTTTTCAGCATGGAATCTGGAATGGTTTTGACTAAAGAAAATCTGTAACAAAAATAGGAACAAGGCCACTCTTGATTTTGGAAAAAAACCACAACAACAAAAAATCCCCAAACTGGCGGGTTTCTCGACTTACATTTTTTTCCATGTTTTGCACACAATAGAAGCCGAGTAAAATGTTTTCATTTGTAGAATCCATATAATGCCACAGGTAGAATTACTAAAACACTGCCCAAGAAACGCTTTACCCCCTCAGCATACACATCTGCTCTGAAGGAAGTTAAGCAAACTCTGGGTTATAAAACAAAGCGGCTCATCAGACCTTACGCAAAACTGCAAGAGAAGCCACAAATAAGCCAGAAAACAAGATTTAGTGCCTGGGCCAACACCAAAATTATTAATAATGAAGGGAAAAGCAACACAAAAAACCAAAACAAATCTAGAGACGTCTTAGCTAAACCAAAGATCTACAAAAATACCCAAAGCACTCGCGAGAAAGATGAATTGCAAATAAAACCTCAGGCGAGAACTCGTAGCAGAGACAGCAACTTCGGGCCGCGTTTCCAGCTGCACAGACACGACGGGGAAGGATATTTTTACACTTCACGGCGGCCCGAGGCCTCGCACCCGCCCCGGCAGCCCCGGGGCCGCGGGCAGCGC
>NW_009953217.1:5122648-5122974 GCF_000747805.2 Chaetura pelagica
CCTTCGGCCAATGGAAAAGCGACCGCCCCGCCTTCCCCGAGCCAATTGGACGAACTGCCCGAGTCACTCCGAGACTTGGCCAATGGGATTAGGAAGAGGGAGGCGCGACACGTGGGACTGGCCAATCCCAGCAGGAGCTCAGACGGAAGCACCGTGTTGGCTTTGTTGTCATGTCTGCCATCTTTACTACGGGTGCATTGTTCGGTTTACCCTTTAAGTGACTTCGGCGAAGAGGTAGCAGGGACCGCCTCGACACTACCGGGCTGAGGAAGGGCCGAGCGGCCAGAAAACCCTGCCAGAATGGCCACATTGGTGGGTCCCAAAGC
>NW_009953217.1:5123148-5131312 GCF_000747805.2 Chaetura pelagica
CCCGGGCCGGGCCGGGGTTCCCGGCCGGGCGGGGCCGGCGCCGATCAGCTCAGCTTCGGTCTGGCTGAGAGTTCAGGCGGTGCTTTCACTCCAGCACCCTCTGGGTACCTATTAACACCCTCTGTGTGTTCCTTCTCCCCCAGTTCTCCTTCAATATGTTCGACCACCCCATCCCGCGGGTTTTCCAGAACCGCTTCTCCACCCAGTACCGCTGCTTCTCGGTGTCCATGCTTGCCGGTCCTAATGACAGGTCAGATGTGGAGAAAGGCGGGAAGAGTATGTGCATGTTTTATTTTGACTAATAACCTGTTGGGAGAGTGTTTGTGAATAATGCCAAGCAGTGCAACTTTGGCTGCAGGAACCTTTTCGAGCAGCATTTAGACGTTCTCTGTGCTTCCTGGGCGGAGCTGGCAGAGCTCCCTGGGTGGGGCTTTACGAAGGAAGGGAGCTTTTAGGTCATTGATGTGTAATTAAAAAACTCACCGAGCGAGTCCTTGTTTATGAGCGTTAGAAAAATACGTTCTTCTTTTTTTGAGGGCTTTTGTTAAAATCTTAGCCCCATTATGAGCCATGGAAACTTATGATGAAGGACTTTTTCCCCCCCTCCTCGTTGTACCTCACTTGGCTTGGACAAAGGGAATAGATTTGCCAGTTTAATTTTCATGCTGTAAGACTAGTGCTGTGTTGTTTTGAGTTGGTATCGATGTAAGAGCAACAATAAAGCCCAAACAAATAAAACTACCTTTAGGAAATGTTTTATTTATTTATCTTACCTTATCACTAGGTATTATAAAACCTTATCATTTTATTCTGATTGAATTCTGAAATCTCTGTGCAAACTCCTGTATTTGTCATCATTGATTCTACTGACATCTCTTGCATAAAAATTACTTTGAAGAAGCTTTCTTAGAATGTCCTTTATTAGGGCAATTTTTGAGAAAGGAATGATAAAATTGTATGCTGTGTGCTCTTTGTGCAGTCATATTTTTGCTAATCTTATGTTCTTATTCATTTCTGCAGTAATTATGCCACCATCAGCTTTGGATCAACTCAGTAAGTGAATATTTTATTCTGGAAAAACAACATTAGAATATGAGCAAATGCATAAGTAAATACCACAATATTTTAGTTGTGAAAATCTAACTTAAATAAAGAATATGAGACTAATTAGTTCAAAAAGTGCATTTTGGAAGTACTTTGTCAGAATTAAAGAGGCTTGTCTGCCTTCAAGTACAGATGTATGAAGTGTTGGGCTCCCTGAGGCATGAATCAATATGTATTAACTATAAATAGAATATTCAGTATAATGGTTACAGTTAATCCAATAGATTCTTAATCTCAACCTGGTTTTCTTGGATGCTCTTGTCTGGAGTAAAATTAATTTTAAAGACAAAATAAATGGTAGCTTTGAAATGGTGAAAAGGCTAACTCAATCAATAGGTTAAATGGTCTTTACTGGCCTTTTTAACTAAGAGTTTAACTTGAGTTTTTTGCCTTAATAGAATTTGTTTAGTCAGGATTTAATTTTAAAATAGGCAGGGCCAATTATAATCTGTTAGGTGGAAGCTAACTGATAATAGCATAAGGACATAACATTAAGAAATTCTTCTGCCAGTACCTACTGTCTGCTCATCTTTGAGCTTGGGGAAACGTTGGAGGAGCATCTAAAGCTCTTAATGTGGTGGCAATACAGCACTAGTGTGTCTGCATTCTCTCTTGGATTTGTAGTTTTGAGCAGTTGGAATGATGGTGTGGCAGGAATCTTCTCCTGTAGACTGGCCCAGTCTCTTGCTAAAACCTTTAATCTGGAAAAGCTTCAGAAATGTCTTAGTGGCTTTAAACAAACACATTTTTTTCTTCTTTCTCACCAGGCCGACTTAATATTACCTACCCAATGCTGTTTAAGCTGACCAACAAAAATTCAGACCGAATGACACACTGTGGGGTGCTTGAATTTGTGGCTGATGAGGGCATATGTTACCTTCCACACTGGGTGAGTTGTCTCATGCTGAACTGTCAAAACCTGAAGAGTAGCATTACTGAGGTGCCAGTTTAATATTAAAGAGGCAGAATGTTTCCTGAGAGTGCTTGTCTTCACTAGTCATCTTCCCAAAACAGCTTTCAGTCACAGCTCAGGTTTTCCTCCTTGAGAGTTTAACTAAGTAAAGCAGGCTACTTTTTAAGATGCACCTGACTGTTCTTCCTGAAATTAAACCATGGTAAACTGGTGCATTTCAAGGCAGATGGTGTCCCCAACAAAAACAGGTATATGCAAAGAGGTTTAAAAACATCAGTCATGTTGATAAGTGGTTTGTATCTTTGTTTCCGTTCTTGCAGATGATGCAGAACTTGCTGCTGGAAGAGGGAGGCCTTGTCCAAGTGGAGAGTGTTAATCTTCAAGTTGCTACTTACTCAAAATTTCAGCCACAGAGTCCAGATTTTCTTGACATCACCAATCCCAAGGCTGTGTATCCTTCCTGTTCAATTATGGAGTATGGGACAAAATATACAGAGATGTCTTAATGTCTTGTCTACAGTAGTGATGACTTAAACCACGTTTGAGAGAGCAAGGGTCAGAGTTGTATAACATAGTAACTCTAAAGATTTGATGTTGCATTTCAAACAAATTTTTCATCTTAACATACTCTGAAGATTGGAAAATGCATTGAGAAACTTTGCTTGTCTAACTACTGGGGATGTTATTGCCATCAACTACAATGAAAAGGTACAGTATACAACACCACTTCATAAAAGTTTTGTTTGGATACCATCAATTTGAGGAAAAAAATCTGCCCCATGTAAAAAAGTACATTGTATTTCAGTGGACTGTGACCACCTAAAGCCTTTGACTACGTCTTGTGAATAGATTTTATAGATGAGCATTCTTGGCAGCACATGTGCACATTTGATCACTTGGGATTGTAGACTAAGCTCAGTTTTTGGATGTTGGTGCTAAAACAATCAACACAGAGCTGTGCAGTGGTGTTGAAAATCTACCAGATGGTAGATTTTATTATCTGTTTTGTGTTGGAGCTAAAAAAGGATCAGTGAAGTCTCCAGACCTGCTTTTTTTTGACTCTGGGGAAAGTAAATTTTTGTGCTGTTGATGTTTTTACAAGTCAAGGGACAGGCTTCATCCTAAATTAATAATTTGTTTTCCAAAAATGCAGGTTAAGGTATGGTAAAAGGTAGGTTCTCTGGCTGCAGCACATACCAACCTTTTGAGTTGAAAATATTTGCTCTCAAGTTCTGTAGAGAGCCTGCAGTAGACAGTCTTCAATGTAAAGAGCACTTCAATTTTCTTGAGGTTATCTGAAGGGAAACGTTTAAATACACTTTTTTCGTTGTGTTTTTTTTTTTAAATGTACAAGTTGAGCTCTTTCATCTGCAATCTTAAAATATTCATTGCTGTTTCAGATCTATGAGCTTCGAGTAATGGAGACCAAACCAGACAAGGCTGTGTCCATCATAGAATGTGATATGAATGTAAGTGAGAGCTGATATGGAAACTCTGCCTATACTGTGTCCTCCCAAAAAGAGAGGGCATCTCATTCAGTGGTAGCTCAGTACACCAACCACCTCTGATACCACAGGAGAGGTAAAAATTGGATGGAATAGTGAAGTTGAGTCATTTGAGAGTGCCCCATGTACCACATCTGTAGTCTTGAACTGCAACTTTATGTACCATCAGGTGACTGTAGTGCCTAGAATTTAATGTTTTGCTTCAACATGTTTTGTGATCTGAGTTTAATTTAGCAGCCTTGTCTGGATTCAAACTCCAGTGTTACTCATACAATTATAGAATCATAGGGGTTGGAAGGGACCTCTGAAGGTCCAGTCCCTCTCAAGTCCAACCCCCCTGCTGCAGCAGGAACACCTGGGGCAGATCACACAGGAACGTGTCCAGATGGGTCTTGAAAGCCTCCAGAGAAGGAGACTCCACAGCCTCTCTGGGCAGCCTGTCCCAGGGCTCTGTCACTCTCACAACAAATAAGTTTCTCCTCATGTTGAGGTGGAACTTCGTGTGTTGTAGCTTGGTGCTCATCCTATCACAGGGCAGCACTGAAAAGAGACTGGCTCATTCTTGACATCCATCCTTCAGGTATTTATAGACATTAATAAGGTTATTGTGGGGCTCTGTTTTACTGTTCTATTTTGGTTACACACTAAGACTTATTATTGGGAGCTTTAGTCTTTTTAGTTCTGAGTTTAAATGTTTAACAAGCAAACCTCAGTTTTTTCTGTTTTTTTCTGGATCAAAATGGAGTGATAGATGTGGAGTTTTGAGGAATAGTAGTATAAAGTAGGACGGTAGTATAAAGATTAAGATTTAAAAAAAAAGCTTACTTTCATGCTTCTTGTGTAAATAGGTGGATTTTGATGCTCCTTTGGGGTACAAAGAACCAGAAAGAAGTGCACAACATGAAGAGACTGCAGTAGGTTAACTTTCTGTTCTTCAATAATATATTCCTTTTAAATCTTGCTTCTGTTGGAGTAGTGATCACCAACATTCTTTTTTCCTGAAACAATTTCTTAAGACTTTAAACTTTACTTACCACATGTTTTTGCTTGTGGTACTTTGGAGATGGTTGTTTACTACTGGTTGATTTTGGAAAGGAATTGTTCTGAAGTTTTGTTTAGTCAGAAATATGTGGAACTGTTTTGCTGTGTTCTGCATATCACAACATGAACACAGTGAACTGACTTCTTTTTTCCCTCACAGGATGTTGAAGCAGACCACAGTGGTTATGTGAGTGACTTAGGATTTCGTGTAAGTTCCCTATTTCTGCTAGTTTCTGAATGTTGTAAAATGGTGAGGGAAAGTTGTTGGAAACAACTGCAGAATTACTAGTACCTCTTCTTAGAGGTGGTGGTCATTTAAGTGGCCATTATCTGGCAATGTTTTGTGGTGCCTACAGCCAGGAACTCTCTGATATGCTGTCTTTACAAGGGCAGTCTATAAATGGGAGGCTGAAACATGCTCTTACACCCAGGGTTCATCAGCTCATATGTACCAAAAAAGAAACATGCTGAATGATATAATTAAATAAACATGGTAGTAAGCTTTTACAGCATATAGTTTCCTGGTGCAGTGTGCTTTTAAATACAAGATATAGTTAAATTAAAACTTGTTATCTATACATAGGCATTCTCAGGATCTGGGAACAGACTGGATGGCAAGAAGAAAGGTGTTGAGCCTAGTCCCTCACCAATCAAACCAGGAGACATTCGAAGGTACGTTTGTTCAGTTCTCAGCAAGTGAAGGATCCATGTTTGAGTGGAGGTTTGTTGTGGTTTTATTTCTGCTCCTGCAATATAAGCAAGCTAATTTTGTCATAAGTTTGCATTTAGAAAAGAAATAATCTTCTAGATGGACTGTGGTGTCCCTGATTATTTAAGAGGCAGATCCTAAATCAATGCTGTCAAAACTCACTTATTCAACTCTAGTTCTATAGCAGACAAGCAGGAAGAGGCAGCAGGTCTAGACTGGGCTGGATCTGGTGATGTACAGAACCCTGCCAGTTTTCTACAGTGAAATTTGATGTAGAGCAAAATCTTTTTTGAGTTGGATGGATAACCAAAGCCAAGCCATGTATGGGTTTGTTGGTTAGTGGTTTGTTTTTTTTCCTTAGAGGGAAATTTAGAAAAGTCAGGCTTACTGGAACTGCACAGGGATGTGCTTCCCGTGGTGTTCTGTCATTTACACCTGTCACAATAAAACTTGAATCTTTGTGGAAAACCATGTCCGTGGTCGTGTGGAAACCACAGGCTATGTGGAAACTTGCCCACAGCCAAGCTTCTATAGCAGCTCTAGAATCTCATAATTTACTTCATGCAGTGTGTGCCAACCTTCAGAAAATAGTTCAGTGGTTTCACTCTAGAATTATTTGGTAAAGAAAATTTACAGCCAGTTTGGTACGATACTGACAGACATAGAATAGGTCTCACTGTTCAATTGGATGTTAGGCATAAATATTATTTAATAGTATTTTTATGCTTTCTTTTCCAGAGGAATTCCCAACTATGACTTCAAGATTGGTAGAATCACATTCATTAGAAACTCGCGTCCACTGGTTAAGAAAGTCGAAGAGGTAAACAAAGTTGGATGCTTCATAATTTTGCACAGAATTAGAACAATAGAACTGCTGTCCAAATTTGTGGTTCCTCTCTCCATACTTGATTTTTCACAGCACACTTCTGTTAAAAGGTGGTAGTAGTTAGTAAGTGGTTTGAGTTAACTGAATGCAACCTCCAGTGTCCTTGCTTGCTGATTTAAAAAAGATTTGCCTCATACAAGTTTAATAAGTCAGTGCTTGAAATGTCACTGAAATGTTCATACTTAATTTTCAGGAATAAAGTGGTTAATATGTAGATGTAAGGATGTGAAATACCTACAGTCAGTTTCTGATCTGGGGGAATGTTCAGCTTTGATCATTCACAAGCAGTGAACAAAGAGGTAACCACCTTTTTCCCTCTTTCCTTTCTCCAGGATGAATCTGGAAGCCGGTTTATTGCCTTCTCAGGAGAAGGCCAGTCCCTGCGCAAGAAGGGGAGAAAACCCTGAGCTGTGGTTCTGTGAGTCAGTTAGGAGAAAAATAAAATAACAATTGCAGCATATTGGACCTTAGTTATTGCAGTTGAGAGATGGGATCGTTTTTTCAGCACAGGAACACTTCTACTGGATTTGGTTTCATGTTTAAAATTGAAGTTGTCAGGTTGGCTCAATTGAAAATTAAGCTCTAGGAGTTCAGAAGGTATTTTTTTTGTTGTGAACAGAGAAAGTAGATCTCAGATAAACTGAGAAGTAAAACTAACAAGCTCTACCTTACTAAAAGGTCCAGTTCTTACACTGCATCCTCCCCTCTTACATCCCGAGTGGTGATGATCTCATGTTGCTCTGTGCTTGGTATTTTCCTCTCTCTTTGTATCTTTTGCCACAACTTCGGGTAAGCTTTTTGGTGTGGTGCAGATGAAGGCTAATACTTGGTTGTTAAGGACTTTTGGGAAGGGAGTCTCTTTGATCTTACCTTCAGATATTGGATAATAACTCATTCTAAGCAATCCCCCCCTGCAATTGCTTTTTATAATTAGTAACATGCCTTTTACTAGTTCAGATACTCTTTACATACTGTAGCAATCTTGTGACACATGCTGGGGAGGAGGGAGGCCCAGCTGCTCTGCCCACTGCCAGTCCTCTGCTGTGTCACAAGGGGTCAGTGATGACCTGCACACCCTCTGAATGCTGGGGGTGGTCTTGGAGGCTTGGCTGGGCCAGACTACCATGTTCCCTCTGGCAAGATCAAGTAAAGGCTCCTTGGTCACCAGCCTGTGTCTGGTGTGGTTATTTTGGGGGAGAAAAAAAAACACAAAACAAACCTTCTGGGGCCTCTCTCCAGCACTTCCTGCTCAGCACAGCAGAGGTTTTCATGGGAAAATGAGGGGATTTGGGGTGGTGAGAGCTTGGGTTTGTGTAGCAGAGGTGGTGGGGGTGTGGAGGTCACAGGTTGTCAAGAGATCGGCTCCCACACAAATCAGCTCATGCTGAAGTGCAGAGGAGTTTAATGGGAGTTTTGGATGGCTTCCTGCCATGAACATCATTTCCAATGCAATGCCTCCTCAGAGCCTGTATGGCTGTGAATTAGCCTGGGAGTTGATGGCTGTCTTGTTAGCTCATCAGTCTTTGCACACCCCAACGTGTCCTGCAGAACCTGGGAGTAAAGTGTAAAAGACAATTACGTTTTGGGCTGGTGTAAAATGATGCTGCAGAAGGGGTTTGTGTGGGCAGGAGCTCTGCAGCACCGGGAGAAAGGGAAAGGCTTTGGGTGCCCGGGTTCCCTCCCAGGCCCCATCCGCTGCTTGTTTTCTGTGCACCCTTAGGAAAAGCAAGTACTGCCCGGGTGTGAGTTTCCCTTTCGTTAAATCAGGAACAGTAAAACCTCAGTTTCCTTGCAGCTGCGTTGTGAAGATGAATTAACCCCTGCAAAGTGACCTGAGATTCCATAGAAACTCTGTGTCATGATACAGAGCTAAGGTTGGCGCGTAACATCGGCGGGCCAAATTCCCCTCCCACGCTGGAGGAGAAGGGGTTGTGTCAGCACAGCTGAGAGGAAAATTCCAGCCACTCATCCTGACACAAGAAGGAAAGGAGAAAAGCCTCTCTGAG
>NW_009953217.1:5133076-5136478 GCF_000747805.2 Chaetura pelagica
TGCACGGGGAGCTGCCGACCTGCGACCGCTGGCGGGAGGACTACGAGGCCTGCCGGGCCTGGGAGCGGGACCGCGCCGCCAGCGCGCAGGTACCGCCCGCCCGGGGCTCTGCAGGCCGGGGCCGGTGGGAGAAACCCCGCGGCTGCCTGTGGTCGCGCTGTGGTGTCGGGGAGGGCTGGGAAAGCGGGGTGTGCTCGGGGTGCAGGTGGGCGGGGCGGTCTGAACGCCCAGCAGGAGTATTTTCAGTGTTGTGCTGTAGAAGTGGATGATTTTAGTTACACCAAAAGGTGCCGTGTTGCTGGGAAAATGTATTCCCGGGGTGTCCAGAAACGCTTCTGGCTACAGCCCCATGAGAGCCCTTCAGCCCCCCTGGACAACTGGTGGGGAAGGTAGTGCAGAAAAGTCAGTTTCTTCATAATGGAGGAGTCAGAGGCAAACTACAAGTGTGACAGTTAAAAGCATTCATCCTGGCTTCCTTAGATAGCACTTAGCAGCTGTATTTATGTATGATAAATTTTTGTTCCTTGTTTTATCTCAAGCAGTCACAGCAGGAAATAAGATCTGTAAGACTTGAGCCTCCAACACTATCATGGTAATATTTTTTTCCCCCTGAATTCCAGGAAACTCTGTGCAAGAGTGAAAGAGCTCGGGTTATGGAAAAACAGAAATATGCTCCAGTGTGGACATTCAGGAAGAGCCCACCACCTGACTGGTACCTTCCACTTGACCAAGACAAATCAAATTAGCAAGACTGTGATGTTGCAGACCCTGAAACTGCAACCACTCTCCCTTGGTGGTGTGTGTCAATGGCAGTATCCAAAATTACTATAAAAATAAAGGTTTAAATGACTGGAGAGAGATGTGTTTGGTTTTAGGGCAAACCCTTAGAAAGTTAGCAACAATACTTACATGGCAACAGTCAGCTGCTGCCTCCCTTACAGTACAGACTGATGTGATGGCTGTGACATTCTTTCCTCATAACGTAGGAATCTTCCAAGTTAAAGTTAATGCAGAAGAAAAAACTGGGAATGTATGGAGGGATGTGAAATACAAGCCCAGAAAGATTAAATACTCTGTGAAATATTACTTCTTTGTTTTAACATAGCACAAGAGTCAGGTAGTGTAGTTTTGGTGGGTGGTTTACTACCTAGGTAGCTGTTTAAAAATTCCAAACAGGTACTTCATTAATACGTTTTTTACAGTCACTCACCTACAGTATTTTAACCTACAGAAGGAACTGTTTATTCTGATTCCATTTTTTCCTCCTTCAGTCAGCTGAGTAGCACCAAATGAACAACAAACTCCATCACTGGGTGTACACTTTGGTGATATCCACACATTTTCCTTCAGGAGGATCATAACCAGGGAGTGGTGGGGTATAATCAGGTCCATCCCTCTCAAAGGGGAAGAGCCCCTCATCTCGTCTGATCGCTGCCTGATACAGCTCCTCGGATTCCAGGCGCAGTTCCCTCAGTGCCTCTTGCTGTGCTTCCACAAGGGCCTGAATTGCTTTCTTCTCTGCCTCATCTTGTTTCTGCTTAAACAAACACCACTTTTTCAGAAGTAAAACTCGTCTTTCAGTCTCCTCAAATGA
The DNA here is from genome assembly GCF_000747805.2 of Chaetura pelagica. Lineage (NCBI taxonomy): Eukaryota > Metazoa > Chordata > Aves > Apodiformes > Apodidae > Chaetura > Chaetura pelagica. Next base: position 5,134,671 of record NW_009953217.1, read on the forward strand.
CAGGGGGGGAAGACTTCGCACCCTGATAAAGAATAAGATCACACTGTTAGTGAGAAACAGCCTGCACCCCTAAGAGGAAATTAAAATGATACAGCACCAACCTAAGAACACCCCACCAAACCCAGAGAATGCATTTCATTCATGCAAAATCTGAGGTTTTCCATAACAGGAAATTAATGGTACTGACTTATTTTTCACTTTTAGAAGGAGCAAATAAAACGTGTTTTCCACGTTTTAGTTCCAGCAGAAGCAGATGAAGTTTTGTTCCAAGGCTGGCACTACACTGTGGTTTTGCAGAGAAAGAAATTTGAAGTGTTTCTACCATGAATGCAAGCACATGGAGAAAGACAGTCTTCCTTACCTGTTGCTGTCTGAATACTTCAGTGGTGCTACAAAATCCTCTATTGGAATCAGTTCTGGAGCAGCTTTTTCCAACTTTTTAATTTTCTTTTTCATACGATCCTTCTGTGCTTGCTCTCTCTTTACATCCACTTTCTTCTTCTTCTTTGGTTGTGCTCTACAATCGAAAGAATTGTGAATGAACTTAGTTATTTTTTCATTTAATCCAACACTAGCAACTTTTATTTCCACTTTTCTAAGGACTGTTCCTTCCCTTTGCTTGATTAGGTCCCCAAGAGATGTTCCAGCCATTAGCTTTACTGAAGTAATGTAATTTCCAGGGGACAGTAATATGTTTTGAGATACTCTGCAGAGTGACCTGTACCTAACTGAGAAAAGCAACCTCCAATTTTGTGCTGAACATCACAATGACCTGAGGATGCTCCACAAATACTGAACTGGAATTGTGTTGCACTGGCTCAGAGCACAGCAGAGCAGGCAACATGTTTATCTGCAGATATTCCTGTCATCTCACATTAAAAGAGTGAGTGGTTTTACACATGTATTTAAAATATTCACATTTGGAAGCAGGTTCAGAGTGTGGATGTTACTCTCCTATTGTATTTCTCCACAGATCCAGTATAACCAGGGTAACTTATGGCACAGGCTCCACAAAGACAAACTAACCCTCACAGGGGACCTGTGGCATCTCATCCCTGCCTTACTATTTTAAATCTAGTTGTGTTGCAACAAAACATTGTCTGGTCTACAACTGTACTATAAAGTTCAAAATGGAATTCTGGAGCACAGCTTAAATCCAAACATCTCCAACCATGTTCTGTGGTTGAGGAGGCAAAACAAGCTCCACACAAGCATAAGAAAGTAATTGTACAGGTTACCATTAAACTCTCCTCAGGAGGCAAACAGTTCTTAACTGCTTTAACACGGAGTGACTTAAAAGCAAACATCTATTGTGAAAAGCAAGTTTGGACCTGGGAAAATCTGCATTCCCCTAAGAACAAAAACATCAGGATATTAAGCCCATGGCAGCTGCACTGACCTGACCGGGAGCGAAGCCCTGGACGCCAACACCGACCCCGCCCAGTGACACCCTCGGGATGGAGCCGCCTGAGGCAGCCAAGAGCTGAAGAAGGAAAAGGAATATACAGCATGAGGAGAAACTGATGTTAATGGCATTGCTTATGCAAAACACGAGGGCTATTTACTAGTCATCAACGACGAGTTTCAAATAATCTCTGGGTACTTAATTCATGACAGCAGACAGTGCTTGCCAGAGGTGATGAGCTCAAAGTTCAGTGAGGTAACTAAACCCCAGGCCTGGGCTGTTCAGTGCTGTGAATCCACAAGGTACCGAGGGGTGAAACAGGTCAATTTTAAGTCTATCGATAAGTTAGAGTAATTTTATTGGTAAGTTCCGACAACGGCCTCTTTGAATTACTCATTTTGGA
>NW_009953217.1:5137874-5172706 GCF_000747805.2 Chaetura pelagica
CGAGCGGCTCGGCCGGAGCCCGCCGGGAGGTGGCTGAGGTACCGGGCAGCCCGCACCGCGGCCTCGGGGCGGCCCTGGGCCGGTGTGTGCCGGGAGGGCTGGGAGCCGGAGGCTGAGCTGCCTTTACCTGCCAGGCAACCGCACGCGTGTGGATAAGGAGGGGTGGTTGGAATCCGGTGTGGTCTGTGTAAAGGAGAGAGGAGGCAGTGGTCGTGGTGCTCTCCTTGGCTGTGAGGCATTGATGTGGACACAGTGGTCTCACATTGCTGGGTCAGGTCCAGTATTAAAGTCCTCAAATTCTGTAATTTTTAGCAGTGGTCACCTGTGCTGTAACTGCCCCTGGACGAAAAGAATTCTTCCCATAGTACTTCCAAAACAACTCCCTGAAGTTATATAGTATCCTGCCTGCCACTCCTCTGGTAATTTTGTAGAGATTTGTGAGGTAAAACACTTTCAGAATGAAGTGTGGATGTTGACAGAAAGCTCTCTACTTTTCCAGGGTGGTGAGTACAAGATAGCATCACTGTTACGTACTTACACTGGTGGTTACAGTAAATTTTCAGAGTAATATCTGTACTATTCCTGGTGAAGTAGTGAGAAAAAATCTAACATCAAGGGCTCACTTCTGTTTATGCAAGTTTTGTCCTCAAATTAATGGTTACAGCTTTATTTCAACTGCAAATTTTGTACCCTGGTATAAATGTCAGTAGTTGGACCCATCTAGCTGATTGGTCTCCAAGCCAGAGATCAGCTTATTCAAACTGGAGAACTGTGCTTTGGGTTAGAAACCACAGTTGCAACTTTACAGCTTCCTTTTATATGTGCATGGTTGTCTTTGTAATCATGCTGCAGGTTTTAAGAACAGTAACCAAAGCCTTGAGTTCACATCCATGCTTACCAGCAGCTTAATAAAAACTTAGGCCTAAATCTTTGCAAATCACAGAGATTGGATCTGTAACATCTTTACTCATTTCTTTCATGGTTGCATCTTTAGGTATAGGCTATGTATTTGAAATCTGTAGCATTTCAGAGGAGGTCTAACCATTGCAGAAAGCCAAGCAGCTTGCAGCATGGCCCCATGTATAAAGCCCTGCTAATTCTTTGCCCAGTGGATAATGCACTATTCAGGACCTCGATAGTCCCAAATTTTGTTCCTGTTTCTGCTGCTGTCCTGCTGGGATGAGTTTGGGCAAGTTACTTTGTCATGATTTCACTACCTGCAAAACAGCCATTCATCACCAGCTTCATTTGTAAAGTGCTTTAAGGCCTGCTAACAAAGACAGGTCTGTATAACATTCATGTGTGCTTGTCCTTGGGGCAAAGAGTGCAGGATAAAAACTGGTGAATTTAGTCGGCCTCTCATAACATACCCAGGTTCTGGATCCTGCAGGCATTGATGCATGCAGGTAGTCTGCTTCATTCTGATGGGCCTACGTATTTACTCTGAAACCTCTCCAGAAACAGGGTAAAGTTAATTTATACTGTGTGTGCTGAAGACTTGTGATAATTTTTACTCCTCTTGTTTTCCCCATGGGCGCAAGAGACTGCTTCGCTGTTCTTGGTATGTGAGAGAGAGTCCTGATCACAAGACTGGCTCTTACAGACACCAGTTCAAGGTGTTGTCATTCCTGCCTTTCCCTCTCCCCACTCAGTTTTGGGTCTTGTACTTCTCTGAGTGGGCTAGGATGAATGTTGTGGTGCTCACAGGCATGCGTTCTCCAGGAGATGACAGAATTCAGAAGTTAGTGTCAGAGCAGGGAAATTCAGTACACCTGGGAATTGTGTGCAGCTCAGCCAGGATGCTGTGCATTTACAGTAAAAGCACTTAAGCACATTTTGGCTCTACTACTTTTTGTCTTGGCATTCTTAATGTTGCTGTATCTGGGCACTTAGTGGAAATATTTCTCCTTCAGATGCGTTTTCCAGAAGCTTTTTACACTCTTAGCGGGGGTTTATTAGACTTTGCACGAAATTCTCATTAGTATTGTGTCCTCTTCTGTGTTTCTTTGACTTAGGAAAGAATATTGACAAGTGCAGTCCAAGGGTGGGGGTGGGAATGTGTGGCAGTAAGTCGGGTGGTGTGGTCTGCTTCTCCTTCCCAGTGTTGTGTTCAGTACCTGCATAAAAATGCATCACGCATCCAAGAGTTGTACATACATATTTGGCACACAAGGTCTTGAGAGCCTTGGTGCTTAACGATGGCAAACATTGAGCCCTGCAGGAAAGCAGAGGTCCCTTGGGATTCTGAGAAACCCGTGCAAACCCTAAGGTGCTGTTCGTGTATAACAACTTGTAGAAATTGGAGCCTGCTTTTGTTTAAACATAGGCACAGAGTTTATTATCTCTCCGAGCTGTAATGGTGGAATGTAAATATTTGAATTGATTTGTGAGTCGTGCTGGATGTTATGTATTAGATGGGCTGGAAGTAAAATGAATAGAAACTCAGTCATAATGTGGTAGAAATTAATGTAAAATTGTCTTTGTAGTTCATTGATTATTGCCTAAAGTTAAATAACAAACAAAAATTATTCAATATTTAAAATTACTCCTTTTCTTCAGCTGGTGTGTTTTTTAAAGATGGAACCTTCTCCTTGGGTTTTAATTATCTTGGAACTTTCTGTTCCAAGCTCGTTTCATTATTGGCATTTCTTTCAGTACGTAAGGTATATTTGAGTTCCTTAAATAATCTAACAGGACATCTGGTCTTTCTTAAGGTGTTCTGTTTTTAATGAACCTAGTTTGCTTCCATATGGGATGGGATACTGGGAGCGTCAATAATTTCAGCTCTTTTGCTTTTTGTTCTGTTGTGTTTTGTTTGGGTTTGTTTTTTTTTTAGAAATTACTACAAGAGGTCAAAATGGCTTAACACATAATGTTAGATTTTAATGTTACTGAAGTGTCACATTTTGTTTTAATGCATCATGACTGTTGGGAGATTCAATGCTTCACCACCTGGGAGCATGAGAATGTGTTCAGTCACCTCGAAGCAGGAACCTTGTGCCTTTTGGCTCCTTTCAACAGGATCTAACAACATAATCAGATAAAGACATGGACCCAGGGAAGGAAGCAGTTGCTATCAAATAATGGCTCCTTCTTCAGGGATTGTTTTTGAGAAAATGAAGTGAGAAAAAAATCCATTATCTGTGATCAGTTTAGAAAACCACAAGTAGAAAGGTCTTATAGCTTTAACCTGTGAGTGTTATCCACCACTGGAAATAGTATTCCCTTGATAATGGTGCCCTGTAGGAGAGAGCACCTTTGTCATGACTTTGTCTTGCTAGATTTCTGTCCTGTAATCACTTAATCTGTTCTCAATCTTTTTTTTTTTTTTTTATCATTTTACATCTCTAGATTCATGAAACTGGAAACACATGTAAGTCTTGGTATGCTTGGTCAAAAAATCTAATGATTCTTGAACTTGTTCTGTATTTTAAGAGACATAGAAGTGTAGAGAGTAAACTTACAAAAACAGAAATGCCTTCTGGATTGTGAAAGAGTTAATATACATTCATAACCAGGTGGCTTTATTTAACCACTTTATAGAACTTTATTGAACCACTGGTTCTTTTTTTTTTTTTTTTTTAATCAAGGCAGTCTCATTGAATCATGACAAGCCTTGTTTTTCTTGATAGCCAAGAAAAGCACATGCAGCTCTGGAGCAGGGCACTGGGAAGATGTTCCTTTCCAAGCTTTGTCATTCTAGTGCCTCTTACTGCTAACCTTGAAATTTTGAACTTGCCATTGACTCCACCTGAGTTTCACCTATTTCTGTACTATGAATATAAGTAACAAAACTGACTTGAAACTTCATGTGGTGTTTGTGCTAAATAGCAACTGAATTTATTTGATCATGGGATAATATCCAAAACCATTGGAAATGAAATCCAGACTGATCTGTAAATAATATTTCATCTAAATTGACTTGTGAGTATTCTGCTGTGCCAGTGTTTTACATGGCATTTTGCAGTTGCTGTTTGTATGTTGATTAATGCAGAATGTCTGTTAAGTGGGTGTAACAGGTTGAGGCTGGGTGTAGTTTGACAGATTTCCTGTCTATGGAAAATGGAAGATTCTTATCTGTTTGATTTAGTAAACTAATGATTTTAGGGAGAAGCACATTGTCTTTAAGTGTTAACTACTGGGTGCACCTGGCTGTTGCTGGTGAAACAGTTCTATTAAATTAGTCCAATTTATTAGGAATTATCCATCAGCTGGAAGCTATTTACTTGGGTCTTATAGGAGATAAATTTAGCAGGCCTCATGTTCACAAGGCATTGTGCTTTAAGTTTATTGGCAAATTCTGTGGAAAAGCCCAAGTTTACTAGGCAGATCATCGTGTATGATTAGTTACCTGTGGAATAAGATCCTTTCCTAGATCACAGTTAAGCAACACAGGAAACTTGCTTTGTTATTGAGGACTTCACTTATCACCCCCGCCTTTCCTGAGTGCAAAGTCCATACCCTCATTAAACTTTCCATGTAAAATAATGCCCTGTGACCTGATGACTTCCACTGAGGTCTGAGTTTTTGGGATTACGATAACTTACTAAAATATCTGCTCAGTGCTCAGCAGATCGAACCCCAGATTTCTGCTAGGAAAAGAACTGATATAAAACATCCTACTATATAAATACATGGATCATTTGAACACTGTCTTCAATGCCAGTTCCCCTCCACGTCATAAAATACAAGAGAACTGAGAGAGATTGGTAGAAGAGTGACCAGAATTATCAAAAGTGTGAGACAGCTTTTTTGTACAAGGAATGACTGAGGAGAGTTGGATTCTTTGGGCTGGGAGTGGGAGAAGATGTGATGAATGCATATAGAGTTGTGAGCAGGAGAAAAGGGGTAAGAGAAGTGATTTTTGTCCACTGTTCTGTTCAAGAACCAAGGGCTGTTGAAGTAACAGGTGGCAGGTGCAGGATATATAAAGTTGGTGGCTCTTACAGAGTCCATGACTGAGCTGTGGATCACTTTGTGTTAGGGGCTATCAGTGTTAATTACAGATCTGAGAAACAGCTGATTGAATTTCTAGAAGAAAAGTCTGCTGAGGGCCTCTGATTTAAGAAGTCAGTTGGAAATTTTTAGAGCTGGACGATTATCCTAGGAAGAAGCTTCAACTAATCCTTAGTGGTAGCTCTTTGAGAATCACTGAAATGCAGTAAGGTTGCTTTTCTTCCCTCTTCCTTCTCATGCAGAGGTTGAAGAATTGTGATCATACAGGAGGCTGTATATAATTCAGTGTTCAGAGGAGAATAGACTGAGAGAGAGTGTTGTCTTGGTTCCAAAGCTGTTCCCCAACTATGTTAGTCATTTGTTACAGGGTTTACATTTTCATCAAACTTACTTTTCTTCTGAAAGATGTAGCATATGGAGAACTGGAAGATTTAAGGATAATATTAGAGTTTCATAACAATAGAATTTAAATTTGAGACAATTAATTGTGTGATGCGATCTGAGATTGGGAAGGATTTAAGGAAACAAAAACAGAAACCAAACCAAAAGTTGCTTCAGATCATCAGCTAATGAACTGTATAAATCTGGAAGAAGTTCCATACCCAAACGCAGTTTTGCCTCATTGGCTCTTGCTTTGTGGTATGATTTTGCTTTGAGGCATTTAGCATATCCTGCTGGTTGTCCTCCTTGGTTATCACTGGTTTGTTATGGCATGGTAACTTCCATGTACACTTTTAATAGGCTGTCATTTCTGTCATCAAGTTGCTTTCAACTCTTTTAGTCAGCTGTAATTCTTACAACTGTGGCCAGCCAGAAAAGTTATGGTTCTTGTGGTGTTACTGCATTCTCTTGACTGTCAAACATTCAGTATGTTCTCTAATTCCAGGAAAGCCAATATTTTCAGTGGACATTCACCCAGATGGGACCAAGTTTGCAACAGGAGGACAAGGTATGTCTGCATGCTGAGAGAAGGCAGACTTTTGGGTTTTCATGATAATAGTCTTGTGTCTTCTTAACACTTTGATTGGTTTGATCCTTTTAAAAACACATCACTTAAATAATTATCTGTATCTTAGTGATATAAGTCATTAAAATGGATTGAAAAGTGCTGTGACAGAAGGCAGGGGTACATTTTCTGATACACTCACCCTCCTGGACATCATTGAGATAGTAGCTGCAATAATTGAGTTGTGACCATACTAGTCAAAATTCTTTTTTATTTGAAGAAGAATTGTATGTGAAGTTTGGCTTTTTGCCCTGCTGAATAGTAGAGCTATTGGTACAAAAAATCCAATTGTATGCATGGAATAACTCAAGAAATACGTGCAAAAATATTATTTGGATTATAATAATGATTAATTTTATGTTGGCCACAGTAATTGAATATAGGATTTTAATGTTATCTTTTCTCTTTTAAAATATGATTTTATTATAAATAATTCATCCTCCTGGTTGCTATCGTTGTGCACAGTATGATTCTCAAACAAGTCTGTAGAACTTTATTTTTAATAGCTTCAAGAAAAATGAAACACTTTTGACTTGCTGTAATTATATCAGAATGGCATCTATATTTAAATATTTCCAAAGTTCCCTCTACGCTTATGCCTAAATCTTAGCATCTGTTCTGGAACTGCAGTTCAATTGAAAAGCTTTTTTTGTGTCTATTTAAAAGGAGGGGCTTTTTGTTCTCTTACAGGTCAGGATTCTGGAAAAGTTGTGATCTGGAATATGGCTCCTGTCCTGAAAGAGGAAGATGAAAAGAATGAAAATATTCCCAAGATGCTTTGTCAGATGGACAATCACTTAGGTAACAAAGATTTTTTTTCTTTCTTTTACACACTTTGGCAATTTGCCAAAGCACATGTTTGTGATTAGACAAGTCATGGTGTATCCCTTGGTGAATCAATCAATAAAATACAAATAAAGTACAGCAGAGTGATCCTATGCTTTGTTGTATAATTCTTTAGATATTCAGCAGACAATGTTGTTAAAATGTGGGAAAATTTAGATCCCTTTGGAAATCCCTGCATGAACCTTTTCCAGCTGTCGTCATGAAGTAACTGATAATGCACATTCTGAGAAACTGGGAAGCTCTGAAGGAAAGGAAAAGAGAAGAAAAAAGTATAAAGGAAGCATCATATGAAGTATAATTGTTATAGTTCTAAATCATTCTGGATTTATTGCACATGACATTTGAAAATACGGTTATATGAACAAACTGTACCCTTTCTTTTCTTCAAGATATTTATCTTTCCTTGTTTGTCATCTTCATCTCACCCATTATTAGATTAATATTAAATCTTTCTTCTTCTGAGCTACTTTGGTGAAGCTTTTTGAAAGAAGGAATAGGTTTTTTTGAAGTAAGAAGCTCCTCAACTGCTACTGAAAGATAAGAACCAATTCATTTATCTAAAGCAGACAGAGTAACTGCTCTGAGTAGAAAAAGCACACTTAAATCCTTGACATCTCCTGTCAAGTTTTGCTTGTTATAAACTCTGTCCCTGGTCCAGAACTACTTAATCTCTTATTTCATCTAACAAAATTTCTTTCCTACATTTCAGCTTGTGTGAACTGTGTGCGATGGTCAAACAATGGAGTTTACTTGGCTTCAGGGGGAGATGACAAGTTGATTATGGTGTGGAAACGAGCTGCGTAAGCATGTTTCTTCTCAGTTTTGTTTCATTTCAAGGAGGCTTCTCTGTCACGTCTCAATGTTTCTTCCCTGCACTGGCCTTTTGTAAGCTCACTGCTCTGCCTGGTGCACAAGGAGCTGAAACCTGTGATACCACATCACTGGTGTTGGAGATTTGGGCTGGAGTGTCTCTCTCTCCGTGGGCTCTCCTCTTGAGGAGCTGAGGCATTTCCTTCTGTCCATGAAGAAAGCTTTCTGATAGGAGTTACCTTAAATGTTATCTTTTTTTTTCCTCTCTGTAGAAATTGTGCGTATTATTTAAGCTATTTTTTAATAATTGCAATTATTTTCTAAAAAAAAAAATTTTTTCTACAGTTTTCACTGCAGAAATAACTGACTATAATATAGAAGTGTGCTGTGCAGCTGATTTTCTTCAGACAGAGGGTCTGAAGAACATGAGGTGGTTCTGTTGATAACTGCTTCTGTTTTAATTAGGTACATTGGACCTAGCACTGTGTTTGGTTCTAGTAGCAAACTTACTAATGTTGAGCAGTGGAGATGTGTATCAATCCTCAGAAGCCATTCAGGAGGTAAGTTAAAAGCTGTTGAATGAACATCATTGCAAGTTTGGAAACAAATTGCTTTTCAGTGCTACATTTTCTTGCTCTTACTGTAAAAATTTGGTGACAAGTCAGTAATTACTTTTAAGAGCAGCAATGAAAATCTAAAATAAAATTTCATTTTTAATCAAATGCTTATTTTCATACAACTAATTTCTGGCAACTTTATAGGAAAAACTTATATTTTGCTATTTGCTACCTTAAAAATTAATCTTAGTAAAGGAAGCTAGACTATTTTTGTTGAAATAAAGGTTCACACTTGCTGAGAGTAATCTCCTGGTTGGCAGAAGATAAAATTTTTATAAACCAAAGAATTAATTCTCCAATTACCATCAACATCTGATATGGATACTTTTCTTTGTTTAAACAGATGTCATGGATGTGGCGTGGTCTCCACATGATGCCTGGCTGGCATCTTGTAGTGTTGATAACACTGTTGTCATCTGGAATGCTGTAAAATTTCCAGGTGAGAATTCTCACATTTCAAATGTGCAAGTACCTAAAGCTTTGTGACAAACTCTTCCCTCCATGGATGTATTTCACTGGCTGAAAAATCTCTTCTGTGACAATAGATTGTCTGCCTTTTGAGATGACACACTTGCAATCTGGTGAGTCAATCCTCCTTCCAAGGTTGGATGGCAGTGAGCAGTAGGTCCTGCTCTGCTGTAGGCAACAGCTATAATTCAGGTTGTGCTTTGGATTTTACGCAAAGGTCATTATTACATCTATTTTCTTTTTCACCTTCTTTGCAAGATCCCAAACAAATAGAACTTCAACTTGATATTACATCTACAATGCATATAGTTTTTCCCTGTTGCCTTTGTGCCTGCAGGACTTTCCATTCTTTTGCCTTGGGGAGAGGGAGCATTGTCCCATTTACTCCATTTTAAATCCAGCTGCTTAATAAGCAGTGTGACTTTACATGATGAAGGGGAGGATGGAAGGGCATGGGGAGCCTCACAGTAGCAGAAGTTCTTATTTGGCTGCTTCTCACCATGTAACTTGATGCAGGCTAAAACTCCCATTGTGTGGTGCCCAATCACTGCTATTTATTTCAAGGTTGCTTCCAATCCTGATTCCAGAGTTTTGAGTCTTCCAAGCTGGTTGTGTAGCCTGTGCAACCCTCTAAGCCTCTTCTCTCACAGCCTGATAAGCAAGAGATTGACTGAAATTGGCTGCCAGATCTGTCAGGCTTGTGAGCCTGTTCACTTGCAACTCTGTTTCAGTTCATGTTTGGTGCACAAAGCAGAATTTGTTGTGATGATCTTTGGATACATAGGAAAGGGTGACTGTGTAACTGACGTTAGCTTATAAGTGCTATTCTGAACTGCCTAGGCTCTGCTGGTCTTCCTGCTCTGATCTATTTCTTACCAAGTGTTTTGCACACCTTCTTTTGTCCAGAATTCTCTTTCCCACTTCCTATATAATTCTTAGCTTAAATGCAGCTTCCAGATTGGTTGGCATATTGTTGTTTGTACATTTGAAGGGGTTGAATCTTGAATCTTGAATACGCTGTTTCAGAAATATCTTGTTAACCTCCTTAACAGTTTGTCCTAGAGGAGATAGCAGTAACTCATCTCTCTTCTCAATGTTGTGTGCACAGAAATTCTTGCCACTTTGAAGGGGCATTCTGGCTTGGTAAAAGGGCTGACCTGGGATCCTGTTGGAAAATATATTGCCTCTCAAGCTGATGATCGAAGTTTGAAGGTGTGGCGGACCATGGACTGGCAGCTGGAAACCAGCATCACAAAACCCTTTGATGAGGTACTTCAGAATGTGTGACCATTCAAAGTGAATTCCTACAGAATGACTGAACACTGTAAGGATCACTCTGGTTCTGCACAAACATTAGTGAATTTAACAGTGCTGAATCAAATGAAACTATCAGATGGCAGATTCAAAATGGGAGGGAGGAAAGAGCTACTTTCTCACAACATGTGAATAAATGGAGTGTCATGGGCATTTGGTGTTGTAGGTGCCAAAGGTTGACATGGGTTATGTAAACAATTAAGTTAATTCCTGGGAATGTAGAGGTTATTCCAAGGGAGTATCAGCTCACTAATTACATTGTTCTTATGTTCTTCCCTATGCATCTTCTATTGGCCACTATCAGAAACATCAGTACTTAGGAAGGATCTTTGGTCTGACATTGTAGGGCTGTTATATAATGACTTTGATCAAGAGATCATATTTCTGGGAACAGAAGTGGGTGCTTAGTGAGTGGAGTGTTTTGCAGTGATCTTATGGTATTGTGATTAGTACAATTGCTCTTATTAACAGACTGTGAACGCCTATCATACAATCACAGAATGGTTTGAGTTGGAAGGGACCTTAAAGATCATCTAGTTCCAACCCCCTGCATGGGCAGGGATACCTCCCACTAGACCAGGTTGCTCCAAGCCCCATTCAGCCTGGCCTTGAACATTTCCACTGCTGAGAATTTAAAGTAATGTCATTCTTCCATACTCACAAAAGACTTATTTTGTAATTATATTCCCTGAATCTAAAATTTAAAGTTTGTAGTAAAAACCCTGTGTGTGCCAAAGACTTTTAAAGCTCTAGCATGTTGAGGTTGTTGGTTTTTTTTTAATTCTTTTTATCAGTGTGGAGGGACAACTCATGTGTTGCGTCTTAGCTGGTCACCTGATGGTCACTATCTTGTTTCTGCTCATGCCATGAATAATTCTGGACCTACTGCTCAGATCATTGAGAGAGATGGATGGAAAACCAACATGGATTTTGTAGGGCATCGGAAGGCAGTTACAGTAGTGGTGAGTGAGTGATAGTAATTTATCCCAGGAGGAAAACTTCTAAGATGTGCTTTTTGATAATTTTATGCATAAACGGGACAAGAGGTGGAGATAGTTGGTCAAGATTAGTAAAGCAAATGCATGGTGGTGATTAAAATAAAGGTCAGCTTTACCTGTTGGAAGCAATCGGCTTGCTCTTGTGATAAGAGAACTGGACATAGATGATCAAGATAAGAAGGGGGAGAATAGGAGGATCTTAGGAATGCCAAACACCAACTTCGTTAGCTGTTCAGTGACTTTATTAAAGTCTCAGGTTTCTAGTGGGCTATTGATTGCTAGTAAAATTAATATTATTTTCCATTCCTGGTAAGGCATTCAGGAAGCCTCTTAAGAAGCCTGTGCTGCTTTTGTCAGTCTGGTGGGGGACTGTTTCTATGATATGTTTCTTTTTCACTATTAAGTGGAAAACTTGCTTTTAAAGCAGATCTCATACTAAAATGTAATTACTATAATAACATGTTGGGCATCTCATGTGTTCAGAAATTCAATCCAAAAATCTTCAAGAAGAAACAAAAGAATGGGAGCTCCACCAAGTCAAGTTGTCCCTACTGCTGTTGTGCTGTTGGTAGCAAGGATCGATCTCTTTCTGTCTGGGTAAGTGGGTTTTTGCTGCCTTTGACTAACATAGTCATTTGGATAACTTCAGGGTTTAGCACAAAAGTCATGTGTACTGTCTCGTATTTAGATTTTTAGGGTTTTTTTCTCTGCTGTTGCAGGATTAGCTGGGGGGGAAGGAAGTGGATTGGTATAAGTTCATTTCTCAAACAGCAAAAGCAGCTACAAGCCAGGGGCAGAGTATGTTTCCCTGGTAGGGGGGAGGAACTGTAAAGGGAAATAATGTTACCACAGTTAATAAATGTAATTCAGCCTTATCTTCTTCCTGTATCTTTTATGCATTCTCCATGTGAGTCTCATAAGAAAAAAGCCTTTACTGTTTCTCTATGTTTAGCCCGTCTACCCATTAATCACTCTTTGAGTCTAGCTTTGTTCATCTCACTTTTATGGGTATGAGGAGATATAGCAAGCACAGGGTAGCAGTTCCTGAGCGCATATACAACTCATCTTTCTGTTTTGTTCTGGCTTCAGTCTGGCCTTCTGTCTTTACTATGGAAGGGAATGTGAGAGTGAATAAGCTTTTTAAGTATATGTTCAAATTTTCAATATTAAGGTTGGGTTTTACTTTAAAATCTACACTAAAATTGTGATTCTGACTAAGAAAAAGTAGCTATTCTCACATTTATAATTGCAAGATATGTTGTTTGGCAACTGCAAAGGACAGGGAGTACATTTAACTGATTTGTAAAGCTTTGTGATGAGAACATGTACCAGAACACACCAATTACTAACTGCTATCTACTATTTATAGATTGTAGTGTGTGTGATATTTATCCATCAATCACTAAATGCATAACACTAAATCTGTTTCTGGCAGTGCTACCAGTGCATACCCATATCAAAGTATCACTCTCAGTGTATTTTGCTTTCTATTTATACTATGCTTTCATGTATGGTGCCTGTTGAGGTTATACTAGGTTTTACCAGAGGTGCAAAGTTATAGGCAGTCTTTGCCCTGAAGAGCTTAATAGATACACATACAACAGACCTATGGAAACATAGAAGAAATAACTACTACATTACCTCTGTGAAGCATTCTAGGACACATTGCCTTCTGCTTCATTTCAGTTGTGCTGTTCAGTTCATTCATCATGCTATAGATATTGAGTCCATTGGTTTAGTGTAAAAGAACTTAAAATATCTGATTTAGAAGAGGTTACTGGGAATTTTCATATTCAATTCTTTATTACTAAGCTGATTTACAAGTGTAAACCTTAAATCTTCTTTAAGAATAATTGTAAGTCAAATTCCCTTTGCTCTCAATAGACTTTGCTTTTAGACAAGTAGTCTGGAAACTAGTTTAGTCTGGAAACCTGATCTGTTTTCTGTCTTCCTTTCGCTGTCAGTTTGCAACATCCTTATCTTAGTAAAGCTTAGAATAGAAGCTGACTTTAGCATCTGCAGAATTATTTTTTGAGTGGTAGAGAGTGTTCTATGACTGCAATGTAATGGCAAAGTTAGTTAAGAAATTCATCCTGTTTCAGAAGGGAGAGGTTTGAATATCAGCTCCAGATGGATGATCTGTTCTCCAGAGCTTCTCTGTGCCAGTAGTGGAATGGGTAACTAGGTGCTTCAGATAGACTATCAGGCACACAGCTGTCTCCTGGCCAGATCTTGTTTGGTGAATGTTGTTAGGCTCAGGGAGAGTGTTAATGTGGTAATGGTACCATAGGACTTCTAAGCTTCTGTTGTTTCTTCTGTTTTAAGCTCACATGTCTGAAACGACCGTTAGTTGTCATACATGAGCTGTTTGACAAATCTATCATGGACATTTCCTGGTAAGTTGATTTCTATTGTATGTTACAAAAGCCAAAGTGTTATCAACTTTAGGTACACACATTAACTGGAAATTTCTTAAAACAATACACATTGTAGCTGTTGGAACACAATGGGTTCCTGAAGTTTTTGGTTCTGCTGCAACATCTTTGGTAGTAACAATAGCAACTAGCAGGTGGTCACTTGAGATTGTATGACATTAAAACTCAACAAAAACTAATATATTTAGAACATAAGGCAGTAAAATACTCGTGGAATGATTCTCTGAATTTTTTTTCATAGAGTATGTAATTTATACCATAGCATGGAGAACATGATGAGTTTTAGATGCATTGCATCTATGAAAAGTTATTGCACTATACAGTTATGTAGGATTCATGTTAGCCTCCTAGGATGATCTTGCCATCATGGCTAAGGAGAGACAATATACCACAAGAGACTTATTTTTGTGGGAGTATTTTTATGTTTTATATGTACACTCATTTATCACACACATGCACTGCTCTCTCATCATTTGAATATCTGAAGGTTTTTCATATGTAAAAAAAGTAAACGCAATAGCTTTTGTTCTTTAGTAAAAATGCAGTCATACTGTGTTGTTGCAGCACCATGTGAAGGGTGTTGAAGAGCAACAGAGGCTGATCATGTAGCAAGTCTCAGAAAAGGGCTAATGCAGGTACTACACACAACCACACCTCATCCACAGGACGTAGCAGAAAGGCAAGGGCTGAGTTTTCCCAAGAGGCTGCAGCACATCTCTAGTGATTTGGGTTGAGTTGGACAACCCATATTCCCAGCAGTCCAACATCCCAAATCTTGTTTTCCTCCTTCTGCAGTTAGTGGTGCTGTCTCCTCTCCTGCTTTCTTCCTAAGGCCTGGTCATAAAAGTGCAGAAGTTAATATTTCTTTATTCACTGCAAGATGTGAATAAAAAGGGAGAATTAACCTGAGACCACTCAGTAAGTGGTGTTAAAAAATACTTGCCACCTGTGCATCAGGTCATTTACAGAGCTATGGGTTCTGTACAATAAAAGAATTTTTTTCATGATAGGCACACTGCTGATTGCCCAGTTTGTCTTAATTCTATCACTCCCTAACTTTTGAAATCCTACTTTAATAAATATAACAATCATGGTGGAATTATGCTGCAAATTTTAAAGCGCAGAGTTGTGTAACTTACTGTTTTCTGTGTGCCATGTGGAGTTTGACATGAAGCTCAGTGAAGCATGACAAAAAGCTTTAAAAAAACCCAACATTTTTCTTTAATTGATAGATTTAAGACTAGAAAGCCAATATGTGGAGTATTTGATGAGAAGTGCTGCTATTGTTGTAGTACAATAGCTTTGAATAGTTTTGTTTTCCCATAGCATTTTTTATTTCTCCATCTGCAATTTGCATATTTTTCATGGGGTAAAGTCATTGGGAGTAATAGCTGGTTAACGTTTTGCCATTTCTGAGAAAATGGTTTTGTGGGATATTTCAGAGACAAAGAATCATCAGGAAGCTTGTTATTTTTATATCCTGTTTACACATTGAAATGTATGGTTAAAATGCCAATAATATGGAATGTTCCCAGAAATATGCTCCATTCTGAAAACAGACTGAGTGAATTCAGAGGAATCTGACACTTGCGTATTGTTACAGCTTTCTGTTTTCCACTTCAGAGTTTTAGACTTGTATCCATCATCATAATACCTGAACATGATAATGTTTTCATAGAACAATTGATCCAGAGGTTAACAGAAGCTCAGCAATTTTGTCTGCTAAGTAAGCAGAAAACTCTCAACAATACTTTATCATTTTCTAACTTGGAGCAGTGTTGGTTTAACCTAGTCACAAGGTGCCAAGGCAGACTGGTCTGAATGTGATGCCATGAGGATGTATCACCCTTTGCGTGTGAGATTTTTATGCCTATAGAGCAACATTCTTCAGTCCACCTATGGTAAAAGCTATCAGGGCACCACCCACCATGAAAAAATGTTTTTGAATATCTATAACAGGATGAATGTGCTATACTTTTAAGCCTTGCTAGATTAGTTTGGATAGGATTTCAGGGTAATGCCTATGTCCCTTTCCTTTTCTGGTCTCTGTAACCAGTCATGTGTAAAGCAGTCACTGTCTCTATGAGCTCTATAATTGGAAGTTACTGGGTTAGCAGTCAAAACTCATGGTATTTTTTTTTTTCCAAATATGCATTTATAGCTTATATGTGGAAGGATATAATTGCATGAAGACTGGAATGTATAGTTTCTCCTTTCTCTTCCACAAGTAAAACCTTTTTGGGACCTCCAGAGGATGGTTAGACTATACCTCCACATAGAAGAATATGTGCAGTTTGCTTAAAAACCTAAATAATGAACAATAACAAAATAAAACAGATTCTTGCCTAGTATAGAGATCTTTGGACTGCTCAGATGCACATCTTGCTTTCTTTTTATTGCTGTCGCTTCAGATAATGACAGAGAAGAGATACTTCTCCAACTTCTTTCTTTATCTGTTACTTATTTCCCATGCATAATGCAGCTTCATCTTCTGTGGGCCCCTAAGAGCAGTTTATGTGGCCTGAAAAGAAGTGCGTCGATTGCTTCTCTGTGGAAGGCCCCTTTCTTCACCCAGTTCCATTAGCACATCAATTTTGTACATCTATAGAAGAAGCACATAATTTTATCTCATTGTTCATTGTTTTACTCCTACAGAAAGGTTTTCATGGTGCTGATCATGCCATGGGTAGGTGTATTGCTCTTATGCCACCTTCCTGTGTGCAGCCTCCAAGGGAATAACAGCACATGGACTTCTGCTGCCCATCACCCTGTCTCCTTGCTGTCCCACTTCTTATGCTAACATTTTTATTGAGCAATTTTATTGTATTGTCCCTTTGTATTAATGAAAGAGATTGAAAACAAAGATGGACCTTTATTTCCTTCAGGACCCTTAATGGACTTGGTATCCTGGTGTGTTCCATGGACGGATCAGTGGCGTTTTTAGACTTTTCCCAAGATGAACTTGGAGATCCACTCAGTGAGGAGGAGAAGGTACAGTAAGCATTCAGATAATCTGTGATCATGTTTAAGGAATGTATTGATTCAATTAAAATATCAGACTATTTATAGAAGTATGTAGTGGCTGATTTCCATTTTACAGAGAAATGTGTTCTTGACTGCTTTACAGATCATAAAAAAGGTAGTCAAGAGATGGGTTTGTGTTTCTATTTTGGAAAGAAATTCTGTTTGGAAAGCATCCACTTGCTTACAAATCATTATACATTTGAAGTAATTATTTGTCCAAGGAAACAAGGAGTGGGTGCTTCAAAACACTTTAAAATTATTATTTGACTTGCATATATGCAAGTCTTTTAAAACTGATTGCTGTTGGCTGTGTTTTCCTCTCATTGCTATTAGCAACTAAAGCTTTGAATTCCAATTATTTTATGTATTGATTTAGTGTTAGCTGGAAATATCAAGAAAGAAAAAAATCTGTTGTGTGTAGAGGGCATTTGCATTTTATGGATTCCATTAGATTTGTATGATTCCATCTCATTACAATTAGTGATGTCATGAGAGCAGTTGTAGTCACTCTTTTTGTATGATACGTTTTTAACACCCACAGAGCAACATTCATCAGTCCACCTATGGTAAAAGCCTGGCTATCATGACTGAAGCTCAGTTGTCTACCACCATTATTGAGAATCCAGAGATGCTCAAGTACCAACAGAGACAGCAACAGCAGCAGGTGGAGCAGAAGAATGCCTCAATTAGGGAAGCATCTGGGTCTGCAGCAGCGACTCCCAAAGTGGCGAGCATGGTTAATGGGGAGAGTTTGGAGGACATTAGAAAGGTAGGTGTTCTGGGAGAGTCACTTCACAGTGTCACTAAGCTGATAAATACCAACCTGCTTATTTATTTTTCATGTTGAAGGGCACCTTTCACCCCATGAATGGCCCAGGAGACATCACTGGCACTTATTGAAAAGTTAAAATGTTTTTAAACAACAATAAGACCATGTGAAAAAGGCTTGTGGGTATTTCTCTGAATGCTAAATTCATGGTGTGCAGAAAGGAAGCCTAAGATAGCTAGTAACAGTCCAACTGTAGAATTGTGCTTTTCTTTCTCAGTGAAGGAGATTGAAAGCGTTATTTAATTATCCCCTAAACATAGAACACAATTTTAATGAAGGATTCTGCATATAGATAAGAGTGATTTGGACTTGACTCTCTTATGTGGAATCAGAATTCTCTTGTACTTTGTAATGTATGAACTTCTACTTGAAAAACACCTACTATTGCTAAAAAAAACCAAACTGTAGTACTAAAATACACTTGTATTAATAAAAATATGGATTGATTCTATTTACACATCAACAGTGTGGCTCAAGATGAATGTGGAAAAAAAACTTGTAACAGCTTTTTAATTAAGGAACATCTTTCATTGAATACACCTATAATTGTCAGTTGGAAAAAAATTAAAAAAGCATTTTCTATTTAACAGAAATGACAATGAAATATGTTTCCCAACAGAATCTCTTAAAAAAGCAAGTTGAAACACGAACAGCAGATGGTCGGAGAAGGATCACACCTCTCTGCATAGCTCAGCTGGACACTGGGTATGTTTAGAAGTCATCTTTAAAATCCTTCTTTACCTTTTTATTGGTGCAAACTCAGAATTCTGACTTAATATAATCTTATGGCATCTAGAAGCTCTTGCTGGAAATACCTGGAAATACAGAATATAATTTCAGCCTATTTTCTCTTAGCTAAAAGATCCTGCTTCCAATAGATAATTCTCATTATCTACTATTGCAGGTGAGTGAAGAACACTCACCTTTATAGATGAATGAACAATACTCTAATGTATTGCAAGTTCGTATCTACATTTATAGTGCCTTTAGTGTCCTTAGATGAGAAACAACTGTGGAAAATTAGGTGGTGGTGGTTTATTTAGGTTGTGCATGAATTGTGGAAAGAGAGAATGGAATAAACAGTTTAGTTAAAAAAAATTATTTTTGTATTTTTACATATTCTTTTTAAACTGTTGTCTAGAAATATATTTGTTATTTGTCTTTTTGCTCAGGGATTTTTCTACAGCATTTTTCAATAGCATCCCAATATCTGGATCTCTCTCTGGTTCAATGATGTCTTCTCAAAGTAACCAACAGCTCATGTCATTAGATTCCAACGCTGCAAATTCCTTTAATGCTTCAAAGCCTTCTGTAGAGCCAACAGCAGCCAGTATAAAGCCAACAGAAGATGCAGCCAATAAAGATGGGTCAGTATTTGCAGTTTTGTTTTTTGCTTATATGTCTCTGTTTAGTTACTAATTCTTGTTTACAGTTCTGTAATCAAGCAGTTGTTAAAGTGATTTTCTTACTGCAAAACTTCAAGAAACTAACATTCCTGAATGCATCAAGTTTTTATTAGTATTTAATTACTTTAAATAGTGATAAATCAGTAATTAATAAATCCATATGCATAGTTCTGAAAATGAGCTTCAGTGCAATGAGGTACATGGATGATTGCTAAGGCTCTAACAAATTTACTTGCTTATAGGTTACTGGGCTGCTATTAGTAAATAATAGATGGTTTTCCTGCAGTGGAAGCAAGGAAGCCTGTTTCCCATCCAATTCTGTCCTGTAGATCTCCTCTCTACAAACATAGTCCTACTTCTTCCCTGTAAACAACCACCAAAGAAGAGTAAGCACAGTTACTTGTCAGTGCACAGATGTTGCTTGACCAGGATGTCTTTCAAGTTAGTTATGGAGTAACTTCATTTTACTTACTTTTCCCTCAGTGGTAAAACTGGCTTGATTTCTTCTCCTCAATGTGTTTTTTTTATAGCATTTGTAAGAGCACAATGTCATTGGGACCTCAACCACTCCATCAATTTTAGTTGAAATTGGCCACAGATTAAAAAAATGGGTGGGTAGACTATAAGAGATGCCTGAAGATGAAACAATTAAATCTCCTTTTCTCTGGAAACTGGAATTCTAACTGCTTTTTAGTACAAAGATCAGTTATCTTAGAGCCATTCTTTCTTTCAATTCATTCTCTGAATGAATTGAAAAATCTCTAAAATAAACAGCTATTCAAATAACAGATCCCTGGAATGCTTTAGTGTGGGGAAACCACATTCCTTTCCCTTAGAGTTATGCTTGGAAAGGCCTAATAATTAGTTTGGATTATTCAACAACAAAATCAAAATCTGGCTTGAATTGTTTTAGCCCAAATTGTTTGATTGATAAACAGTGGAATATAACCTTGGCATGGAAAGTATTTGGTAACCTGAACAAGGGATAAAACTGAGAATCCCAGTCACCATTTTACATAGTGATCCTTTTCCTTTGAGTGCCTAAGTACCAGCTGAAAGTATCATTTAATTCCTGAATTAAAAATACAAAATTAATCAATTAGGGTCTTTTAATCTCCATGTACCTCTGCAGACACATGAAGCCCTCAGCTCTGAGATGTATCATAAAGAGCTTTTGAATGTTGGCACAGCTTGCAAGATAGTGACACAGGAAAGGGGGAAAAGCATATCATAATTCATGTATGGCCTTGAGTGAAAGGCTTTCAATCTGTTTTCTAGCCAGTATAACAAATGCTAGCTAGTTGTTATGAGCACTTCAGGTTACAAATACTACACTTCTTTTAATCCTTGTTTTCCTGACCCTTTTACTGACAGTATAAATGCTACCTCTGCCTCAACTGCTCCTACTGCATCCTCTTCCTCTGTGCTGACAACTCCATCCAAGATTGAACCTATGAAAGCATTTGATTCTAGATTTACAGAACGATCCAAAGCCACCTCAGGGACTGCTGTTGTAACAAATACAAATCAAACTATTGTGGACAGGTAAGGCATAGTCGGAGGGGGAGCGGGAGGGCAGAGGTGTGAAGGGAAAAGGTAGCAACGTGGATTCTCTGTGGTGTGGGTGTCTGATGCTGGCACTCTGGAAATCTGTTCCACATCTGGCAGGAAGGGGACAGCTGCAAATCGGTAAATTCTTTGCTGTCATTATCCCTTTCTACATTTGCCTCTGGCATTTGGGATCAAGCAGACTCTTGAAAATACTCTGCATTAAAACTATCGTTACCAGTGGCTGTGTGTGCACACCTCCATATGTGGCTGCATGCATCTGTGCTCCATAGCAGGCAGAAATGCCAGCCTGCACCTCTGTGAAAGAGTGAGTTTGACTCCCAGATACATCAGCATACATGTCTGCAGAGAGGGCCTATTGTTATAATAGTATATAATTATATAACATATATATTACATATATCATTATAATTATATATAAATATGTAATTATAATAGCTGCGGTTGTGTCTCAGTTTTATGCCTCGAAGACATGCAGAGAAGGTGCTTTGATTTCCAGGGGTTTTGGCTCTGGATCCACATGATTTTTATAAAAAAGAATAAAAGTTTTTGTTTTGTGGCATAGCATGTTATGGCAGAAGTATTCCTGCTTCACCAAAACACATGATAAAAAAACATAGCAGTCTTGAAAGAAGTATGTAGTTGCCCAACTCACAAAATGTGTTTGCAGTAAATGCCTCAATATTTTTATATCAAAGGGTTTGACCATGCGATACAAAAGAAAGATGTATTAAGTTGCTCTCATAATTGCTTCTAATGTCCCAGAACAGTATGGATAAAAGCATATTGTTTGGCATACTTGAGATGCCAAAGAAAAAAGATCTTGAGTACATAGAATATTTCTAGGAAATACCTTTATCCAGTTGCGAACTGCTAGGTTCATTAATTTTTTTTAAAGGAGAGAAGGTGTCTGAGCTTACATCCATACTGCACCTTCTACTTTTGTGGAGGATTTACCATCCCTCTTTGGCATCTTTCTCTTGCCTTTGTGCATATGGAAATATACTCGAGGCTAAGAATATAATCTACAAAAATGCAGTGTGTAGGATATGTGGTAGCTTTTGGATCAGCTTATATAAAATGTGAAATATGTACTTTTTTTTACTTGTTCAGACTGAAGGATCAGAATTTAATTAAAGACAATAAGCCCAAGGATATTCTGGAGAGTAGCAGTGACAGTGAAGAGAAGATTCCAGCTGCTAAACCACTCAGTGCTCCCAAACGGAAACTGGAACTTGAGGGAGAAACAGTTGAAAAGAAGAAAAAAGGAAGGCCCAGGAAAGACTCCAGACTTGTACCAGTAACTTTAACTGTTCAGGTGAAAGAAATATAGATTCATTGTAGTTTTCAGTGTTTGTTTAATAAAGTCAGTTCCATGCTGACTTGTTGCATCAAGTCAGGGAAACATGAGTAGTATCAGGCTCTCAGAATTTTTAGCCATCCTTCTTCCTTGCCTTTAAACTTAGTCTTTTTTAAAATTTAGGATTATAAGAAGCATATGGACCTGGTGTGGCAAATGTGTCAGTTCTTTATTTCAGTATGCAGCTACTTACTAAATGGTACCAGCATGTGAAGCAGTGGTAGCCAAATGACTGTAGAGAATAAAATGAAACTCCAGTGGTGGTTGGTGTATGATGGAGGGTGGTCCAAGCACAAGACAGTAACTTGAATCTGGTGACTTTTAAATGGTTATGAATTTCCTAGGAACCATGAAGGAGTTAGTTGCATTGGAATTTCCATCATTTTAGGGCATATAGGTCCCTCTGTTTTCAGTATTCAGAGCTTAGCTTTCATGCAGTGTACCAAAATTTTCATTAATTAATTCCAGCTGAAAAGGTGATGGTGGTGCCTGTAAAAAAAAAAAAAGGACCACATCTAGTTTGCTTTGCTTTAATTCTTAGAAGCTAGATTTAAAAAATTGTATTTACAGAACCAATTAGAAAAAGACTAATATTTGCAGTTGGCATTATTTGGAATTTTTTAAAAACTTTTTTCTTTCAAATTAAATCTGTATTATAGAGTATCTTTTAAACTATTTTTAATAGAAAAATTTAACCACTTTTGCAAATTTTTTTTTCCAGTCCCCAGCTACTCTGGCCTCTGAGAAGGATGCTTGCATCTCTGCACCAGCATTAGCACTTAAACTGCCAACCCCAATCCCACAGAAATCATTTACTTTGCAAGTAAGTGGACTATAAGGGGGAACAAACTTAATACTTAAAAAAAAAATCCTACTTAAAAAAAAAATAATTCTTAGATTATTCAGGATCTTTCAATAAATTAACAATTGAATGTGTATTTGTTCAAGCAAACAAGATGGTGTACTTCAGCTTTTAAGAATATGTCTGTATAAGAAAAGTTAACAGCAAATCAGCTAAAAACAGGACACTTCTCATCTAACTAAACTTCAGAGAGGAGTTACCTCTGCTTCATCAGTCCCTCCTCCTGGTTACGCTTGTCGTAAAGATGGGAGGCTGGGATGGGAATAACTGGTGCGTTGTTACTGCAGCTGTATTGGTAGCACAGTGCTCAGGAGGGATTTCCCACAGCTCTCTGGAGATGCTCTACATCTGAAGTGACTGGTAAATAGAATTAGCTTGGGTATTTATGAAATAATTTTTCTATGTGTTTAGGCTGTAGTGGTCTGGTTCTAATTGCAAGATTGTAGGGAGACTGGGCACATCTAGAATTGACCTGTTGCCTTTGATTAGGAAGCACAGACTAGCACAACTGTGCTTCATTCTTAAGCTCCCAATACAATGAAATTATTTATGTTCTAGCCAAGACTGATTTTCATATACCTGCTTCTTTTGAAGTAGCACAGTGTATTTTGAAACCATTTAAAACAGAGAATGCTGTACTTAAATCCATTCTTACAGTCAGGATTGTTTGGGATCTAATAGTAATTGCTGGATTTTTGAGTACTACTTCTCCTCCTCCAAAAAGTGGGTTTATTTTTTGTTTTTCAGATAAGTTCAGATCCATCAATGTACCTTGAAGTAGAGAATGAAATGACCACAGTGGGAGGTTCCAAGTTGAGCAGGTTAAAGTGTAATCGAGAAGGAAAGGAATGGGAGACCGTCCTCACCAGTCGAATTCTCACTGCAGCAGGAAGCTGGTAAGAGAGACTGTTTTGGAGGAAGTGGAGCCTGCAGAATGTATCTATAGGTATACAGGTGTATATATGCCTATAATAATTATGTATGTTATATATATGTTATATATACATTTGAACTTTTCCTTTGGTACCCAGGAGTTTTTTTAAAAGCTGTAATAGTTGCCTTTGGGGAATTCGCTCAAATTTATTTTATGCTGCTTGCATTTAACAAACCAAGTGTTTCTCTTTGATCTCAGTTTTCTTTTCTTTCTGGTTTTGTTTTGGTTTTTTAGTGAGATTGTCAGTGTGGCCTGTGAGAAACGAACATTGTCAGTATTTTCAGCTTGTGGTCGTCGCCTTCTTCCCCCTATAGTATTGAAGACACCCATTTCCACCCTACATTGCACAGGTTCTTACATCATGGCTCTTACCACTGCTGCTACACTCTCTGTTTGGTAAGTACCACGTGAGGCTGCAGCAGCTGCCTAGGCTAGTGTTCATAGGTAACTGTGTTCAGTTGAAAATGAGGCTTAAAACAGGTAAGGTCTGATCACAACTCCATTTTTTTATGTAATATGAACAGTTAATTGAGCAGGATGTGAATCCTGTTTCTTTTTATTCTAGGGAGGTCCATAATGTTGAAGTTTATCTAGAAGGAAGATAGATGATCTGCTAGAATTTACTAGTTTAAACAAACTCCCTAAGATAGACTTGCGTCATGGATGGAATGGATTGAGGGAGTAAAAAGGAGAAATAGGGGTATTTCCAACTTCCATTATACTTGGCCAATAAAGCATGAGTTTCTGAGTTGGAAGTACTCTAACCATCTTTGAGATACAAAAATAAAAACTGCACTACTTGTTTACAGTTGTTGAATTTAATCTCATGTTTCATGCAAGTTAGAGCTCCTAGAGGAGTCGTTTGGATCCTTAGTGTTTACAGGGCTGTAATGAGGTTTCCTGACTAAGAGCCATAAAAGTTGTTCTCTGCTATTAACTTTTGTCTTTCCATAAGGGATTTGAGTTTGCCAAAATAATTTTCTTGAACCAATGAAGAAAATGTCAAAATCAAATGTCAAAATGTCAAACCAAACTCCCCCAAAAAACCCCACTTTGTCATGAATATAGAAGAAGTGCATTTGTTAAATGATTTTTGAGCTCTCAGTTGTTTTCAAGCTGCAGACTTATCCTTTTGTCTTTTTTCAGGAATGTTCACAAGCAGACAGTCATTGTTAGAGATGAGTCTTTGCAAACAATATTTTCAGGTAATAAAAAGAGTCACTAGCCTTTGAGTCCAACTGTGCTATTTAATGCCATTTATGAGTGTGCTGGAATTTTATGAAACCTGAAAAGCCTAACCAAATCATTTTACTTTGTTATTGTGTAATAAAGGGAAGTCATTGGAAGTGTTGAAATACAGTAGAAATAACTGAGATGAGAATATTAGCAGTTAACAGACTTGTACAAGATTCTGTAGCTTATTATATTCTGGCTTGCTTCTGAATGTGAAGATTCAGTGTTGTGAAGATCACAAACAAAATATTTAAATCTGCTATTATGCAATTTCTTTCTGTGCACTTTACATTTATATTATCTCTATGATAAACAACAGTTGATTGTCTCAAATTTGTTGCTTCAAAATCTTAATTTTCTAGCATAGGCAATGTCTGCACAAAACAAATAATCAAAAAAGCAGTGTCTCAGAGCATATTGGCTTCTATTTTAACTTTAATCCATACAGCACTAATCAAAACTACCTAGAGAAGTAGTTGTACAGGCAGTTTGCAAATGTCTTTGTAAGAAGTTAAATGCATAAACCCTGGGTTGTGCTGGGAAATGAGACTCCGGCCATCCCACATGTACTATGTCCTTGGAGAGCACACTTTTCTGAATATGCTGGTTTTTAGAATTTTAACTTAGTGGGAAACAGAAAGATAAAGGCTTCTTGAGCTATGGAAGACATGGCAGAATTGCTGAAGATTGCCCCTAGATATGGAGAATATTTCCAGTTAAGACAATGTTCTGTATAAATTGCAGCATCAAGACTGCTAATGTGTTTTACAAAAGTTATTTTAATACTACTGCACTGAGGCTGGTTCTTACAATCATTGTCTGGTGTCTTGACCTTCCTTTCAGTGCTGGAGAAAAATATTTAGTGAACCTCCTTCTGTTGGTTGCCATTACTGAGAATTAATGGGGGACAGTATTTTTTTACCATTATGAATGTTATGCAAAGAAATACTTTGGTCTGCCTTGACTTGTAGGAAGTGATGCAACTGTCTCTCAGATCTTGCTGACTCAGCATGGCATACCTGTAATGAGCATGTCTGATGGGAAGGCATACTGTTTTAATCCTTCTCTTTCTACATGGTAAGTTATCTATTATTTCCTGCTTTTGCAATTTCTCTGAACTGATGTGTATTCTGCTTTACTGCTTCACTCCATATTTTGAAGATTGGTCTGAGAAGGATCACACAGCAGGCTTAGTTTTGCTTTGGTTCACTATTGCATGTCTAGGCTTTGCTCTAGTATATTCTTATGATTTATTATGTTTAAAATTTAAAAAATTAAAAAGTCAAACTACAGTTTTACTTCATCACTTTTCTGCACAGCACATACCCTTATTTCTTAACATACACCTGTGTACATCAGTTGAATCTGTCAAGCAGTTGGCAATGATTAAAGATAATCTAGCCTTACCATTAACTTTTTACGTAAAATAATGCAGTTCTAGAAAATCTGTCAACTCCATTTTCAGGGGTTTGTTGGGACTTCAGATATGTTAAAATTATTTTGCCCAGTTTCCAGAAAAAAATAAGACATGCTCTCCAATTCTGAATGTCTGTGTGCCTGAACTTGTCAGTGCCCATCACTCCTTAGTATTCCTTTGGAACTGATATTCAGTCAAGTTTGAAGAGAGCTCTTTGTGTGCGAGATGTAAAAGTTAAATCAAGATAGTAAGTCAGGTAGGGGAGGAAGGAAGAAATAATTATACCTTGGAGAATTCCTATGGAAGAGTCATTACTGATGTCCTAAACACAAGGAAAGGCTTTATAGTAGTCTGTGCCTTAGTGGATATCAGATAGGCATTCTCCACAGATTCTATTACTTCTCTCAAGGCATAAGTTCCCAGAAGAAAAAATTTCCATGGTTAAATTATGTATAGTGTCTTTCCAAAACAGATTCTTTGTTGTATTTTTAGGAGGAGAAAACATGTTGCAGTCTTAATATAATTGTGGTACTTAGTGTAATGAGTATGCTTAATGAAAGGGCTTGTTGTCTTAATTCCTCCCTACAATAATTGTTACTACTCAACTACTTGATGTGGATCCTTTGGAGAATAAAAAAAACACCTTGTTTGTTCTTTAGATAAACTGAGCAATTATTCAGAAAGATTCCTAGTCAGTAAGGAGCAGAGAACAGGCTCTCAGCCACAGTTCTGGATTTGCTGTCATTTCTTAGTTTGTACCACAGCTTTTGAAATAGATGAGAGAGCAATCCCCAGAGTCATCATACAAATTTAACCATGATAAAGCAGAAAAGGGTATTTTAAATATTTGTGTCATTTTACCTCTGAGCTGTCTGGAGGTCTAAACATAGAGCCACTGATTCCCTTGGCATCTCAAAACAGTGAAAGTGATATCCTTGATTTGGTGTGGAAATGCCAGCTGTAACTGTCAGCTCCCTCCATATGAAGGAGTAGTTGCAATGTATGGGAGAGATGGACAACATGTGTGATCTGAGATGACTTTTCTGGTGGGTGGGGGGACCTGACATGAGGTAAAATCAAGTTCTCAATGAGAAAGTCATGACCTGTGCTCACTCCAGTCTTCTTTCTGGGGCATGACTTCTTACTAGAGGTAAAATGACAAATAGCAAGGTCATTTCCTTCAAAACTAATGCTAAATTGTATTATACGATTCATGTTATGAACTTTAGGGGTGGGAGGGACATTTCTGTGACAGCACAAGTGTAATTTGGACATGGAGTGGAAACAGTTGGGGTCTGTGAAATTGCTGAGCATCTTGGTGAGTTTTTTTTTGTTGTTATCTGTTAAATACAAGTCAGGCTTCAAGGCAGAACAAAACGAGATCCCTTAATATCACTCCTTACTTTCCTCAAATCTCTTTTGTGTTTGTTTGTTTGTTTTCAGGAATCTTGTTTCTGACAAACAGGACTCTCTAGCACAATGTGCAGACTTCAGGAATAGTTTACCATCCCAAGAAGCCATGCTGTGTTCTGGGCCCTTAGCTGTGATACAGGGACGAACATCGAGGCAGAACAAAACGAGATCCCTTAATATCACTCCTTACTTTCCTCAAATCTCTTTTGTGTTTGTTTGTTTGTTTTCAGGAATCTTGTTTCTGACAAACAGGACTCTCTAGCACAATGTGCAGACTTCAGGAATAGTTTACCATCCCAAGAAGCCATGCTGTGTTCTGGGCCCTTAGCTGTGATACAGGGACGAACATCGAAGTACGTACCTACTTTCTTCATTTGATCAGCATGTTTGTCTTTGTTTCCCCTGTTGTTTATTCATGTTCTTCAATCAGTGAGTTAATTCTTAAGATGCTAATGGCTCCAAAAATTATCAGTAGCTCATAGAATGTGGGGTTTTTTAAACCTCTGCACATAAATAGTCTGTATCTTAATTTTATTTTGGAGTTGAGAGGAAGGAAAGCGTGCTCTGAACTTTAATCATTTAGAGGCTCTTTCTTGGCTGGATGAAGTATTTAACGATTCTGTACATGTAATATTTTGATTAGCTAAACTGACTTTCTTACATTTTACATTTGTAAGTTTTAGTTTACCAGCTTTGGAGTAGGCCTACACATTTTGAGTAGTTCAGTTGTCCTCAGGGAATCCATTTAATGAAGTCTTTGAGAAAGCTGAGTGATTAGTCATCTAATGCATAATTTTAACATCTGCAAATATCACCAGGGAATTTTGTGAGCCACAGCAGACTCCTGTAGATAATTTAATAGCCCATCCTCACCTGGCTTTGAATTAGATTTCCCAGGCAGTTTTCTCTGTTATGTCTGACCTTCATCTGAGTTTAATTTTTTGGTGAGAAAAACTGTATAGAATTGTATTATTTTATTGCTGTTCTCATGGGAGGGAAATTAATTGGGAAGTATATTTGAAATCCAAACAAACAGCACTCTTTTTGAGATAAAATATCAGACTGAAAAATTAAGATTTTTTTTTTCAAAATGGAAATAATTGGCTACTTTTTTCAAATTAACCTTCTTATAACAATACATTTATCTGCAAGAAAGCCTTTAAATGCTTTAGGCTAACATTATATCTTGTGTTTGTTTCATGACTTTCACCTGGGAGGGGCAAAAAGTAAAGGCAGTCGAGTTTCTTATAAACATTTAGGAGCACTTGGTCACTGGAAAGGATGTGTTTTACAGGAGAAGATGAATGAAAGAGGAAAAATAACAGGAGGCAGAAAACCCTCCAGGGACCTTGATAGTTATAAATCTTGGCCCAGAGGAGGGGAAGGCAGTTTGCTATGAAATGCTGCCTTTGTCATTAAAAGCCTGAACTCTGGAAGCACTAGGTGCCTCTGGAAAAGAAGTGTAGACGAACTTCTGCTACAAAAAAAAACCTTACTTGTTAAACTAGCATGTGATTCTGTGGCTGGCACGTTCATTTTTCTTTGGTTTTGTAGTTCAGGAAGGCAAGCTGCAAGATTGTTCTCCATGCCTCATTTAGTGCAACAAGAAACAACTCTTGCATACCTGGAGAGCCAGATTGCTGCAGCACTTACGTTACAGTCCAGTCACGAATATCGCCACTGGCTCCTTATCTATGCACGGTACCTAGTCAATGAAGGTGAGACCTGCTACCCTCTGTTACTTCTTTGCAGCTCTGATGGGTTTTTAAGAAACACTCTGTTCATGTCATGTCACTTTAATGTTCTCCTTTC
The DNA here is from genome assembly GCF_000747805.2 of Chaetura pelagica. NCBI lineage: Eukaryota > Metazoa > Chordata > Aves > Apodiformes > Apodidae > Chaetura > Chaetura pelagica. Next base: position 5,167,184 of record NW_009953217.1, read on the forward strand.
AGTGCTTGGCTTATTCATGTCATGTCTATTTATGATTACACTTTAATGTTCTCCTTTCAGTGCTTGGCTTCTGGACTCAGTGTTTACTTAAAACCAAAACAAGCTGCTGAAGAGCATTTGCTTCTCATAGTGCTCAGTACTGAGGAATCTGTGTACAGATCATGGGCTGGGGAAACTGTGCTGTCTCTGGACAGGAATTGCATTCTAAAACAGCCTAGTGGTCTGTCAGGCATATCATAGGTACTTGGCAGCAGCTACAGATCTTTCAGAGGAACCAGCAACACCTTGTAAAATTCCTCAGCCAACTGACAGTTACTGCCTGATGGGAATGGAAGAATCTTGGCCTCTGACACTTTGAGCCAGAGCACATAAAACTACAGGGAATGTGCTTGTCTTACTTTATACTTTTTTTTACATTCCAAAATTTGAAAAGCCTGTACTGGTGGGCTCCACAGGTTAAATTCTGTGAGGCAAGAAACCACAGGAAAGGGTGCTTGTGATTATTTTATATTTGAATACACAGTATCTCTTTACCATTAGGTGAAATAAGGCTGACTTCATGCTTCTTGGATGCTAAAGACTTTTGCTGTATCTCTGCCTGTCTTCTTTCCAAATTTAGTACAGGACACATTGTATTAATTCAGCCTTATTCCTCACCATGCATAATCATTTTACACAGAGGGAAGCAAAATGTAAATGGTTTGTGTTAGGCCACCTGGCAGTAGTTGGCAGAATTAAAATTAAGCTCATTAATTCATACCTTTTGACCTCAACCTTATTTAACAAGAGAGTTTCATGAACTGTATGTGATTCTCTCTGTCCTTCCCCAGTTGAGATTAAAATGTTTAGCTTAGTTCATATGTTAAAGAGACAGTTATACTTTTAAAAGTCTTTACTAATTGAGGACACCTGTGTTGTGTGTGCAGGGTTCATCTTGCACTGTGCCAGTGTCACTGCCTTGTGCGTGTGCCTGCACTGGATGTCACTGCACATTCTGCTTTGCCATGCTTCACTAGTTTTCTAGGTCTGCTAAATTTTGAAAACTGTATATACTATTATTGACCCTTTTCTCCTGTGATGGTTTCAATGTTTAATCAATTCTAATCCATTAAAAGTATTTAATCCGTTATAACTTGGTTGGCAAGTTATTCTTGAATGGATTACTTTGTTACTTGCAAGGGAATTCACCCCTCTGATTTTTTTCAGTGAATAACCCTGCCCTGAAAATTGTATGGTTTTATTAAAGTTTTTATTTTATTTTTTGAACATGCATACAGATCAATTGGATCCAATTTAATTTTGTTATAAGCTTTTTTGCTAAGGTTTTGAGAGATCTCTTATAGTTTAGTCATATTATAATGTTTCACAAGAATGTCTGATTTTTATTTTTTTTTTCCCACTACTGGCTCCATTTTTCCCAATTCATATATTGCCACTAAATGCAACTTAACAACTTTTCCCCTTCACTGGTTTTCATCTTGTGACTTTCCAACTCTTGTGATATCTCTTTTGTAATAGTTTTCTGGCTGTTGAAGTCTTAGTTTTTCCAATGTTTTTTGTTTTGTTCTTTTGAAATCTGGTATATTTATGTGGGAGGTGGGAGTAAGAGGGGAGGGCAACTCTTAAACTTGAGTAACTACTTCAGTTTTTTTCCCTGTGGTAGATCTTTAGTAGCAGTTTTGGTTTTGAGAACTTTTAAAATAAAGCCCTTTGAAACTCTAAAATAAATCCCTTACAAATCATCTTTCCAAAGTTTTGCTGTTAAGAGAATAATAGACGTTTTCAGAAATCAATGTTTTGGGCTTTGTTGTATTCTAGATTCTTGTAACTCTTTCCTGAATGTTATCAGTTAGCTTGTGGAGTGTTTATATAGTGAAATGCTTATGCATGTGATTTTATTTTCTGATAATATTCAGGGTTTGAATATCGTTTGCGAGAATTATGCAAGGATTTACTGGGTCCAGTCCATTACTCAGCTGGAAGTCAGTGGGAATCAACAGTTATGGTAAGTCCTGAACATAGAGAGACAAAAGAACTTAAAATATGATTAAACTTGTTGGCAAAAAAAACAATCACAGATTATTTTTGCTGACCCTGGAGCCCTTTCCATACTCTGCAGAATTGTGTGTTCAGCTCTCCACGTTCTTCTGACAGCAACTGAAATAGTGACATGCCAGGGAAATGTCCTCCCTTCTCAGAGCATGTCTGGAGTCTGCAACTGCAGAGGCTGCACCAGCTTCATGAGTGTATATAAATGTAAAGACAGTTTTATTCTGGAGTTGTGTAAACAGAGTAAGAACATAAAATACACAGCTCTCTCCAGGCAGGAAAAAAAAGGCATGAATCTTAAAAAGGTCTATGGACTAAATTCATGATATCAAGTAATATATTCTGAGGGTGCTTTTGTGTTTTTTTGTGCAGGGTTTACGAAAGAGAGAACTATTGAAAGAGCTTCTTCCTGTTATTGGACAGAACCTCCGCTTCCAGAGGCTTTTCACAGAATATCAAGAGCAGCTAGACATCTTGAGAGACAAGTAGCATGTCCCCAGATTTTCCCTGCGGGGCTATTGAAAGAGCTTCTTCCTGTTATTGGACAGAACCTCCGCTTCCAGAGGCTTTTCACAGAATATCAAGAGCAGCTAGACATCTTGAGAGACAAGTAGCATGTCCCCAGATTTTCCCTGCGGGGCCTGGTCTGAGAGAAACTGCTGGACAGCATTAACCAGAGAGAGGAGAGAAGAGAAAGCCTGGTCAGCAGGGACACTCCTGAGGAGGGCAGTGCCAGAAGGGTCCCACATGCTTCAGAGTGACCTGCTCTAGTTTTTAAAGCTCACAAGTGGATTTCTGAAAATGAGTGGATGAGCTAGACCGTTTCCCAAGTGAAACTCAGCCATCGAAGCTGTGGCCTCTGGTTCTATGGGAAGTCGTGGATATGTACTTCAGGGGGGTCCATTTGGATCTGGATCTCATTTTGGTATCAAATCTAGCTGAGAACTGTTGTGAGGTTTCTTGGATGTCCTGTGAAAAGCACAGTGCTTCAGAGTACACTGAACAGCATATTTAACCCTGTTTAGGGTTTTTTGCCTGAGGATTTATTTAGGCTCAACACTATATTAAATTAGATGAATGAGCCACAAAATAAAATTTCATAAATATTAAGGTATTATGCAGCCAATAGACTCTTTCCTGTGAATATAATAATAATAAGAGGCTGTTCTAACACATGGACTATTTTTGTACTAGAATTTGCTAACTTGTAATATGGAATTTTATTTGGCCAATAATCAGGCTATCTAAAAAGTCAACTTGTAGGAAGTTTAACTCTAATACAAAAGTTATGTTTCAAAAATAATTCTACCAAATTAACCTGTCATCATTTGGTTTTTAATTTTTAAATGTTTGTAAAAGACATTTTGGGGGGAGGGGGAGGGATACAATGGGGTAACTCTTTTTGTAAGTACAAAAATAAATGAACATTGCATTGGTTTAAAAAACAAAAAGCAAAAACATGGTCTTGTATTATTACAAAGGGCACAGGCATTTCCACAAATGTCAACCCAGGCTGAATCATGTTATCATGTTTGGAAATAAATTCTACCATCTGGGTGATCTTTCCTCTGAATTATGATCAGACAAGTACTTGTGATTTCCCTACTTTTTTGCTTGGAGCCACATCTCAGCTGAGGGAGCAGGAGCTGTGTGGAAGTGCTGAATTATCTCTGGTAACATGAAGCAAAATGGGCTCCCCTGCTCCCTTGCCAAAAGTGGTCAGTGCTGCTACAGAAGTGAGCTCATGCAGCAATGTCCCTGTTTCTTGTGTGGCATTTCATAATAGCAAAATAGTGTGCTGGTCTGCTGCCAGCAGTTCACTTCTGAAGGGGTTTTGGAATTCCACTGAAACCAAATGAATCAACTTTTCTTCCCCAGAGTGTGCTTGGTGCTGGGAAGGAAGCAAGTGTATGTGTTGGTTCTTTCCAGGTCCTAACTACTCGGGTGTGCCTCAATTTACTGCCTTACTTGGAGATGTTTTTGAGTAAGAAAATTAGTCTTGAAATGAGTGAGTGTATGTAAACTTTTGTAAAAGGGCAGTTTCTCCCATAAGCTTCCACCAGAAACAAACAATATCCCTCACCCAGGAGGACTAGCTGTGCTACTGTGGGCTTTGGCTGAAGGGAACTGACCCTCTTCAGTGAGGCAGCTCTGCATCTACATGGGTGTTGGGATCCTAGTGGGAGGCATGTGTTCTTTAAGGCAACAAAACCCTCCAAATGTGGGATCCTGTATTCAACTGCCAGAGCTGCCAGACACCGGGCTACTTCTTTGTACAGCAAACTCATGTGCACATGGAATTGTCTTGAAGAGAAATAAAAACAACTGACTTAGCAGTGACTCTCCAGAATGGCATCAGAGGGTTTTCAACAAGCAAGGGGAAATGTAGTGGTGGCACAGCTTGACTCTGCTTGGTGGGGAGAACGAAGGTGATAAGGAGAGCTATCCAAGTTCCCCTGACCTCTAATCCAAAGTTTAATAGCACTGTGATGACCAGTTGTGGGGCTGTGAATGATTCATATGCTATTGGCAATCAGTGTAAGCTCATGGGAACAGCCATTGTGTTCCTCCTAGAGCCATAGAATGGTCAGAGTTGGATCTTTAAAGTTCATCTAATCCCACCCCCCTGCAGTGAGCAGGGATATCTGCAACCCCTTCAGTTTGTGCTCATGTGTGCAGGTCAGAAACCCACTGAAATTATTTAAATTGGACCCACACATCGGGCTCTGGGGAATGGGTGGGTCCAGCCCAAGGCCTGGTGCAGTCAGGGGGAGTCTGGCTATCAACTTCCATGGATTTTGACTCCCAGATGTGCTGTGTAGGCAGCTGCCACATTATTGGTTTAATGCAGAAAGAACCAACAAGCACAGATAGTTTTTGAAGGCTTTGGTAAGTGAAGGCTCTGAGGCAGGTGGCTGTTTCCTCCTGCCAAAAAGCAAGATGTTTGGGTTCCCTCTATCCTCTGTTCAGCCTTGTGCTGTTCATACCAGTCTTGTAATGAATGCAGTTTAACAGGATTTAGAGGTACTTAGCTAAGGGAAAGTAAGTTCTTCTTTGTCAGTGTTTGAAGAGATACTGAAATGCTTTCTCTGAAGAGTTATTTCTGCATTAGACACTACGTAGGGTTTTCTACCCATTTTGTCTTGGGAGGTTCTGTCACTGCCCAACAGACCATGAGTATTAAGATTTTAACTTCGATGCAACAAATAATTTTTTTTGTTAAATTGGGTATTTTAGCATTTTTCACTTACATTCAGCACCTTCTTTTCAGAGAAGGGCTATGAACACTCAGTTTAAGGCCACATTATCAAAATAAATTAGGGCTTCAGTGTGGGAGTGGAAGCAGCTTGTTCTGAATAACCAAGGAGCTTTTATTAATTAATGTTTGGACAGGGAAAAGGAGAAGGTCGCAGGGGGATCGTTCTCTCTAGGTGACCTGGGCAGAGAACCCCTGCCAAAACCGCCTCAGGGCCC
>NW_009953217.1:5172994-5191731 GCF_000747805.2 Chaetura pelagica
GGGCCTGCAGGGAGGGCTGGGGGAGGCCCGGGGGGCTGCGGTGCCGGTGAGTGGCCCCTCTGAGTGATCCCCCGCTGTCTCTGCAGGTACATCACGTGTGCGGAGTATACGCAGTTCTACGGGGGCAAGAAAGCAGGTAAAGGGGTGGTGGGTGCCCCCCGAACTGACTGGAGTGGGGTCAGCGAATTCGGGGTGGCTGCTGAAGTGAGCAGGGCGTGCCTCGGGTTCTGCAGGGGGTCTGGGCTCTTCTGAACCCCGGGGCTGTGCAGCTGGAGGTCCTGACGTGGGTGGTGCTAATGGCAACGGCAGAACCAGAGAATCATAGACTCGCTGACTGGTTTGGGTTGGAATCACAGAATCACAGACTGGTTTGGGTTAGAAGGGATCTTAAAGATCATCTAAATCTGCCCCATTTGCATAGGCAGGGACACCTCCCACTAGACCAGATTGATCAAAGTCCCATCCAACCAGGCCTTGAACACTTCTAGGGATGGGGTTTCCACAGCAAGAAACAGGTGGTTTAACAGCCAGATGATCCGTGCCTGCCTTCAAGTCCTGTACCCATGAGTAGGGCTGGTGGCTACAGTGTTAATTATCAGCTTTACAGTCAGTGCTGTCAGTCTGTCAGACCTGTTTTGACTTTTTTTCTGATTATTTAATTTCAGTTGAGACCATTCTTGTGCTCTGCAGAACCCTGGTTTTAGTTAGTTTTGCAAGGTCTGCTGTATCCTTGTCATCAGTAAATTTGTCACAATCTGTGTACCAAAAGGAACTTTCAAATGTTTGTCACCTAGAATACTATATATTTATTAAAGTCCTGTTGTTTGGGTTTGTTTTTTTTCCATAAACAGACCTTCCAAGAACTAATTTTAGACGTTTGTCATTTGATCACTGCAGGTAAGACAACAGATTTACGTTATCATTATTAAATGACCCATCAGTCTGTTGATGGTGAACTATTACAGAAGCCATGTTCCTCTGAGGAAGTTACTTTCATTGACTTGTGCCTGCTGTGATAGTAATGCAGCAAGAAAAAATTCAGTAAGAGCAGAAGCAGCAGTTACACCTTCCATTATTGATGTCTACAGAGTTGAATCTGATGGCTAAACTAAATGAAAAAGTAATTTAGAGCAATTATTGCTTACATTCTAGTCCTTCAAGTCTGTGTAATCCAGGCTTGAAACCACTTTTCCATGGTCAGAATATGCTTGGTCAACCATTCGTCTTTCTGAGGCAGTGATTAGATAGACTGAAGCAATATTTATGCTAATTTATTGTATTTATAGTTTACTACCTGAAGTGCTAGAGTGAAATAAGTGAGTTGGTAGAGGTGGGTTACAAATCCTCATGTAAATCAAGTAGTTCAGGAAGTTAATATCCACTCCTACAGCTGCTGCTGCCTGGATAAAAGCTGAGTGGGTATGGAAGCATCCCTGCTCCTTTGCCCATTTCAGTGCAAAGACAGTGAGTATTTCTGCTTGAACTGTCTTTTGTGCTGTTGGGGCCAGACATGGTAATGAGAGGTGTTGCAGCAGATGCCCCTGGGGCTGTGAGTGCTGGCAGCTACAAGTGACTGGACTGCAGCAGTTCCATTCACATATTTTGTTGTTAACCTAACTTAGGTAGAATCAGGTAGTGGAGATCGGCAGCCACTCAGTGTTTTCATTGGTATAGACCTTGCTTTAATGTGTAAGTGAATCAACAAAACAGTATTTGCTTCTGTCATCATGATTTCCAGGTGATTTTGCTAAAGGGAGTTTGTGCTTTTTCTTCTAGTTTGTCTCTGCAGCCATTTGAGTACCCAGTTTGCACACCAGATGGGACAGTCTTTGATATACTGTAAGTTACTGTCTGTACTTTACTTTTGTGTTGCTCAGCTGCTCAGTTACAGCTGTGTAGCCATCATTTGGTCTTAGCAGTTTGAAAAAATACTCATGCCCATTAAAAGAACAGATTTCTGATATCCCTTCTATTTTCAGGAGCATTGTTCCTTGGATAAAGAAATACGGAACAAATCCAATCACAGGAGAGGTAAGTAATGATGGGTGCACTCACATGGAATGCTTCTCTTATGTTCATTTTCCTGTTTAATATGTGGGAGAAACAAAAATGCCTAAATAAAAGCCAAAGCAGTTGAATGGGAGTGCTTTTATGAGATCAGCTTTCTACACTGAAATTAGTGTAGAGATTTATTAGGGATCTCCTTTTAGCTTATAAAAAAAAAAAAAAAGGGCTTCTAGACTTGAAACCTGCTGTCTCCTCACTGTGATCCTGCTAATGGTCTTTGTGGTAGAAAATAATTAGCCTCAGACTGTGTGTGGAAGAAAGAGAAAAGCATTATATTTTAATTTTTTTTTTTTTTTTTACATTGAATTGTAAATAATATGGCAGAGGAAATATGCTGTTCATTTATATAAAATCCCAAGATTTCTTGCCTTTCTTACAGACATGGCATAATTAAAATCTGTGTAGATGGAACTACAAGCTCTTTTGTTACTGCTAGTGATGCCCAGAAAGCCTGGCTGGTCAGTGCTGGGAAGGACTTTGTGCTGCTGCCTCATGTGAGCAGAACTGTGGGCTGGCAAGCTCACCTCTCCATCTGTGGTTAAACTTGGAAGTTTTCTAACCAAGGTGTATTTGGCTATATGCAGATTAGAGATTAATAGGTGATATTATGAATGGTAAGCTTAAACTGAAAAATCTTTTAAGTTATCTGGACAATAGATTTCAGAAAGCTTCTGACCTGCCTCTGTCGTGATAGTTCAATGTGAGACTGGGATTTCACACTTATGATCAGCTCCTCTTTGAGTGGTTTTTCCCCACCCTTTTTTTATTTTTCCTCCATAAATACTGATTGTGAAGGGATACTTTCTGTAGTAGTGTGGAGTTGTAAAGCACCAGATAAATATGAAATACTGGAAATATTTAATTGTTGGAATTATTTTTTTCTGGTGTGTTAGAAGGGAATGCATTGTTTGTGAAGGCAGAGAGGAAAAGTTTCAGCTGAAGTCATCTACTGAACGTTGTCTTAGCCTTCAGTAAGTGCAGTTACTTTCCCGAGCATTAGGTGGCAGGCAATGCACAGGATTGTTGCTTGGCTTGCAGATGGCTTTGTGGGATGAGATTACCTTTGAAACATCTTGTGTTTGATTAAAGATGTTCCCAGAGAGAGATACGAGGAGAAACTAAATACAGATGCAGCATTCCAGACTCTGAGCACGAGCTGAGTCTGAGACTCACTATCCCCATCATAGCAAACTACAGGTGTGTTTGTGTGGTGGAGAGATGATTGAAGGTCTTTCTTCAAACGTGAACAGGCCAATATATTGTTGAGAAGGAATGGAATTACAGTTATTTCATTTGTTTTCCCCACCCTCCCACCACCTTCCTGCTCTGTGCATTTGTTGGGAGCTTTGGGGTGCTGCCAGGTGATTTTTTTTTTCACTCAGAGCAGCTCCATGACACCTGTTCTCATTTCAGACTGTGAAGCGTGATGTGGTTTAAAATTACTGTGGGTAAATGCTAAGCAAGAAGTGTAACGTGCCTGGCAGTGTAACGCTGTAACGTGTCTCTTGTGTAACACAGAGAAGGGAGATTGTGCAGAAGATACTTGGTGGAACATAAATGCTCAAATAGTCTGAGATCTATTTGTTTACCCAGACTTGTGCTTCTGTAGTTGATCTGCAGTGTACCTCCAGCTCTTCTCAACATGCATCCCATTTTCCTCTGTGTTGCTATGTTTAGGGAGCTTTTTTTCTTCCCTTGTATTCAGAGTGGGGCTAGTGCTGAACATCTCTGTCCTCCACGGGACAAAGGCGTTCAGACCGGTTGGAAGAAAAAGGAGATGCTTGCTCTCTAGAACAGCACACAGCCCTGCTGAATCCATCCCTGCAGAATTATTAACTTGAAGAGTGGGGTTGAAGGAAATGTTGTAGTTTAGCCTTTGTTTCCCAGAGGACTAGCTCTGCTTTACAGAAGGGAAAGATGGTGTTTAGCAGGAAGGGGGTGCTGGCACAGGGCAGAGTAACTGGCATAGGAAGTGAATGAGTTGAGCTTTGCCATCTCTAGACTGTACTGCCCTCTGTTTAACCTGTCTTTGTGTGTGTACCCTCTGTTACTTGTACAGCTTGCTCATTGTGGAAACTAGAAAATATTTTCTCTAATGAGTTGGTGACTTAATAGGACTCAGAGTTTGTTTAAAGAGGACTTGAGCCAGATTTGCTGCACTGCCATGTTTTGTATGGGGACTTGTGAAGTAACTTTGCAGAGATTGATGATTTGTCATTGGTGATGAGGCTCTGGAGAATTTTTCCTTTTTTTTTTTTTCCTAAAGTTAAAAATTATAATGAAATCCTTTGTGGCTTGTCCTTCTGTATTTATGATTTGCAACAGGCCAAATGTTTTGGAGAAGTCAATAGGCTACTTGGAAGCAGAGTTGTTAATGGTGCATTCCTGGTACTAACTAATTCTGTCTAGCTGTCTTGTTTCTGAAGTGGGCTCCTCAGTGGAGAATTGGAGAGCCTTGCAATCATTAATGTATTTATCTCCACAGTGCTCCCAGAGGGTAGCACTGTGCTAGTCCTGTATTAATTGGATGTTTGTGAACTGACCTACAAGTGACTTCTCAGATTTTTCTGAGTCTCAAACTATAGGACCAGCCTTCCTTTTTAAATACATTTTGCAATGCCAAGATGACAGTTATTCTTACATATATTTTATTTATTTATTTATACTTTCCTTCCTTATACTTCCTAACGGTTTATTTTTCCTTGCTTTTTCAAATGTTCCCCTGAGGTGCAGTCCATTTAGGAGAAAAAAGTCACCTTTGTCTTTTGTCTAGACTTTTCCATGAGCTATTCCAGAAAGTAGCCTTGAATTATTTTTTCTCCTTTTTAATAATGCTTTGCTGTAAAAAATGCTTCTGTTACTACACCAATAATCTTGGAAGAAACTGTGAATCTCTTGCAGCTGAGTTACAGCCTGTCAGATGGCATTGGCTCATTTAATTTTTTTTTCAGCTTTGTCAGGACACTGCCCTAGCTTATGTTTACATGAAAATTGCATAAAATAGAGGGAATAGAGTCATAGTTAGCTCATTCCTTTTTACTGAGAACAGTACTTTGGCTTCTTGGGCTTGAAGATAGTTGCAAGCTTGCCAGAACATTTCATGTAGCAGTGATATGACAGCAGTGACCAGCATGCCCACACAAGTCAGCCAGCTGGGCTCAGGACTACCTGTTTCCAAGAAATGAGATTGGTCACAGCATGTCTGGTTTGTTGGAATCTCAAATATGAACAGATGATAGATCTGCATGAAGGTAGCAGAGTGCCTTTTGACAGGAATTTCAAGGAATTCCATTCTTTGCTGCATGGATATGTTATATGTAGGCTGAGCTATTTTTCTCCTTTGCACTGTGATGTTTCTGATATAGATACCTATTTTTTTCACTCCGGTTTGGTAGCATTCTAACTGCATGTGGGCAGGCCAGACTATCGTGGTGTACTTCAGCTCTGTTCAAGACTGGCTCTGTATCCTTGGGCAAATATCTCTCCCCTTGTCCCAGAAATAGCTATGGTGTTTTGTCCCTTGTTCCCCCTTTTCTCTGGGAATTTGGTTCTTCTGGGCAGTTGAAAGTTGATTCATCTCTAGTGTTTGCTTCTAAGGCTTTAGTCCAAAGTCTATTTTGTGAGTGTTTTAAGTGCATTTGTTTTAAAACTGGTACAGAGGGTTCTTGTGAGAATTGTCTCTGCATTTTTCAGAGCAAACTAAAACCCATGTCTCTGCTGATCCTGCAGAGCCCAGAGAGGCAACCCTAGTGTTGGGGGCCACGTGCAGCTGTTGCATCTGTCTGCCTTGAAGGGCTAACAGGATTCAGTTGAGTTCATTTAGCTTGGGTTTAAGTTATGTCTGAGAGACCTGAGGATGCGTGGTGGATGTACGAGAGTAGGAGTCACATTTCTGTTGTGCCCTGTCTCATGCAAGGTTAGGATCTAGACCTACAGACCAGAGAGAGCTTTTTCCTAAGTGCTTCTTACTCGGCTAAATAGGAAAATTTTTATACATTGTGAGGATTTTTTTGAGGTTGGGAAAGCCTTTTGCTTGAGCTGCCTTTGAAGATAACTGCATAAAGGAGACTGGGGCATATAAAGAAGCTGTAAAAGGCACAGCCACTACATGGAAAATGAGGACTTAACTTTGGAGTTGACAGGCTGAAAATTGCTGGGTTTTCCAAGTAGGACCATCTGTCTTCTTAAAAGAGAGTGTTGTACCCAAAGTTTTGCTCTGTGTACAAGATAAATATTTGCTATTGTTCTTCCACACTCTTAATCCTGTATTTACCAAATAAAAATAACTTGAGGTGAGGTTATGACTACTATGATCAAATAATTGTGGTGGTACAGCTGCCTTCCTCATACAGTAAGCCTGTCTGATCCATGCTTTGGAAGCACCCAGAGAACTCACATCTTGTACCTGTGATGCCCTGCAGCAATAACAGAGCCTTTAGTGGACACCTGCTCCCTCCAGCACTGCTCACTTAGGAATGTAAGCAGTGCCCATTTTCTAATTGTTTAATTGAAATAAGGTTGGTAGAATAATTCTTGGCTGAATAATGACAGGCACTTTCAAAGTCAGTTAACTCTTCACACTAAAAAAGAAAAATTGCACTAAAGTCTGTAATTTCAGAACTTTGGAAAGTCATTCTTAAATACATTTCTTACATACATTTGTCAGCTAATTCTTCTACCTAATGCTGGTGACAATAGTTACTTCATTTGATTGTGAAAACATGATTCCTTTTCAATTTAATTAACTAGATTTCAGTCAGTCTCACAGAAATCAGTTGCTGGTCTTGCAGTGAGAGAAGCTTGCTGACCAGGTTAATGGAGAGGATATGGAGATGATTACTTTTTTTTACCACTGAATTTATTAATCCCACTTTATAAACAAACAGCACATTTTTACGCACTAAAAAAGTCTTTAGCTGTCTAAATAAGGGAAATCCTGCCTGAAAAGGATGCAGAAATTAGAGCAAAGGTGAAATTTCCTTAAACATAAGTGTTTTTACCATGCATGTGTTTTGAAAGCACAGATACAGAAATAAAAAACACTGATAATTGTGTCTTCACCCAAGAAGTCAACACAGTGAGAAAGAGGACATAGGTATTTTTTTCTTCTTTTGCAGTATTCCAAATAAAGAAACTGCATCTTGTCAGGAGTGTGAGAAATACCAAGTACTGTAGGAACAGATGTTAAAGTACAGGTTAAGTTTCAGCCAAAGCTTTAGTTCTCTGCAGATTGCTCCCCACCTCTGTCCTATAATCAGTACTGGGCCCATGTGTTTCAGGAACAAGTGCCTGTAAGTGGGTCACATGAGGTTTGCACGTGTCTGAATCAGAGGTGGAGAGATCAAGACCACAAACAGAAGTTATCCAACACTGAGTTGAGTGGAATGGGTCTCTAGCTTGAACAGGGGAGAGTATAAGTTCAAGTTTCAGGTGACCTGAGTTGGCTAAATCAACAGTCACCACGGCTTTTAACTCTGTTCATATGGTCTGTGTGGTAATTTACTGCAGGTTGCTGCTTTAATTGTGTTATTCCAGGTGTGTTTCTAGATAACGAGCAGCAAATAATGGATGTCATCAGACAAGGATCTGTGGTTTGAAGGTCACCTCTTTAATGCCAGCATAGCAATAGCTGCTGTTGGAATACATTGTCAGGAAAATGTAATAGCTGTAGATAATGTTCAATGGGATGCATTTTTAGAGAGCTTGTCTAGACCTTTTCTGCAGCATGGTAGTAATACTACCTTGGGATATTGATGGTCTTCTAAAGATGGCAAACTGCAGCAGGAAGCAGATTCTCCTTGTGACTTTTCATTTTTTTTTCATGAAAAGTATTCTTTGCACTTGCCATTTCCAAATAGATTAGGTTTACTCTGGGTATTTTCATTTTTTGTCTAATTACAAAATAGTGAGAGGAAAAGGCTTTGCAGCCCTCTGTGGGCAGGCTATCTCCACATCTGTTTTCCCTATCTAGAGAGTTGGGACTATCTAATTAAGAGCAAAATAGTTTGAACAATAGGGATATTTTTAATTATATAGAAAAATTCAGGAGTGAAACATTTCCCCCCCTTCATTGTTTCGGGTTGGGGTTTTTTCCCAACATCAAAGGACAGCACCTGAAATCCAAATAATCTGCTATGTTTTCTCTGTGGGGCTTTGGAACTGAGTGATGATTTAGGTGGATCAGTAACTTCAGATCTCATTTGGCTGTAGCATGACTGATGTCAAAATGAGAATTTAAATTCTTCTGTAAGGAATGCTTTTCACATACATGTCAGAAGAAGTTGGCACATCCTCAGCTTTGAAATGGAAGTTTATTTATGAATTTGTCCAATGCAACTCAGTCAAATCTTCAGGTATTGCATAGGTTTAAATGTCAATTGCCCCTTTTTTCCCCCTTTTGTTAAACTTGCCATATTTTTTCCTCTACATTTGAAGTGAAGGAGGGAGATTCTGTTCTTGTTTATTTGTAAGAAATCTTTCAGTGAGAAGTGGAAATACGGTGTAGTTCTGGGTGAGTAATAGGTCATTACAGAGCAGAGAACAAAGCATACAGAAATAAAACCAAGGGAAGCTTTGTTGTTCAAAAAATGATTCAGACAAATCCCGCTTAGTTGGTTTTGATGTGTAGCAGAAAGAAGGGTGAGATGGTCAGAACAGAAAACTGGAAGACTCTCTGATGTCTGCAGCTCTCTCTCAGGCTGCTTTGCAAACTGCCTGCTCTGTCTTGAACCGCTTTGCTTTCTGCCTGCCATGACTGCTGAGAGGTTCTTCTGGTGGTTTTTCCTCTGATAGATATCTTCTGAAAATTTTGGGTTTGACCAGCTTAGTCTCTTGAATGTGTGCCAAGATTGTGCAGGTCTCTCAGTGTTTACAGCTGTGTATTCGGTTCAGAGGAATTTAGTGCTTTTTTGACAGTTTCTTGCTGGGACGTGTATTTTCCTGTCAGATGTTCTTCTGCCTTCGAGTTCTCTATATTCTAAATCATCACAGTTGTCCTTCTCCACATCTGTTTAAATTTAATTTATCTTCTTTGAAGAGAGTCTTAATCATACACAGTAAATGCTGAGTGAATGCCTGCTACAGTGGTGGGAATATTTTCTAATCTCCTCCTGAAATACTTCTATAATCATTTGCCATATTATTACACATGATAGTGTAAGACAGAAAACAGTTTCAGTGTGTGTGGTGAGACATGAAGGGTGGCTTCAGAATGTGATAGTCTTGCGTTTTCTCTTAGTAGCTTGGGTCATTTCAGAAGCAGGTACTTTTATTTATAAATAAGAGTTAGCCAGGAGGAGCAGTGGGTTTTGCTTCTCCCTTTTTTTTTTTTTGTTTTTGTTTTTTTTGTTTTTTTTTTTTTTGTTTTTGTTTTTTTTGTTTTTTTTTTTTTTGTTTTTGTTTTTTTTGTTTTTTTTTTTTTTGTTTTTGTTTTTTTTGTTTTTTTTTTTTTTGTTTTTGTTTTTTTTGTTTTTTTTTTTTTTGTTTTTGTTTTTTTTGTTTTTTTTTTTTTTGTTTTTGTTTTTTTTGTTTTTTTTTTTTTTGTTTTTGTTTTTTTTGTTTTATTTCCAGTTGAATGTTGCTGCTAGTATTTCTGTGGTCTGTATCAAGCTTTCAGGCACGAGTGGTTACAGCCATCATCATTAAGCATCTGTCTCCAGGTGCATTTTTGCCTGGGGGCAGCAGACACAGGCTGCTGCTCAAATGCCCAGAATCCCCTTTCAATGAGATGAACTCTTCAGTATGCAGCAACTGAACCGTGTCGTCTTACCTCATTTGCTTTAGAAATTATTAGCTTTTAGTCAACAGTTGCAATGAGTTAATATTTGACTAGTGACCATAAATTTTCAAGGCCCCTGGATAGAAACGTATGAGGACATAATTTCTGCCCAGAGGAATGATCAGAAAATCATGTGTCATAAATGGAAATGGTCATAACACACAGAAAGGGTCAAGTGAATGAAGGTTCCAGTGAGGCTGATGACCTGGAGATGACTCCTTTTTTACTGGGTTTTCTGAAACTTTCTCACTCTGCTTTGTTACTGGTGGATAGTTGGTTGTGTCTCTTCCAAAGCTGTGCCTGTGTGTTTCACAGCAGTGCAGCCAGCACCAGGAAGAGTTAGCTTTTATCAATCCTGAAAGAGGGATTTATTTTTCAGTTCCCTGTATCTTTGAGAGACAGTGGGGTGAAGAAGATGAGATTTGCCTAGATTTAGTGTTCGAGTGCTGTATAAAAGCAGGTGTCACTGGCCAAGCTGCTGTGCCTCCTTCATACCTTGCTGATGGGAATTGTGGTGATGGGCTTTGTTCTACCCAGTAAGCCAGTTCTGGACACAGGTAGATAAATGTGTCTAGCATTATTCCTATCGCATTATTTCCCTTACAGCAAAAAGTATTTACATCTAGGTTTTACAGACTGAACAGATGGTCTCTTTTTTGCCTTTTCCTTGTTTTGGAGGAAGTGTGCACTTTGGATGGGGTTTTGTGATTGTGACACTTGAAAAACTAGCAGCTGTGACACACTTTAGCATTAAATGAAATGCAGCATGAGGTTTCCCACAGATCCTCACTTGCCTGTTTTTCACTAAAATTGGAGATTAGCTTTTTGATGCTCCTGCAAAGTTTTATTTTCCATTAATCATGTGAGTCTCTGGATTGATAGACTTCTGACTGCATTAGGACTCCAGATTTAACCTTGCCCATGGAACTACACGTCCTTTTCCGCTGGTAATTTCTGTTAATGTGCTCTTTGATAGAGCAATGTTATTGCTAGTATCTGTGAGCCATATGTGTTATCAAGCATATCTTTATGATTCTCTGGACAAGGATTTGGTGACCATATGGTGTCAGTTTAATTAAAGTTTAAATATGGAAATAACAGTGGTCTGGAAGTGTGTAATGGAAGATCTTTTGTGTCCATTTCCATGCCAGTTCAGTAGTAGATGAAAGCTGCAGTTAAACAGCAGCTTCATCTAAGAGTGTGATAAATATCTAGCATTTTTGCTGTTGGACTGAACATAGAGGTGAAACCTTGAATCATGAGACTATTCTGGCCCCTTGGCTGCTGACCCCAAATTTTTCGTTATATATGAAACTACATGAAGATGGGTTATCTTTTTAAACAGCACTGCTGTTTCCAATTACATTCCCATAATGTAGACTTGTTTAGGATTTCTGGTATCTTTTATCATCATTAAATCCATTTACAAGATCTGAAAGAAGTAACATTATCCATGGAGTTACTCCAGTACTATTCATTCAATTCATATCCCCATCTTTATTGGAGGTTTTATAGCAGGGAAAATTATAAAAGGGCTTCTTAAAATATAAAGTTGTATACAAAGAGTACCAGGTCTTGTCTTCAAAGGAACTAAAGAATTTAATACAAAATTTATTTGCTGCTGTTAAGCTAAATTTGGTAGAAAACATTGTGTTTTAATACTGGTATATATATGGTTTGGCTTTTTCTTCTGTTTGAGGTGACTCTGTGTTGCTTATTTGGTGAGATGAGAACCTACCAAATAGCCATACCATAGCTGATTTTGTCCCGGTGTTCTCTGCCAGTTCAGATATGACACCTAATTTTTTTACCTATAATAGCTTCACTGGATTATGATGTGTTCCTGCCAGAGGCCATTCGGAAGCATGTCCGATCCCCGACTGTTAAACATTTTAACACTAACTCAGTTACTGTTGATAGAGTGGGAAAGTCTGTATTTACTAAATACAACCTTTGCTGCACGTCACCATCTCTACCCATGTGTGGGTAGAGAAAAAAATGAGCCCATTTTGATTGCTTTTCAGGCTGGTACGTATCCAACAGGGTCAGAGCCTCATTAACAAGAAGAACATGCAGCCACAGACCAAAGAGATTCAGAGAGTGTAACTAATGGCTGTGTGGGGATTGTAGGTCATATCTTCACAAGACACAGGGTGATGACAGTGGGTGATTTAATTCGAAACAATCGGCGCGCTTCGTCCTCGAGCTGCCACAGTGCCCCACTAACCTACGCGTGGGAATAACCTCTGCTTTGGGTATCAATAAAGGGTGCTGCCCTTTGGGATCCCGCAGGAGCGAGGGCTGGCAGCTGCCAGATGAGAGCATGCAGGGCAGTGAGGCTTCTCACTGCTGCAAGAAAGTAGGTCATGGCCAAAAGTAGCCTTGGCTGCCTTTGTCGGAGTGTGCCTGTGAGAGAGGAGTCAGCTGAGAAAAGAGCTTGCATGTATTGTGGGTTTGTTATTTTAGCCCTTCCTTGCTGTGGAGCAGCTGGCACTACGTGCCGTGAAATGCATCTGCTTTCCAGTATTCTTGTATAAAATATTTTTAGAAGTGAATATGCAGCTCTTATTTCTGTTTAGGGGAAGTGGTGCATGCTTGTGGCCTTTCATTTTCATTAAGAATTTAGAATTTTAATGACATCATATGTTTTTAATAAACATTTTTTCCTTGCTTTCTTCACTGTAGATTGGCTGAAACTGGATGGTAGGTGTGTGTTGGGGAAACTCGGGTTGAAATAGTTTTGAAATTAAGCTGTGTATGCAGTATTTGAGCTCTCTTATGCTTTATTAGTAATAAGAAATACATGAAAACAAGCACTTTAACTCATTTTAGGACTCATTCACTCCTGCTGTCTCTTCTTGTGAAGGCTGATGCCTGTTTGTGGCATAATGGTCATTTCCATGGCAACAAACTATGTGATGTTGCTTGGAAAACATTGAGTTTTGATGGAGAATAAATAAAAGCAAATTCACCCACATGCAAGATAACCTTGCATATGAAATTAAGAAGTTGAGAGTGGTAAAAAAAAAAAAAGACAGGTGTTCTGTATCATGTTCTTTCATAGTTTCTTGTGTGACATGTAGGTCTTTCAAAACTGGACCTACTGAAGTCCTGGCATGCGGGCTGGGCTCTCTCCTCTACTGTTGTCTGGTCTTGGCACTGAGCTGCCTTTGTGAGGCCATGGCAATTCTTAGCAGATCATTGCTTGGTTTTGCTCTTCTGATGCTCCAAAGTTTTCCTTTAACAAAACACTAAATTCCCCCTCTTGTCTTTCCATGCATTAGACATGTTAATCAGCTTCTCCAGATATTTTTGTGGTGTTGCCCTCATTGTTTTTCCCCCACATATTTTCTCATGTACAACTCTCAGTCTGTTTCCATCCCTTTTTTTCATAAATACATTGCACAAACAACATCCTTTATCAGTAGTGGGAAGTTCCCTCCTGATACAGCATGGGAGTGCTCGGGCACGAAGCTGTTGCCAGCTAAGCTGAAGTGCAGAGCTGCTCCAAAGGGCTGAGCTGACATGCCAAGGTCACTTCTTCAACACAAGCTTGACAGGAGGCCAGTCTGCAGCAATAAAAGTTAGGAATGTTGATACAGTACTTCAATATAGAGTTCTCCTCCTGGAAAAAGACTTCAGCAGTGCACGTATTTCAACTCCTATATGAAAATAATGTGTTTTCTTTTAATTTACTGTTGACATAAAAGACTGTTTAAGTGCTGGTCTCAGTGGGGAGCAGATGCCAGCATGAGCAGCTGATGCACCATGAGTAACTGATGCTGAAAACTAATGTCTTCCCATATTATAGAGAGATATGACCTGAAATACCATACTATTTTCCCTGGGTACGGAGTAAAAGTCCGAGGGCTTGGCAGCGCTTCTAACAATACATCACACGTTCTACCTTTAGAGTCAGTTTAGTCTGTCTTTTCCACTAAATTTCTGTCAAGGTATAAATCTGAATCTTAAATCATGCTCAACTGTTTCTTAGGGAAATGTTTCCATTTTTGTTTAAAGTTGATCTGTTCATATGTTTAAGGAACAGCACAGCTCTGCCAGAAGGATAATTTAAAGGCCTTTCTTCAAATTAGCAATGTTTCCAGTGGTTGTATTTCTAAAGAAGCTTTTTCTGGAACATAATTTTTGGACTATTGCACAACATGTGCACAGATGGATGCTGCTTTGTGTTAATAAGTTGTTTAGGTTGAACAGATCTGTCCAGGATCATATGTTCATTTTGGCAACTCTGCAGTTCCCCTACTATTTCTTTGACAATTTTGTTCTAGTTAGAAGATAAATAAATGAATAAAGCTCTGCATTCACTTAGTCCTTTCAGAAGATGCCATTGCCTTTGCTGTCATCAGCAGTGTGCAGATGTTGGGGTTTGGTTGTTGGTTTGTTGGGGGTTTTTTTGAGAATCCACTTAAAGAAAAACAGTAACACTCTCCTTCCATCGCCTAACTAAATATAACCTAACCTGGCCTCCTCCTTTCCTTCCAATCTTATTCCTATCAACCCTCATTACTCTCTTGCTAATAAATTAAAGAAATGAACCTGCCAGTCAGCTGAAAACAATTTGAGAAGTGTCTTCCTATAAACGAATGAGTCCATCTGTCATAGTACTCTCTGAACCACAAATACGAATTTTGATTAGGCAGAAAAAGCCCACTGACTTAGTTTCTCATAATTTTGTTGTTGCTCTTTGCTGTAATGATTGAAGCAGCAGTGTTGGCACTGCAGCTGGTAGATTGCCAGCCATAGCTGTTTATAAAAAGCTGTCTGGGTTATAAAAACCTCCCTAATCTGCTCAGGTGCCTGTTTTGAGAAGAGAACCAATTGTTTCTTTTGAAAGGCCTGTGCTATATGTGCTTTTAACCATCAATTTGGCAGTGAAATTATCTCTGACAGCTGATACAATCAAAGAGTTCGGTTGTGGGTTTTTTTTGTATCTGAGATCCTGACTCAGCCTTGCAGCTTTCTGAGCTGGACTTCGTCTCCAGCTGCGTGCCCCAGTCAGGTGTTACCTAGCTGTGCTGGTGGCGTGACCCCAGTGGTGGCACGTCCTGCCATGCCAGTGATGTGTCTGAATCACAGACTGACTCTGTGCAATGTCTGGCATATGTGACCCTGCCCTCTCATGCTATTGAAGGCTCGCTTATTTTGGGTGTGCTTGCAGCTTTTGTGTCTTAGGAAGGCTGTGGAGAGGGAGCAAGCAGCCTCATCGTTCAGAAGTGTTCGCCAGCCTAATAGCTCTTCTCTCCCTATGTTAGAAGATCCCTCTGGAGTGAGGGCAGCAGAAGAATGTCATAGACATTCTTATGATCCCAGTCAGGGTTATCTCGAGCTGTGCTGGTGGCGACCCCAGTGGGGGCACGCCCTGCCATGCCAGTGATGTGTCTGAATCACAGACTGACTCTGTGCAATGTCTGGCATATGTGACCCTGCCCTCTCATGCTATTGAAGGCTCGCTTATTTTGGGTGTGCTTGCAGCTTTTGTGTCTTAGGAAGGCTGTGGAGAGGGAGCAAGCAGCCTCATCGTTCAGAAGTGTTCGCCAGCCTAATAGCTCTTCTCTCCCTATGTTAGAAGATCCCTCTGGAGTGAGGGCAGCAGAAGAATGTCATAGACATTCTTATGATGAAGCATGAGAGAGCAGGAACTAGGTTAATTTGTGGTGTCCTCTCTGGAGTTAGAGAACGTTGCCCTCATTTTGTGCAGGACCTCCCGGCCTCGGCTGCATCGTGGTTCATTCTGCTGTGGAATTGTTACCTGGGGATTGGCTGGGCCAGGATCCCTCCTGGGATTCCCCTCATGTCCCCAGGTGCCTCTCTGGAGAGTTCGTGCCTCTGTTTCTCTTCATTATTGCTAGTTATCTCTTGTGGGTGCCACTACACATTTTCTGAAGCAAAAGAAAAACGACAGTTGTTTCAGAAAAAGTGGTGAGTTTGACTGCGGTGCTGATTTGTTTTGGCGGGATTTTCGGTATCAGGGAAGGCCCCCCGGGGCGGCTCCGGTGAGAAGCTGAGGAGCTGCCCCAGCTCCAAACCCAGCCAGGGAGCCATCAGAGGGACAACAGATGCGCCTCTGCCATTAACATATGAAAGAACCGATATAAAACCTGAGCAGAGCGAGTGGTTAGAAAGAAGCTGCCATTCAGAGAGACTTAGATAGGTTGGAGAGTTGGGTGGGGAGAAACATGATGAAATTCAACAAGGGGAAGTGCAGAGTTTTACATTTGGGGAAGAACACCATGTCCCAGTACAGGTTGGGGGCTGAACTGCTGGAGAGTAGTGTAGGTGAAAGAGACCTGGGGGTCCTGGTAGACAGGAGGATGACCATGAGCCAGCAATGTGCCCTTGTGGCCAAGAAGGCCAATGGCATCCTGGGGTGTATTAGAAAGGGTGTGGTTAGTAGGTCAAGAGAGGTTCTCCTCCCCCTCTATTCTGCATTGGTGAGGCCACATCTGGAGTATTGTGTCCAGTTCTGGGCCCCTCAGTTCAAAAAGGACAGGGAACTGCTCGAAAGAGTCCAGCGCAGAGCTACGAAGATGATGAAGGGAGTGGAACATCTCCCTTATGAGGAAAGGCTGAGGGAGCTGGGTCTCTTTAGCTTGGAGAAAAGGAGACTGAGGGGTGACCTCATCAATGTTTACAAATATGTAAGGGGTGAGTGTCAGGGGGATGGAGTTAGGCTTTTCTCAGTGATGACCAGTGATAGGACAAGGGGTAATGGGTGTAAATTGGAGCATAGGAGGTTCAAGGTGAATATCCGAAAAAATTTTTTTACTGTAAGAGTGACAGAGCACTGGAACAGACTGCCCAGGGAGGTTGTGGAGTCTCCCTCACTGGAGACATTCAAAACCCACCTGGATGAGTTCCTGTGTGATGTACTCTAGGTGACCCTGCTCTGGCAGGGGGGTTGGACTAGATGATCTCTCGAGGTCCCTTCCAGCCCCTAAGATTCTATGATTCTATGATTCTATGAAGAGCAGAGGCAGAGTGGTGGAGGTTGGGCTGTGTCCTCCTCATCCCAGAGTGTGTGAGGGGAGAACTGAGCGAGCGGCCACGGGGCTGGTTCTTTGCTGTCATGTTAGGCCCAAGCCTCGACAATTGCCAAAATGGTTTGCTGACTTCATGGCTCTCATCTGAGGTCCCTTCTGAATCATCACCTCAAATCAGCAGCAGTGATCTTTGCTTCTTAGATTTTCATGCAAACTCCCCTTTCAGTTTGTGCTAAGGTGGTCGTGCAACTTGTTGAGCTTATTCACTCTGGTTAGCATTGTACTGAGTCAGACTCCAGCACTGCACATAAAAATATCCCAGTTCTCAGGCTCGGGGAGCCTTGTTTTTGTCTGTGACTTAAATTCCCAGGGTTCTGATGTTTCAGACAACTTGTAATATATTAACACTAATGTTACAGTTTCCCTTTGTTTCAATGTTTGGATTCTGTTGTGATTATTTTTTTTAATGTTTCATTTTCTTCAGAAACTAGATGCCAAATCACTTATAAAGCTGAATTTTGCTAAGAACAGTGAAGGTAAGTGCAGTGATGTTCTGTGGGTTCTCTTTGTTTTCTTAATGAGTGCCTTAGTAAATGTTTGTCTTACTCGTGGTAAAGTTACCTAGTTTGTATTCTCTAAGATGCTTTTTATTTTTTGACTAGAATAACTGCTTCTTGTGAGTGACATGTTTACCTGTAAAGGTCCCTTACTGTTTTTCTTTACACTGGGGAGCTGTAAATTATTCAGCAATTTCACTTTACTATAGCTGCTACTGCAGTAAGGTACTGTTTGCTTTAAGGAAAAATTTCAGAAAAGACTAAATTTCTAGAATATATTATATTTTTTGTAACTTGCCTATGGCAATATTTGCTACTTGCTTGGTTTTGAGCAACTTTTTGTTGATAAAAATGCATCAGACTTAAATGAACACATGGGGTTTCATGAATAACAGTGCACAGGAAAACAACCTTAGGTTTTACTTCTGCAGAGTTAAAGATACAAAATCTGCCATCTAAGAGATGATGCTAGGAATAAAAGAGTGGAGATGAATTCATCTTTTACAAGGCAGATAATGATTTCTTTGAAATGAGTGGCAAGCATTAGGTGGGAATAAAATCCTGTAGTGTCTGTCTCCTTATCTCACCAAAGTCCATAGACTACAAGGTCTTTTCTCTAGCTGATGGCTTATTTCTTCTGCATTTTGTGTTCCATCTGTCTCAAGAACAAGGTGTTAAAAAATGGTCAATAGTCACTGTGGCCTAGATTTTTGAAAGATGCTGTGTTTCAAAAGCCTTTTCCTTGAAAAGGTGCGTGCTGTGTCCTTAACAGGTCAAGGGAGAATGCAACAATAGAAGAATAGTACAATGTTGCATTTCTGGCTAGCAGCAACATTTATTTTAATCTTAACATATAGACTGGTCGCTGAGTATGTAGCATCTTCTCTGTTCTCACCTGTTTGATAAAAAGGTCTTCAGATATTGCAGCTTCTTCTATTTAGGGATCCCTCCTTAGCTGAGTACCTTCTATCCAGATCAACAAGTGTGTTCCCTCAGCAGCTCTGCTTTTCCTTTAACTGCAAACATGGTGACTTGCTCTGTTTTATGCAGCTGGAGTGAGACCTCACATTTTACCAGCATGTTTCTGTATCCGTCAATCAGTTGGGCCATACCCTGATGCCACTTCCCAAAATCCCCTTCTGAACTTTCTCTCAGTGCCTTGTGGCAATAGCTTTCCTACAGCTCTGATGGCATTGATAAAAACAGTCCTCAGTTTTTACTTGCATCTGTGTGCTGAAGATCAGAGATCTTCCTCTGTCTGATCGGTTTTTGGTAAAAATGCTGCCTCTCCTGTCTTTGCAGTCACTGCGAGCAGTCTCTGCTCTGGTATTCCTG
>NW_009953217.1:5191755-5225810 GCF_000747805.2 Chaetura pelagica
TTCCTGCTGGTTTTGATTTTCAGATGGTAATAAGGAAAAAAGAATCAAATAATCCCAACCTGTTTCAAAAATTTCACCCAAACCCCCAGGTCTAACAAACTGATCAGGTGTGAATAACTGATGCTGAGTAATAAATGCTAAGATCATCCAGACATTTTTCTTTTTCCTCATGCATTGCCTTCCTTCAGTTTCCTTGTTGTTGACATGCTTAAGATTTATGCTGACCCTCCTGGGAAAATTCACAGCTTGATTAGAGCAGAAGCTGGGTTCCTTATTGAATAACGTGTTCAGATTTAATGGCATTCCTCTTGCCACATTTGAATACAAAATGCTTTCCTCTCTGAAAAGCACAACAACTGTTTTTTGTTGGAGGAAAGCTAAACTTTTATTCCTGGTAACAACACTGAAATTAGAGTAGTGGGGATGTTACAAGGTACAGGCTCATGGTATCAGTAGAGCTTTGATTGCAACAATAATAATTATCTTGTGGTATTTCATAGATAGGAAGGAAGTTGGTCAAAGTTCTGTGTTGAGGGATTGAAGGCAGTAGATTTAAAAACTTCATTTTAAAATTTCATTTTAAAAACTTCATTGCTTCATAATTCTCTGAAGTATTACCTTTTCTGTTTGGTGCCAAGGAATCAAAGTGTAGTTAAAGCATCATTAAATACGCACTGAAGTTACACTTAGAAATCAATGCAAATATCCTTCAAAGGGATAATAGAAATTAAGTATTTCAAAATAGTTGCATGGACTTCATGCCAAATTTAAATTTTTCCTCCTCCATCAGGTAAATACCACTGTCCAGTGCTGTTTACTGTATTCACCAATAACTCCCATATTGTGGCCATCAAGACAACTGGAAATGTGTTTGCCTATGAGGTAGGTTCTCTTTTGCATTTCATTATTAATATTTTATAATTGATGCATTTCATTCAATATCACAAAATGCTTTAGAAAGGTAGGTATGTTTTATTCTTGTTCTACAATGAGGAACATTAAAATACAATGAGATGAACTGACTTCACAAATTGCTGTCCAACTTTTGCCTCCCAAGTATAAACAACCCTAGAAAATATTTGAAAGATATTTTTGATACCTTTCCTATGTTAACCTGCATGCTCTGAATCTTGTAGGCTAAAATGAGTAGCTTTTATAAGCTCCTCAGTTGAATTCATTAAAATATTCTGTTCTTCTGACAAATCTTTCTGATACAGTCATCACCAAAACACAAATTACCTTACTTCTGTTTGTATCAGTGAATAAGAAAGGAGTATATTAACTGGAGCTGGGGAAAGAGCAGATAAAATACCTTAATGGACACTTGACTTGCATTTTTATTTGTGTTTTGTGAACATTTGTATGAACCCAGGTGGAATTTTAATTTACTTGTTTGCATAATCCTGATGGTAAAAGCAAGGTTTATTTATTTTTCAGTAGCCAATAAATCCTTCAAGTAATAGATCCATATAACACTTAAACATCTGCTTTTTGAAATCTGACTTGCAATTACTGAGAGAAGAACAAGCTGAAACCATTGCAATCAAGGAAAAGGCTGGATTAATCACATTTTGATGAAAATATTGTGGGTGTTAGTTGAGAATGAAGGGTGAAGTTGTTTTCTCTATCATTTGTAGTTTTAAGGTTTTATTAGTATCACATATTTACTAGTAAAATGTACACATTAGAAACCAATGTTTATTATCTGTGTCTTTGGCCTGGCTGTTAGGCAGTCGAGCAGCTGAACATAAAACCAAAGAGCTACAAGGATCTTTTGACAGATGAGCCCTTCACTCGGCAAGACATTGTGACACTGCAGGTAAACTTTTCTCTCTGCTAAGTGTCTTACAATACAGCTTTTTGCAGGGGATAAAAAGTTGCTGTGTACAGTGTTGTAGCAAGAATCCAGAGTAATTGAACAGAGAGACATTGTGTGTGAGTCTTGGAGGTGGGTAAAAGGGGAACTGCTGTATTTTGTTTGTTAACCAGATGAGCCACAAAAATGCCAGGTAACTTAGAGTTTGACAGATCTCTAGAGTCATTATGGTGTGCCTTGTAGATAAGCAGATTGTTTAACTTTGTAAATGGAAGGAGCAAATAAAACCTGTACTCAGAAAAAGCCAAGGATGCCGCATAAAAATGTGAGTTTTGACAATGAATTTGCTGTTGCTCGCTGTATCTAACTGAATATAAGGTCTTGTGTGTGATTGTAAGTTTTAGATACGAAACTACACATAAGATTTTGTGGGGTTTTTTTCAGTTAATCTTACCTGAAAAATTCCTGTGACACCTCTCATTTATTGTGAGACTTAACAGGAGTGCTTTGGGAAAAGACTGAGTACAGGAAAGGGAAAGATATGTCCGGAATCATCTTCAGCTCTAGACAGCCAACAGCACATGGTTGGTGCAATCAAAGGAAACATGTTTTAGAATGTAAAGTATAGAAACTTAGGAAGTTGACATGTGGCATTAAGGCTAAGTTATTTTTCCATCTTACTCTTTTGAAGATACCTAAAAGGTCAAAACTTCAGTAAAGCATTTTTAATAGAATGTTTATCTAAATGTAGAGTAAAATAAGCAGCAAACCAGAGGATTTTCTTCAAGCATTTGCCTAGAATGGTTTGCTTCTGAATAGATACCAGTGTTGATCTTTTACTGATTTTAACAGTATTAAAAAAGATTGTAAAATTCTGTTTACAGATGGAGTTTAGGATTAAAAGATCTAAAACTTTTGCTTAAAAGTAGGCAATTTTGAACTTGCATGATTTAAAAATTCAAGGATCCTTATTGGAATAATGAGTTATTATGCATCTCATAAACAGTTAATTGCCACTAACCAAGATTAATACAGTCTAGTTTGAATAGAATAATATTTTTCATTTATGTCTAAATTTAAATTATCCTTTCTGTGCAACTCCCCAGTGTTGAACAGCATGTTAATAAATATTCTATTTCTTTGGGCTTGTGGCTATTCAAGCTAATGCAACAAAGTAAAATATTTTTAATGCAGAGGAAGCACAAACCTTAGCTTGAAAGCTCCCAACAGAATGTTATTTGGATGTAACTGCGTGATTGCTAATGGATTTGGAATAGTAATAAAAGACAACGTGTGACTAAAAAATATTTTTAACAAGTAATTGAAACGTACAGTTGTTTAAAAATATTTTTATATGTTTTGTAGGTTTGGAATAGAATGTATGTGGTGAGTGTGTTACTGTTACACACTTAGCTATAGCAAAAAATGCTATAGTCCCCTAAATTTCAATGCAATTGCTGGCAATTACGTGTTCCCTATGTGGATTTTTATCAAAATTTTTCGTCATCATTCTATTCTTGACATGTTGGGTTTCTATCTTGCTTGGAGGAATATATCCATTAACAGAAACTCAGTAGACTGTGATAGTTGTCTAGTCACTAGTACAGTCATCCTGCCAGCTGCATGCAGCCATGCACTGCTTGTACCTCCCTCACCTCCATTTAGGGTGACACTTTTAATGCCTGAGTAGATTTGTTCCTCTTAATTAAAAAGCTTATTATGGATTGGTATTACTGAAGATCTGCAGTGTAGAATCTTGTGGCACACTCTTCTCAAATAAGTTTAGAAATTGGACTGGCCAAGATTTAGACCATCTGAATGTTCTGTTAAGCAGCTAAAGTTTGACCCTTCAACTAGTTAGATTTTTAATTTATTTGATTTTTATTAAACCAATGTCCAATAAATAGGCTAAAATGGCTTCAGAGTGTTGAATGCACCATTTAGTGCACTGCACAACATCCTTTGCATGCTTGAAGCATACCCTGATTTCTCCTATTCAAATGCTGCTTGCTTTATTGGTGCCAGAATGCAAGCTGAAGTGGTATTACTAGCCTAGCTATTAAAATTGCTTATGTATATGTGGTATAGGAGTTGGATGTTATTTTCTCATGTTTTCTTCATGTAAAATGTTAAAGAAAGAACAGTGTCTTCTTTATAAGCTGTCCAATTGACAAGACTGCAGGCAGCATGGTAGCTTCACACTGCCAAGCACTACCACCTGTGGCTTTGTTTCTCAGCCAGAGTTTGTGACTGCAATCTGTTGTGTTTCAATTTGTGGCTCTAGACCTCTATCCCAAATTCTGCTTCTCTTAAAAATCTTTCATTTCTGTGTTGAAATTTATCATTTTATTGCTTTTCCATTCCCTTGTGGAAATTGAGTGCTGTGGTATCTGAGAGAATTGGAATGGAGAATGAGTTGGTAACAAACAGTGACCCTGCTGTTTGGCAAGAAGGAAGATAAAGGAAGTTGCTGTAAAAAACATTCTTTGCTTTGCAAATAACAGCTGAATAGGACTGTCTGTAATAGCTGTGTTTATCAATAGAAAATAGCATTTCCAGAGGCTGACTCTGAATATCCTGGGAAGCAGATGGGGTACCTGTGTTTGGTAGTGAAAGACAAGATGATAAATGGAAAATTTGTATAATGTATGTTTACAGATTATTTGTTTCATCACACTTCTCCTTATTGATACATAAAAGGCAATCCTACAGCTGCTAGGGATGTTCTTTTACCAGAATAGCAGCTGACCTCAAACTAGACCTCTCTCTCCTAATGTATATAATGAAAAACAAAACAACAAAAAATTTGCTCATTCTGAAAGAGAGAGTTGCATAAAATTCTTTGTTCTGTTCTTGGTGCTAAACATTATTCAAACACGAATCACAATTCATCCTTGTTATCTTTTCTGGTGAGCACCATCTCAGCTGTTCAGTGTGATTACAGTGACAGTTATTTGTGTCCTATTGCTATTAAGTTTGCATGCTAAAAATGATGAATTCTTTTGGATCTGGAACTGAAGAAAGCAAAATCACAACTGTAGTTGTTAGTAAAGTTATCTTAAATCTATGATGTGCTTCTCTCTGTAAAGTGACACACAGTGCTTCCTGCACTTACATAGACAGGAATTGGTTTTTTTCCCCTGTTGACATGCAGATGTTCTGGGGTAGAGCATGGCAGTTTTTCATCAACATGTGGCAATATTATCCAGCAATATTATCCCCTCAGGGCAGGAGGTAAAGAATAATAATATATCCTGGTGTGCAGGATGCATTACCAAAATGGGAATGTACTTACTCAGGCAAAAGATGTAATGGAATCTGGTTTAAGACCTTGCTGATAACATCAGAAATACACATGATATTATTCCACGTTAAACCCTTCCTAGACACCAGCAGTCTTAGCGTAGCTGGATTTTTTATACTGTAGCTCTTTACTTCCAAGCTGAAATTTCCCCTTCTTAGCTGCAGGATCTTCCCACAAAGTCAAGTCAAGCTTTCCATCTTCTGCAGTGCAGGTGTTACTTTTTTCCAAGTTTATCTCTCCTTACAGTTTACGATTATATCAGGTAGTATTTTTCTCAGCTGTACTGCCTCATATCTGTTCTAAATGCAGTATTGCTGTTTCTCATAACTAAATCCACTTGTATCCTTTTACCTTGATTGATGATCTGCTCAGCCTAACTTAGCATCCCTTGCCTATGTGCTTCCAGCTGACAGACAGCTCAAGTACTTAAAGATTTATTAGTTATATTTAATGAGTAAAGGTATGATGTAAAGCACTTCAACATCTATGGGAACAGGGTATCTGTAATAGGAAGGCTGGTATTGTTGAAGTTTGTTTGCATCATTCTTGTCTCCCTTTTCTGCTTCTCATTCTGGTACACTGCTGGTCATCATTTCACTTCATGGTTGTTTTAATGTTAGGATTCCATACAGCTTTGGAAGAGGTTTGACATAATAAGGTTGCATTAGGCTCTGACCAATTCCTTCGAGTTCTATCTTTTACAGGTTTTCAGCTAGTTTTCAATCTAAATTACTATGTTGTTTAACCTAATATGAAGTAGTTATCCAAATAAATTTTGGGGGTGTGTAATTCAGTGTTAGATCACAGGGTCTGCTGTCCAGCTTTTAATCTTTGCAACAAAATCTAGTCAAAGCAGTCTAGTAGAAGTTATTATTAATTTGTGCTACTGTAAATTCCATGTGAGTTTCAATCTTATATTTTGCCAATTATTCTTTGTGGAATGATGTGGAACTTAATAGCAAGCACATAAATAAAACAGTGGGCAAACTGAAGCAAGTGTCTGGCCCAGCTTAAGATGCACAGAGAGAAACAGGGTAGGGTAGTGCCTTGCTGAACATGGTGGTGGACTCTGAGAGTCCTGTGGACTTCTTCCCATCAGAGCAAGTGTTCAAGGGTCTTGAGGAGGGCAGGTAAGAATGCTGTGATACCCTGCTTTCACATCCC
Organism: Chaetura pelagica; assembly: GCF_000747805.2. Lineage (NCBI taxonomy): Eukaryota > Metazoa > Chordata > Aves > Apodiformes > Apodidae > Chaetura > Chaetura pelagica. Next base: position 5,198,040 of record NW_009953217.1, read on the forward strand.
ATTAGGCAGGAAGTGTTTAGAGAAAATAAGAACAGTTTCCCCTTTTGCCCCCTGACAGTTCTTTATCCTCCATTGTGTGTTCATAAACCGGAAACCACAGTTTGCAAATTTGTGAAGCTACAGAGGATGTTAATCCTGGCCTTGGAAACTCTCAGAAGCTATTGCTGGGCTGTGTGCTGGCAGGGGACCTAATGAGAAGCGTGGCTCTGCTCAATGGCAGTGCTTGCAGGTAAAACAGAGGCAGGGGGGGGTCTGTTCCTCTTAGCTGGCAGAACTGCAGTAACCCCCCCAAGCCTGTTGTGCCAGTGGTCATAGTCACAATCCTCTGATAGTTGGGGGCCTTCCTGGGTAGATGCTTGTTACCAAATGCGTCTGCTTTGCACCACAGAAATAGAGGAGAGTCCCTGGGAGAAATAAACAGACCAAAAAAAAAAAGTCTGAGTGGAATGAGTAGCTTTACTGCTGTTAAAGGAAGAACAACGCTTATACTGTAATGCCCTTCCTTATGTCAGTTTTATTGTTTCTGTACAAGCTAATCAGCTGTGGGCAAGACATGGTTCCCAACAAGCTGTTAAACACCATTGGCATTTGTGGCAGGAAGCATAACTAATGAGCTAAGTTGGAGGTAGCTGAGCTGCACACTGTTAATTGATATTTTGCTCCTCAGCTATTTCTCATTTGCTCTGGGTGTGACAGAAGGTCAGAGCAGATTTTCTCTCAGCTGTGGGTGAAGGCCCTTGTGAGAGTGACTCCTGCACCAATACATGTGCAGAGTGGCTGGTGAAGAAGTGGCCTGTTGGGACATTGTCAGCGTATGAAGGTAACAGTCCTGAAGATAATTAGGGATGCAGCATGGCTGACTAAATAGTAAGAGAGGAATCAGGCCTCGACAGTCTGAAACTGCACTGGTTTTAACCTGCTCTTTAGGGGGGTTGTGTCTATGGTGCTTAAGATTGATGGAGTTTAAGCTGTTTCTCTAAATAGGTGAAACAGGAAAAATGATAAGGGGGAAAGAAGTGGAATAAAACTTTAGATTGTTTTCAGAGCTTAGCTTTCAGGAAAACATCAAATATTAATTTTTTTATAGTTGTGATAGTAGCAACTCTTTGAAGTCTGTATCTTTGTTAGTAATTTGCTAACTTTAGTTTATGGTTTGTAACCTTAATAAGAAAGACCCTGATAGTACTACCATGATAATTTGAATACGTATTATTAAACATGCTAAGACAAACAAAAGTAGGCTAATTTACTCTTCGTGATTAATCTTCCTTTCTGGTTTCTGTGTGTTTACACAGAATTAACTTCTTTAGGCCTTTGGGCTTTAAGCTGTAATCTGAACAGGGATGGGAGTCCAGCCTTTCTCTGATTAGGAGAGGCTGTTGGTTCATTAGAACTCAAGACTGACACCACTGCCTGTCCCTGTGGTGTCTTGGTCTGACTGCTGTGATTCTGTGCCTAGTAGTTGTCATGGATGAAAAGAGAGGAACTTGGCAGGCTAGTTATTAATGTTTAGACAGTTTTCTTCCCGAAGATAAGTCTAAAGAGCATGCATACTTTAAAAATTTACATAGACTTACATTAAAAAAAAAGTGCATCTTGTGTTATAGGGCTCATTACCATCAGTAAGGAAATTATTTCTGTCCTCTGTAGCAGAGGTTGGACTGTGTTTCTGCCCTTGGGGGTGGTATAAGTAAATGGTGTCATGTGTTTAAGTTAATATTCACTGCAGGACCATTGCATTTAGTATGCACATCTGCCTAATTCTAATCAAACTAATTCCAATCAGACTTCTCTTAAGATATCATGATGCTGCATTTGAGAGGGAGGAATCAGGAGGAACGCCTAGAAAAAATAATTGACTGATTGATTTCTGATTCTGGAGGGAACTGATCAAATTTCAACTTGAGGAACTCTATTAATATTAATACACAGATTATTTATTTTCCTTTTCTGAAAATGGTAAGTAATCTCACTTCCTTCACCTTTGGAGGTGGTACATTTATGTGCAAAGCAATGATTTCTGTCTGGGAAAGCTGCAGCTCATGAGTGTTTGGGAGGAGGCAACCTGTGTCTTCTGGAAACAGAGCCTTTTCTCCAGACTTTCTACATGCATCTTGTTGACTGTCAGAGGGCAAGGCTGAAACTACTTTATTCAGACATACATAAATATCTATGTGAGGTACTAAATAAAAAATACACCAGAATGCAGGTGTCAAGACGATACAAAAATGGTTGGAAAACAAATTTCCAGTTCCGTAGTACTTTTATTTAAAGATGATCTGTTTCTAATGCAAGATCTTAAAGATGAAATATCTTGTGGCTTTTGGTTGGGTTTTTTGACAGTCCATGTTGTGATGAAGATTTATCAGAGGGGAATAGTGGGTAGAAAACAAGAGAAAATTATTACATGGTGGTTGGGAATGGGGACAGCAGAAAGCCAGGAGGTCACCGTTAGGGTGCAAAATCACACAGCTTGATTTGAAAAATGTTTTAGTTTTACTACCAGCAGTAAAACTAAAAGTGCACTCTCTGGTGGAAGCATAACATTGCAGGGATGAACGAAAGGCATAATGAGATCATTTAATAAGTGATGGAGCTACCAGCTCTACTTGTATTAATAATTACTTTTAGCAGAGATGGAACAGTTGGAGTTTCTTACTGACAGCAGTGATCTGAGAAGCTTTGTTTAATTCATTTGGGATAATACTTTTCATGTCAGTGTCATGGTTCTTTGCATTATTTTTATCCTGAACTTGAAGCTATTGTGTAATATAAAGATATTTTGATATTTTAGATTTTCAGTTGTTTTGTGTAAGATAGAATTTCCAGAAATGACTGGGTGTCCTGGGCTGATGCTTTGACCTTTCAGTGCTGCAGAGGAGCTTGAGGAGAAAACCTTGCAGTCATTGTAAGAAGAGGATTAAGGACTGTTCAGTAATAGTATAATGTAACCTAGATCACCAGTAGGCATTCCTTGCCTCACTCACTCTAACAAAAGGACAAAGTTATGCAGAAAGTTGCCTAGAAAGTTTCAGTTATTGGACTGTGTATTTTTGCTGTTCTCCTTGAGTTTCCACTGTTAAAGATTTCACTATTAAAATAAAACAATCAACAATAAAACCAGTTCTGACTGCACAGACTTGCTCTGATGTTTATTTGTATTTTGAAATGCATTACAAAGTTAACAGAGCATGTCCAAATCATGCACTCTGTTATAAATAGAAGGAGGTAGCTGATGTAGATTTGTGTAGATCTTAAACCAAACCACAGAACTGTCGAAAGAATCAGGGGATTGCAGCTCTTCATTCTATTCTAGGGGAGGGTGGACTGAGCTTAATTCTGTTAGTAACTTCTGTAGGCAAAGTATGTGTAATAGTATGTTTGGGACCAAATTCCAGATCCCTAAAGAGCCTACTGTGAACTGATGCTGGTTGCAGTTGGTTGCTTTATAGTAGCCTTTTTTTTAGTTTCTGTGGTTTGGGGTGTATGGAAGTTATTCTGTCTCCCCTGATTCATTTATTATAGTCATGTCTGGCCTTCAGATTAACCTGGTGCCTGGAGTGGGTGTCTGCCAAACTCTCTGATAGTTGATTTTTTATTTGTTACTTTCAGGATCCAACAAACCTGGATAAGTTCAATGTCTCAAACTTCTTTCATGTTAAGAACAACATAAAAGTAATTGATCCAGGTAAGTATGAATTGTGGGTAGGCTGAGAGAACACAAACCCAAATATGCAAATTCTAACATTGACTTAATGAACTGACATTGTTTTCTGGCTGGACAGCCCTTAGTAGCTGGTGGCAAATCTTAAAGCTTCCTGGAAATGTGAATAACTTGTTGAAACTGCCCTTTCACATCAAAAGGTGTTAATAAACTTGGAAACAAAGACATGATTCTTTGAGAAGTCATTAACTGTCTCTGTTGAGTGCTCTGCAAACTTGGAAAGCTTTCTGTGTCCTCTAAGAGCAGGTAGATGAGAGAGGAGTGATTTGTCAGAAGGTCCATTGGCCATGTACGAGAACCAAGACAAGGAAACTTTTATCTTCTCATACCTGGGTTGTCTTATGCTTGCCTTTTAATTTTTTTCTTTAAGTAGTAGTTCTGCAAGTGAACATCTCTCTATTTACCTGCTGAAAACCAGTCGGTATTATCTCAGAGACAGAACATGTAATATCCAGCAAATAGTAGGTATACCAAGACAGAGAACAAGTGACATCTGTAAAAATAAAAAACTTAAATTAAATAAAAATCAAATTATACAGTCTGGAGTCTCCTGCCCCTAGTATCACATTAAAGAGCTGATCTTGGGATTTCTGCATCTCAGGCCTGGCTGTTCAATGAGGAGACAAAGGACAGAAGTCTGTATTCTACCCAACTCTATCTCGTCTTTATACTTCTATGAAAATTCTACAGGACTTCCGTGAGCTTAGATAATTTCTAGAGGTTTCAAGTGAATTTTTGCGGCAGTTGGTTTGAAGTTGTTTTTTACTTTTGTTACACTTCATCAAATTGTGATTTATTGTGCTACATTTCAAGTTATACTGTTGTTAGTGTTACGCATTTATATTTTTTTAATGTTTTTGCAGGAATAAAAACAGTTATTAGGCCTTATTAAAAAAAAAGTAGAAATAATATCTGGAAGATTTTTGTGTGACTAGATATGTAATAAAATGAAGGAGAACAAAAATAAAAGTTTTTCTTTTAACTGTGAATGATCTCACTTTGTCTTATCTAGATGAAGAAAAAGCAAAATTAGATCCATCTTACTACTTGAAAAATACAAATACAGAGACACGAGAGACTTTACTGGAGCTTTATAAGGAATTCAAAGGTGATGATATTCTAGCAGCTACTATGAAGGCTCCTGAAAAGAAGAAAGTGGATAAGCTGAATGCAGTAAGTTGGCTTAATTTGTAGTTTGGCACTGATTGACTTCTTTGCGAATGGTAATAGATGTTTTTCAGTTTAGAGGCCATATTGCAGTATGAACAAACACCCCTCCTTATATTTTCTATTACATGGGAATTTGTCACAAATGCAAATATGAGAATCATATTGGGATGCCTTAGAAAAACATTGTATGTGTCAGTGAGTTTCTTTTTGTTACATCATTGTAAATTAACCTAAACATTTTAGAAATGGAGCACAGTAAGAAGGAGGAATCTTTATGATGTGGTTATGATGTATATGTTGGCAGAAACTTTTTTCCCAGGTTGTATTCTCTCACTTTGAATTTGTTTATCATTGCTTCCTGCAGTTATTGGCAGAGAGAACACACCTTCTGGGCAGTGCAAGTGAATCACTCTTGGTGTGGGCAAATATATTAATCATCTGCAGCTGCTTCTTCATTTTATTTTTTTTCCACTGGAATGCAGGATTTTTAGTGAAGTATTTTAGAGGATGTTCTTCCAGGTGCACATTACTGTGTGTTCATGCCTGTCAAGAGAAGCAATCTGCATCTCGATTTCCCCCTCAAAGATTGTTTGAAATGGTCAAGACAAAGTATTCTTTCCTTTTGTGATTCTGGGATCTATCTCTTTGTGCTTTGATTGCACTTACATAAAAATGAATAACCAAACAGCATATGGCTTTTAATGAGGAGGCTTAGTGACAGATTAGGGAGGGTATGTGACCAAGGAGTAGGATCATGTTTGCTCCTTTTTTTAGGGCATCATAGTGTTCTAAGAAAACAAAAGATGGAGGGAGAAAAAAAGAAAGAGGTGAGAGACAACAATGAGCTCTACACATGTTGGAGGGTCAGATTATGAGCTAATGTGGATGGGTGTGCGTAACTCTAAACTTGCACAGGATGCAGTGTAACCTTGCGGACAGAGCATTGACCTGACTTGTATTCTTTACAGGGATTGCCTCAGAGCTGCTAAATGTGCCTTGGGGTTTATCAGATCTTTGTAATTTACTACAAAATCCATGTATGACGTTGACATTTCCTATCTGCAGGAGAATTGCAAAGCCCAAAATAGACACTAGGAACCATGGGACAGAGTCTCTGCACGCAGAAGGGCGCCGTGTGTGGGCAGGGGGTGGTTTGCTTTCCTCCTCAGTATCTTTGTGGTTCACTGGATTTTTCTTCTGCTTACTCAGCAACATTGGGGAATTTTACAGATGTCTTGCCAGCAGTACTCCTTTCATATCTGCACCTGTGGACATACAGATAAATCCTGATAATAAACATTTGCATAATGATGTTTTAAACTGTGTAGTGGAAGCAGTAAGCCCCTTCAGCACAGTGTATAGGCAGCCTCAACTGGAGTTTCAGAGCAAATGTTATGGGTAACAGAGAATTATCACTGCATTGTGTATTTGTTTTTTCTATAGGAGCCAAAACAGGAAGTCTGCCTTCAGAAGAATGGCACTTGCATGTTTCTAGGGTTTATATAGGATCTTTTGTAGATAAATTCTGAGATCTAATGTCTTTTTCTCTTTTTTTTCTCTGCAAACAGGCTCACTATTCCACTGGAGCAGTAAGTGCTTCCTTTACCTCCACTGCAATGGTGCCTGAAACCGTCCACGAAGCAGGTACCAGAAGTACCCAGCTACAAGCTGTTTATTTACTTTCCTGTTTTGAAGTGTGCTCCCTATGCATTTATGAGGACCAAAGGAATGCACAGATAATTGTTCAGTACTGATGCAATGGAAATGTATTCCCTGAGCAGAAATATTCTTACTTTCCAGTGAGCTCATTCTGAAAATGCAGGAACAGTTATGAATTCGCTCCAGCTTTGAATGGCAGTTCTTAGGTTGAACTGAAATAAATGAGGTATTTTCTATGCTCAGGGACCACAAAATGGAGTATCTAGTTATGTAAGTTAGGAATGAAGTATAATCTCTCCTCAAGCAGCATGCAAAATCTGTAGCACTTTTTTGGCCATGCCTGGTATTGGCTGGAATGACAGCAAATTTTGGGAAGGCAAATTTTTATTTACTGCTTTTCAAGGCTACACAAAAATGCATTTTAGTACCATAAATTTTTTCTTTCATTCTCCAACCTAAACAGAAAGGTACAGAATTTATTTAATTTGAATATTGATTTAATAGCAGAGTGATTAGCATTCCCAGTAGAAGACAAAGGTCTGGCTTTTGGCACTAAAATTTAGAAGTGTGTCACACACTTAGGCTGAGATTGAATACATTGCTAAAGTTGTTTTTACCAAGTTCAATTCATTTACTTGGTGGATTACAGTGATGTGCAGCTGAATCTCTGAGCATTGAAAATATCTCTCTAGCTGTACATTTTGACAAAATGGAAGGGGAAACATCCAGGATTCATCCTTTGGTTTGACTTTCCAGTAATGTCTCCAGTAACAGCTTCATTTGTTTTCAACTGGGTAGGTCCTCATATGTCAGCAATTTGTGGCTGACTGATGACTACCTGCTTGGCTTCCAAGTTTGACAAGAAACAATTTGGTTTCAAAGTAATGTTTGTGATTGGTAGACATTACTTGAAGATTATAGTTTGTAATATTGAATGCTTCTTTGACTTAAAAATACAGATGATATTGTTGGCTCTTGAGGAGTTGGTGGTTTCCTATAATGGAAAGTGTTTTGCACAGAGATTAATGTGGGGTTAGCATAGATGAATTGCAGACTACAATCCCTGAAGACCCAGTACGCCAGGGGAAGAGGTCAGAGAGCAGGATCTGGCCTTTTTGTTTACTGATGATTTCTAAAGATCAATGAGCTTCCAGAGAGCTAATTATTGTCTTTTGCTTTGATACAGCTGCAATTGAGGAAGATGTTGTGAGATACAAATACGTGAAGAAGAAGGGCTACGTGCGACTTCACACTAATAAAGGAGACCTAAACTTGGAGCTGCACTGTGATATGGTACTGTGTGCCCCATAACATGGATCTCTCTAGATAAGAAGCAGAATAGGAAACAGCAGTGGAAACATCCGAAGAAAGAAATAGCATGTAGCTATGAGAGATACAGATAAATACCTTTCTGGTGTGTTTTCATACATACACAAAACTCCATTGTAAAATGTATGTATTTTACTTTGCATATTATACTAATAGTTGTATGAATGTTCTCTGTGAGTAATCCCATACATTTTAGTGAACTACTTACTACATGTCAAGATACATGTTTAGACCTTCAAAGGGTCAGGATTATAGTGACCCAAATAATGACATGGAAGGTAGAAAGAAAAAAGAAGGAAGAGCACAGAGAAGAGATAGTAACCCAGGGTTACACAGCATATTACTGGCAGAACCAGGAAAAGAACCTCAGTGAATCTGGGCACAAGCTTGTCAGCCTGAGTACATGTAGCTTAGATCCCAAGAAACTGTTGGATTTGCTTCTAAATCCTGAGCTTTGCTGAACAAACATAAATGAAAGCCTTAGAATATGTTTTTTACTTCCTGCTGTCTCAGTTTTTAAGGTTCAAGTTTACAAACATCTTCCATTTGCCATTAAAAGGTAGACATTCATTTTAAAAAACAAGAGACTAGAGTTTTTTGTTGTCAATACAGTCTGATTCGGGGGGAAATCTTAAAATAATAAACATGGCAAGACTTGGGATAGATGGATGAATTATGGCAACACTGATGTCTCAGACGTCACAGCTTGCTAGTGTGCTGCCTTATTTATGTGTTCAACTACATCTATAAAAGGAAAGAAAGTTTTCCATGTAAGAAGCCCAAACCTTCCATTGTTTACTGAGACTTTGAGCTCAAGAGATAATAGGCCTGAAGGTAAATGTTTTAAGAAGTTGAAGGATGTGAACAGGGGTTTGGATGGCAGAACTTCTGCTTGTTATGACCCTCACAGAATTTATAGGCAGTGGTGCTGTCTAGGAGCTGGAGTGCCCTGTGTCTAACTGAGATGAACTGGGAGAATGTATCCTTTTTTGCCTGTAAGCAAACAGAACAAGCTTACTAGCTTTCCCTTTTCTTTCTTTGTTTCCTACAAGTAAGGAGCATGACACGTGTAACTGTCTTAAGCTGTGAAAGCAGTATGAGAATCTTCACAGCAGCATAGCGTGGTAGTAATTATGTAGGTCTCTGTCATCCCTACAGGTGTTTTCCATGCTCTTAAATGGTAACAGTGTGTAATAAGGCAAAAAGCAAAGGATGTTAGTACAGCAATATTTGGGGGAAGCAGCAGAATGAGCAGATTGCATTGATTCATTTGTTTTGCCATATGTTCTCAAACTGGCTCCTGGCTATTACAGGCTGACTGCAGCTATTCTTATCAGTGTGGGGTTTTTGGCCACATGTGTGACCAGTGTCACTCAGTGCTGAGGACCCAGGCTCAATTGCCCATTATAGACTTCCTGTATGATAGCCATTGCATTTCCTTTCTTCCAGATGAATTCCTATTCATCTCTCTTTCTCACACTCTGCTTCCTCACGTACACGTTGAAAGTGTGCACTGTTCTACACGACCAGACCTGTTTGAACACTGTCCTCCAGCCATCTGTTACTTTTGGGGTTTTTGTGTCAATTGAATCTGTGATTTAAGCAGACCTTTGGCACTGCAGAGGGGAAAAAGATATATATTTAGAATAAGTAGGAAAAAGTTGCTGATTTAAGGAGGTTTTCACAATATCCACTTTAGGCTGTAATCCTAGGTCTATTAAATCAGTTCTTCCGGGAGGTGTTTGTTTTTCTCCCTTTACTATATAAGGAGTTTGTGCTTCTAACTTTGGTTTTCCTGAATCACAGTGAAGTTAGGCACATAAGGTAGCTCAGTGTAGAAAGAGCAAACATCTTACAAACATACAGTACATATATAGGTTGCAAACACATACACGGATCAGCTACAATTGATCTATTGAGATTGCAGAGAAACACAGAAAATGGAAAATGCCGAAATCAAGCCTTACTGAACACATCCAGTTTGCTCTTCTTGTGAATATGCATGGTAATAGTTTTAATTAATCATATTCTGAGTTTTTCATCAGCGCTACTCTCCTATTCAGTACACAAGCTCAACCAGTTCTGGGAGCTGTTTACAACCATGTAGTGAAACGGTTTATATGCAGGATTTGATTTTCCTGCAGAAGTATAGAATGTGGGTAAGGTCCTTCAGTGTGGTCAGGGGGAACTGGACTGTATCATAATCCCAGCCACACTGCCTGGGTGTTTTGATGCCTGACTTTTCAGCCTTTGTGATTTTTATTTGTTTATTTGTTTGTTTGTTTGTTTTTGGGTGTAATTGGCATGGAGAGTACTTTGGCTTTTCAGAAAGTGGAGAAATAGATTTCAGCCCAAAGCACTGGATTGATAGACACTGTGATCATTAGCAGATTTGGGACGCTTGAATTCAACACACGGATACGTGCTGCTGAGGTGAATGAGACAGTATTAGGTTGTTATTGCTGTTTGAATTCAACCAGAAATGTGTGATTTGGGGAATTCATATTATTCATTCATTTAATTTTATCCTCTTAAGCAGTGCAACTGCAGGAGCAAGGATATGATTTATTAGCCATTTTACAGTGGTGCTTGGCTTCTCTTTTTAAAGACTGAAGGCTACCTGACTGGTTGTTGTCTTGACTTGACCACAGGCTCCTTTTTTTAATCACTGAGCGATATCCTGTACTCTTGTTATTATGGAAGCCACCCTAGCAGTGGTTGTATTTGCACAGTACTGCAAATCCAGGATTGTGAAATGCTTTAGGAAGCTTGAGGATGAAGTTGCTATATAAATATGACAAATGAATACCTGTGTCCGGAGGTAGGACTTGCAACATTCAAATTACTTTTTAAAATAGTCTTACGGGTTAGATTTCAGTATACACTTTGAGGTAAAGTCTTATTGCTGAAATAGGGAAGAGTGTATGTCTACTGAGTCTTTAATTGTATTTTCATGACTATAGGCCATTTAAGCAAAATATTCTTGCAGTTGTGTTCTCACTGCTTCTGAAGTCTACCCAATGTCCTCTTTGTCTTTGGTACCCACCTTGGGTTCTTACTCCCTCTCTCTTCATAGCTCTTCTGTCTCCTTTCTTTCCCTTGTTTTTTGTGAGCTATCTGGCAATATGGATTGTTTGGAGTTCAGTCTATATGTATGCATGGAAACTTTTGTTTAAAAACAAATGTAGGGATCTTCATACACTTTAAGGTGCCAATCAGTAAGATTGGTAGCGACAAGATTCTTCCTAGCACCAGAAACCTAATCAAGAAATGTTTTGTATTGATCCAGCAGAGGCACTCAGTTCTGTAGTGTGATTGAAGTAATCAGTTACTTTGTGACAGGATTCAGAAAGAGAGCATGAAATAGGGCTAGAATCCAGGTATTTTCTGTGTTTGAAATCACTTTTTCAGAGCACCAGAAAACTTCACTTAGGTTCCAGAAGGATGATGTGTGATATAAGTCATTGACCTGAGAAGAGGCAAAAAGGAGTTTGGAAGATAAGCTGGATTTTTTTTCCTACCTTTTGAATTTGTGCCTCAGATGAGCAAAAGTGCACTACTTTTCTCTCTCCACATTGTAGCAGAGTCCACAGTGCTCTTTGTTGCCATTTGTTTTTCTTCCAATCTCCTTATTCAGATACAGTATGTTCCTCCTGATGGGGACTAATTAGATGACCATTTGTTAGGGACATTTTCCAGGAAGTTGAGTTGAGCTGATCATAATCAATATTTGTTGTATACACTAATTGGAAACAACTTTACAAAAATTCTACTTGCCAAAAGTAGTTCTGGCAAGTACAGAAGATTTAACAGCATCCAACAAGTGTTATTCTTACAGCTCTAGTCTTAATGCATTGCCAGACAAATAAATTATGAAAAAATAACTGATGAAAGGCAAAGAATGTCACTGGATTTCTTGTACTTTCTTTACTGTGATTTTTCCAATTTCCTCAAGTTCTTGAAGGTGCTTTAATGAGGATGCTGCTGGGAACAATTGTCTATATCATCTGTGTATATTCTGCTGTATTAGCAACTACAGTGACAGAAGTTGTACTTCAGAAGTGGTGGAGTAGCCTCTTAAGGTAGAGTGAAGGCTTTAGCCTGTGAAAAAAGTCAGATTGACTTGAGTTTGGAAGTAAAAAAGCTGTGTGGTGTAATGGATAGAGCAGAGAACCATCAGCTGGTAAACGCTGCATTTGGTGCCTTTGCCATGGAATTGCTGCATGATGTGGCTATGTCATTTGGATACTGATTTTTTTTTTTTAATCAGTGGCATCCTATTTTTTATTCCACAGTGAGCAATAAATATGGATATAATTTTGAATTCCCAGGCAATAACATGTAGCATAGATGCCTCATTGCTGGAGTGCAGCTACACAAATAACCTAGACTGCCTGTTGGAATTAGCAGCCCTGCATAAGACTAGACAGAGTGACAAACTCCTAGTTTCTGCACGTGTGAAAAGGAATAAAAATTCCTGCTTTTGCCTCTAGGTTGCTTTGAGGCTTTCTTGTTTAGTGCTTGTATTTTTTATTGTCATTGTGCTATGGAATATATGTGTGTGTATATATATACATATACATTTAACGCTCCAGAAGACCTTACCAAAATTATGAACAGGAGGTTTGGTGCACTATCTCCCTTCTCTCCACTGTGAATTCTCCTCAAACAAGTGGTCACTGTAGTGTAATAACCTGGTGGTTAAACACATACCAAGAGCAGTAAAGGAATACTAATCCCTGACATGGCTGATTTTGTAAATTCTCCTGTCGCTCTCAGGTTTAATAGTTTAAGGTTTAAGGGCAAGTTGGCATAACAAAGAAAAATGTGAGATGGATTTCAAAGCTCTATTCAGCACTCTACAAATGCTTTTTGAGGTTTTAGGAACTGGCAAGCTCTGCGTAATGATGATGTCTTGGCATAACTATCTGAAGAAGCCATTATTCTACAAACACTGATGTTTTAATCTTTTGAGGCCTCTGACCTGTTAAATATGCCTGTGATCTATAAATGTGTAATCCAGCCCCTGGTCCTTGAAATCATCTCTGCTTTTGTGTGAGGAATGTTCTGAAGATCAGAAGCCTGTAAACTTCTTATCCATTTCCAGTAGGAAAGAGTTACTAAAAAAATCCTTTGACCTCCTGGCATGACAAGGTTCTCCAGTCTTCCTGAATCTCTCTTTTTGTTTCTGATTTAAGCATCTATTCTACTCAACTTTCTGTCAGTTTCACTGGCACTGTCTGCCAAATGACTGGCTGATGTTTTACCAGTGTCTTGTTCACTCAGTAATATGGTTGTAGAGATTAAGTACAGTGGCCTTGGCATGGTTTTTAAATGGCTTACTTTGTATTTTTTTCATCAAAATAGGTCATTGTAGAAAGAGCTGCAGCTTTCAACTTTGAAAAATCTTGTCAACAGAACCTAAAAACAAACAACACTGTCCTTTTCCAGTAGGAGAACAGCTGGATAAAAATGTTTATTTTTCCTGGTGTATTTTTATCTCAAGGCACTACATTAGGAGACAGATATATTGGTCTTTGTGTCTGGGAGTGTAATGGCTCTGTGCAGCCTCATTGATTAACAGATGGTTTGTCTTAAGTGACTAGAAGCTAATACTTAAAATGTTTTTAACTTTGGTGGTGTGACACCCATGCTTGAGCAAGCAAAAGCATTTTCATGTGAGGTGTTAGTGGGAGATGCTTTATATGGATGCTGCTGTTGTGTGCTTGTCCTCATTGCTGTTTCGCAGCAGTGAAGGGGCAGTGGCAGTCCCCAATGTCCCCTGCTGCCCAGACTTGAATGGGACATTCAGTGTGGGGTTCAGGAAGGTGCTCAGCCACCTTCCTGTGAAGCTCTCCCTGCCCTGCAGGACTTGCTGCCCTTGGCTGTCCCTGGAGCTTTCTGGCAGCCTTTGCCCTTGAGTCACTGGTGAGAAGGCACTTTGCACATTAGGACCTTTCTATCTGCTTCCCCAGCCCTCCTAAAAAGCTGGATTTGGGAATAGAATTGATTGTTATTGGATTGTGTTGTTTGTTTAGTGACATTTGGCGGTGCAGGCATCCCACACCAGCTGCATCTGCCACTTAGTGATCCCAAACCCAAGGATGGGGTGGGTGGTTTGGAGTTACACAGCTGCTGCTCTTCATCTTCCTCTGACACGTTTCTTGTTTGTACCTTGGCTCCTCTGATGAGAGCAGGGTGACCTTGGGAGGCTGACAGCTACCAGAGCTTCACTGTCTAGTGTGTACAGGTTGCATCTTCTGAAAAGTTGGAATTTATGTGCCAGCTGCAGACTGACAAAATGCCAGGGAGCCGCTCTGGGACCTGTGATACTCCACATTTTACAGCTCCTGGAGGTTACTCAAGCAGTTAAAGCTGTGCTGTCATTTAGGCTGGTGGTGCTATGTCATGCTGGTCAGCCCCATCCTCATCAGCACCCAGCCCTGCACCTCACTGTCTGACAAGCCCCTCAACCCTTGTGTCACTGACAAATATGAGAGGATTTTCTACCACTGCAGTAGAGAAAAGAGGAAAAGTAATGACTGTGGCTAAAGATGATGACTTTGCCTCTGGAGAGCTAGTAGTTAACATTGACAAATTAGCTGAGTGCATAAGATGCCTTGTTTAACTTGAGTTGTGCTCAGCTAAACTGATTGATTGTCCCTGTATTTGCAAAGAAGTGAAAAGTAAAACTGGAGTATGTAATTTTTTGTGTTGACATCTTGTCTAAACTGAGCATCTTGCTTAGACTTTGAAAAAGTTTTTGGTAGCATCATTAATGTCAGTACTGCTGAAGAAATGCCTTTGAAAAGTGAAATTTAGCAATCTGCTGGAATCTTTGCTAAATAGCTAATTAAATTATAGTGAGTTTCTTTGTAATGAGAATAGAATAATTCTGCTTCTTGTTCTAAACAAACTTTGAGGCTTTGAGGTAGAAAAATAGGCAAATGTTTGCTATCAAGTCAGCAATCTATTGCCCAAGGCATAGTTTGGTGATTCTGATGCTTTTTTAATATCAGTAAGAGTCTGGCCAAGTGTTTTACCCCGTAATGCTTTTAACCCTGGTGGTTTCATCTCTCCCAGCATGCTCTGACTGGAACTGTGCTCTTCTGATCACAGAACACAAATAGATCCAAATGTGTTTGCTCACTGTATGACCAGGTTGAGGAGAGTGTCCCTTACATGAACTGTGTTTTTTTTTAACTGAACCACCCGAGGCAGCTGTTGTTTGCCACCATAACCTGTCACCAGCTCAGCCCCTCTGGCACATAGGGGAACTGTTAGCAGGCAAGTGGAGCTGGCAGGGAGTTATGTCTGGGTCTAGAAAAAAATTTTCTCCAGCAGGAAATGTCTTGGGCTTCCTGCAGTGAAATTCTCCCCATGCTTTTGCAGCGGGCTTTGTGGGCTAAAGCAAAACAAAATCCACCTTGCATTTTAAAGGAGAGCTATGTTTAAAAAATTGCAGGCTTCATTTGAAGCTTTAGAAATTTCCATTCACTAGTTCATGCCTCTCAGTAGCAGGATTCTGGCATGTGTGTGATAAGATGAAGGATGTAGAATGCCATTTTAATTTGTGAGGAACGAGCTTTTCGTTATTTCAGATTATTTCTGCTTTGAAACATAGGGTTAATGAGCATATATCAAGGCTCTGTAGTTTAGTGCAACTACTACAGTTCATCCAATTTAGAGAGACAAAAAGAAAATAAAAGGGAAGTGGAATTAGCACAAGGAAATTATACAGATGTGTGAATGACAGCTTCTGAATGCTTAATGTGAAATTTCAAGGTTCATGCAGATCCTCAAGGGATGGAGCATTTTGAAATTATTAGCTCTTCACACTGTAAAGCCTTCCTACTTGCAGTCATGGCAACGACTCAGAAGCTCCTCTTTTTTCCCATCTCCTGTACCTTGGCAACAGGGGTGCCACAGGTTTTTAATCAACTTCTGGTTGGCTCTTCAGCTGCCCAATACAAATTCTGAGTTAAGGTAACTTTTGCAAAGGTAATGACCCATTTTAGCTGGTGAGAAAGGAGAGCTGCAAACTGAGAAATCAAATAGTGACCTGGCTTGGTCAGTCTTACCCCTCAGGTCTTGCGATGCAGCAAGAGAGAGAGATTAATTTTGCTTGGTTTGGACCCATCCTTGCTGGCAAAAAGGCAATTAAAATTGGCTCAGTTAATACTTGGAAGTGAAACAAGATAAAATCTGCATTTCTCCTAGAACTTTACAGGGTTTTGGTTTAGTTTGTGGTTGGTTTTTTTTCTGGTTTCTTTTGTTTTTCTAAATTGTATATTCCTTTCTTCAGTGTTTTTCCAGTATCTGTGATTTCACAATCAATCTCTTGGCACTGTAGTGTTTGCATGGTCATTTTTAGGAGCAATTTGCTTGTCTGGGTCTAGTAACGGGTAGATGGCTGTTGTTTCCATATAGAGTTACCTACTAAGTATGTAAGCTATGTGGAGACTTAATCATAATTAGAAAACTGTGAAGCTGTTGCCCCATTAAATATACATTGTGAGCCAAGCAAAGCATTTGTGTTATCTTCTGGGATAAGAATTCTTCTGGATTCCTGTCTCAAATGGTTTATTGAAATGTTACCACTTGTCTTGGGTGTGAATTTTCCACAGTTAAAAGACAGCTATCTGGCATCTACAAAATTATCAGGGAGCATAGTTGGAGCAGGAGACTCATTTTTTGTTATAAATAAGACTTTTTTTCTTGCTGATTGTCATTTGGAGAGACAGGTGTCTTTAAGTTGACATCATACAGCGACACTGCATTCAATTACATGATCCCAACTTCACTGAAGGAAAGGAGGATATCTCAGGCCTGTCCTACCACACTCTTCAGAGAGAAAAGCCTCTTACAATTTTTAAATTTGTCTATTTAAGACTATCACTGTACCCTTCTGAGAAGATATTTCTGTAGATAGACATAACCTTCTTTCCGTCTGTAAGAGGCTGCCCAAGGAGATGGTGGAGTCACCATCCCTGGAGGTAAAACCTGTAGATGTGGCACTTCAAGACATGCTCTAGTGAGCATGGTGGGTGGGTGGTATTGTGTTGTTTGTTTGGTGGTTTGGCTTTTTTTTTGTTTTGGGTGGACAGTTGGACTTGGATTATCATAGAAGTCTTTTCTAACTGTAATGATTCTGTGATTCTGAGGTATGTATGTCCAAGTGAGAGCCAGCAGATTAAAATAATTTAAATAATTTCTTGCTTAATGTAAAAGGAATAAAGAGGGCAAAGTTAGCTACTGCTGTTGAGATCAATTTGAGACAAGAACAGCCAGAAGTAAAAAGAGAGACTGGAGCCCCTTGTCAGTAATAAGGCAACAAGAAACCACCATTGCCTCCTGGACTTTTGCATTTCCAGATGCCTTGGCCATGCCCTTCTCCTTCAGAAGTGGCATTGAGGCAAGAGGTGTGGAGGAAGTTTCTGAAGAAGTAGACAGTTTTGCATTCCAAGACTACGAGTCTGACATCTTCCCAATATCTTACACTCAAATAACAAAGTCAGGTTTGTTTATATAGATTTCTCATCAGTCTTTGTAGTTGGAACAACAGCTTCAAAGACTGGGCCTTGTTTGTGTGGTCAATGCAGACTGTAACACTGTTACTGAAGATCTACACCTTCCCCATAAACCTGAAGCTTTTTTTCCTGCTTTGGACATGATGCTGCTTTTCAAAGCCCTTTAAATGTGCTTGGTAGGGTGAGATTTGGCAAGAACATTAACTGCTTTGAATAAATCAGATAATCTGAGCCAGATACTCTAGATCAACTGCATGACTGAACCTGGGGTATATTCCTGATTGAATGCAAACCTTTTTATTTGTGTCTACTAAAAAGCGCCATAAAAGGTAATGGTAATGTTGCTAAGGAACTGTTTACCTGCCAAATGTATCTGTATGATGCATGAGGTGACCATGGGAACCAATTTGATGGCAATTATTTAAAGCTAACCTTGCAGTGAAATGATTATTGCATGTATAGTAAGTATTTCTGCAGTTGCATTTGAAAAGCTTGTTGCTGGGAAAAGGTATAATAGTTAGAAGTCCATTTAGAGAGAAGGGTCAGCATAGATCCTACATAAAAAATAAATTACTAGAGCCAGGTTTTTTGATGTATATTTTACAAATAATGTTTTGAAAATAAATAGGAAATCTGTATTTGGGTTATCAACGTTGTGCAGATTTTAAATGGTTTAGTATGTATTCCTAGGGGACTCAGTCTTTTGCCTGATTTCATTTTTCTTTAAAAATTAATTACAGGTTGCTGTATTCCCCCCAGAGAACTTACTATGTCTTGCTCTCCAAAGAGTGCTTGGTTCTCATGAGATAAAGTGCCTTAGGCTGTAAGCTACTGATTCCATTTCTGATTCATAAAGGAATTTTTTAATCTTATTTTTATCCTTACTGACATTTTTCATGAGTGATAACTAATAGCACTACGTTAGGATCAGGGCTGTTATGATACTGTCTTATAAAGGAAGCATACTGCACAAATCATCCTTCAGGGACTGAATTTTACTTGGAAAGATTATGTACTAAGATTATTTTCAAGCATGTATGTCCAATTCAAAGAAAAATTTCAAATTTGCTATAAACATTGAGGCTGAGGGAGAACCTCCTATTGCTTCCAACAATTTTTATGGAATATATTTTCTTAGGAGTTGCCCTCAGGATGCTACCAAAATACGTGTTCTAGTGGCATTCTGCATAAACCTGTTACCATTACCATTTTAACCCAGTGATGAATTCCACAGGAAATCTGAGATAATAGCTGGTGTAAGGTGGCATTAGAATTTTCCAGTTATGGCCCAGCTGACAACTGTTATGTGTATCTGTGTAATTAAAAAGAAATAATTATATAGAATTCATAATGGCAGGTAGAGTTTGTTTGGATAATTAAAGAGACACTTCAGTGTCAATAAAGAGGAGTAAGAAAGATTGTGTTTCAGATGAGAAAACATAGAAAATTGAAGTTTTGGATGAATCAGCTTTGAAAAAAAAATTATTTCATCCCTAAATGATTGTAATTGGGCTTGCCTTATTTTTTTTTCTTTCAAGTCACTTCAGGTTGCATGTTTCATTCTCACTCTGTCTTCTCTGCAGCTCTCAGACCAAGAATGATATCATACCAATACAAAGTGAACCCAGGTCTTTCACAAACAGGCTTCAAGTCTCGTGTGTGTTCATTTACAGACATTGCGACTCATGCTGGGGCTTTACTTGCAAGCACATAAAACAAAAAGGGTATTTTCAAGGCCCCTAACAATTCAGATTAGTTAGATTTATTCTTTTGTGAAACTGAAATATATTTATGCACATAATCCACAGTGAGGCTGTAAAAGATACCCAGGTATAGAAAGCAGACTGTTGCTGAGCTTGTATTTGTACATGTGAAGAGAAAAGAATCCGTGCAGTTACAGTGGAAGGATAATTATGTATGAAGTTAAGTTTTTCAGAAGGATAATTATGTTTACAGTAAAGTTTTTCAGAAGGTATTGTTTGAGTGCCATGGCTCATAAACTCAAATAAAGAGTTTTATTTTGCATGGCAAAAGGAAATGAGAAGTTGGCAATATATTTAATATCTTTTTATATTTTAGATTTTTGAAAACAAGTTGTCATTTTTATTTTTCCTATGGTCCAGTGACTTGTGGGGTCAGTCCCATTTTTTATGTCCAAGTGGTGAAGAGCAGCAAATGTTTCTCTTCCAGTTAGCTTCAATGTGCACACTTTGAAATAGTGGAGCAGAGAAGTCAAGTTCTTTCTTGCCCTGGAAAATTTAACTTTTTTCAGTGCTAGAAGTCCCCCTTTGGAGCAGGATTTTCATGCACTGCTGGAACTAAGTCTCTGAGTTTATCTGCTTTCACCATCGTTGTCTGCTGGGAGCTTACATTATTTGACCTAGTGTTCAACACTTCTTTGTGCTAATTGGAGGGTCTGGGTTTAGTTTATTTAACACATTGGGTGTATCTCCTGTATTCTTTAAAAGACCATATATTATATCTTTTTTCTGTAGACAGATACCCATTTCTCTTCAGGAGTCCTGCATGACTGTTTATTTGCAAGGCACAAATGAAAAGTGATTCTTGTAAACAGTGCAGGGACCAATTTGATTACCTAAATGTATTGCTTAATTAAAACTTTTGTTTTTCTTTCAGACACCCCGAACATGTGAAAACTTTATAAAATTGTGCAAGAAGAACTATTATGATGGAACAATTTTTCACAGATCAATCCGTAATTTTGTGGTGAGTATCGAGCAAATCCTGTGTAAACCACAATATGTGATGTCCTCAAAATATTTATTTAGCTTACTTCAGTGTTAGTTTCTTCCATGCTTGAAAACTTGCAAAAGATGTCTACTAAATATCCCATCAGAACTATGATTGTCCTAACTTGTTAAATTGTAGTTACTAGTCTTAACAACTGTCTCTGACTAGTATTGTCACTTGGAGCATCGCTGCATTTAGTAGTGCTTTTGCTGGTGTTGCAGACAAAGCCTTTGAGAGTCACTGCCTTTGCAAGGTTCTTTTTATTTTCTCCAGGCTGTGGGTGGGTGGTTAATGAACAGAAGGGGGGCATATTTGGATAAGTAATACTGTGACCTGTTGAAATCCCATTCAGATGAAACCTCAGAAAGCAAATGAATTTGTTTCAGGCTGTGGTACTTGGATACTGTCAGATCATCCTTTCTTGAGTGCCCAGGCTTTCTTTGTGAAGGAGTTAAAGAGCACCTAGTGAACCAGAAAGTTGACTTTGGAAGTCAAAGCTCTTTATTTACATAGTCCAGGCAGTTTAGGATATTGTAGCTGTCCTGTAACTTCCTTTCAGAAGAATTAACAGTCTGATCCTGAAGGCAGAACACATCTTGCAGGGGATGTCACTGAATGTTACATTCCATCCTGTTATTCTAAAAAAAGGATTTTTTCTTTTGACAGCACTGTGTATCTCAGTTCATAGTTAAACTCACATTAAAATTGTGCTTATGTGCTCTTACTGTGAAACGAGTCATGTCACATTCCCTGTATTGGCACTAGAATATGGAGTATTATTGCTGTAGATCTGTGTTTATATGCAGTTACTAATTTTGTTGCTGAAAGATTGGTTTCACATGAGGATTTTCTGTACTGCAGATAAGTGGGGGAGATACTGGAAATACAGATTTGGATACTATAAATACAAATTCAGATACAGAAAATATGCCATATTCCCTTGTTTCTTGCCTTCCCATCATGTAGAGAACTAGTAGCAAAATGTAAAGACTTTCCAATTCCAAAACCAATGCATCATCAGTTAAAAAGCAAGTTATGACTCAGCACATAACAGAAAGATGATCTGCTTAACCCCTTTGAGGCTGTTTACTTTCTCTATTTACTCACAAGAGACCTTTTATTTTTACAAAAGTGTCATTCTGGTCTCAGGTAAGTAATGTAGGAGATGACAGCCAGCTGATAAAAGAAGCTTCAAATAAGTAGTAATTGTTTCCTTGTTCCTAACTTGTCAATATGTCACAACATAAAAGGAAAGAAATTGAGCAGAATTGGCTTTTATGGCTTGTATTTTATGCCTTTAATACAGATGTATTTGTAATGTATTGATTTAATTTTAATTCTGCAGATCCAAGGAGGTGATCCTACTGGAACAGGAACAGGTAAGGTTGAGTTTGAATTAAGTAAAGTGTTTTCACTTCATGTGCTGTGTTTCTACCTTTATTTGCAGACACCTTGTAGATTAAAATTCTCTAGACTATGATATATGGTACATCGTAAGTATTTTTACTTTAAAGCAGAGGTTTTATTGCTTTATTTTTGTAACCGTTTGAACTATGCTCAGGATTTCATCAAATATATTCTCAGTCTAAAACTTGGGCACTCTTCCATGTAGATTTCTTGGTGGGTCTTTACTTCTTTTTTCTTCAAGTGAAGAAATTAAATCTGTTATGATTTTACAGCTGGCCTTCATGGGCAAACAAAGGAAGAAACACATTCATGCAACATGGCTTTCAAATTCAGTGTTAACGAAATATTTGAGACCTGTTTAGGATTGTGAATGACCAGATACCATCTCCTTCTCCCAGCTAGTTGCCTTGTAAAGCCCAAACTGCTCTTTTTCCTGTCATTTCAGGGTAACTGTTCCCTTGGTGGGAAATTTGCATGACAGTTATATCAGAAAGGGTCAGGAGACATAGCAGCTGAAGGGTCCTCAGAGCATGCCCATCATAGTAGATAAGTTGTGTAATATCTCTACTTGTTGCTGTAGATTTGCTCATTTTCCACTGGTACTTTTTATCTACCCACTTGTAGGTGTCATCAGCCTCCTCAGCTCCTTGCCTGGTCCTGTGGGGTTCTGTGCATTTCTATTCTGGTTCATACATGTGACACTTACGTATGCAAGCATTATAGTCTTCTGTGTGTGCTCCCAGGTTATCCAAAACAGATGTCTTTGTAGTTGTTAAATACTTCAGCTCTATTTACTTTGTAAATAATGCTGGTGTGAGTTGCCGAACAGCTTTTCTTCTACTTCATGGGATAATCGACAGTTGCATACTCTTAAGATTTGAGACAAGTTAAAGGTTCCGCTTTTTGATGGCAGAAGCCCATTAACAAGATTTGAAAATTGACTTGGTGGTGCCATTCTTGTCTCTGTTTGAGCAAATGGCAGAAGTATCTTAAGTCAGCAGAGTTAGCAGTTGGCAGAGGGCTGGCAATGCAGCTGCAATTGGAGCTCAAGACTCAGTTCTGCTGCCAAAGCAAGTAGAAGCAAGTAAGGCCATAGGAGGAAGAAGCTCCTATGTACGTTATTTTAAAAAAAGGTGTCTGATGACCTCTAGTCTTTTCCATCTTGTTTTCCTCCTTGTCATTCTTAATTAAATAGGAATGTATGTCAGGCAAGGTATCTTGCTAACATCTGTCAGGACTATTAAAGTTCTAATGAAATGGACAGTGCACACTCAGATAGGAATGTTGCAGTTTTTTAGAGACTGTTTGCAGTTAATATAGCGTCCAAACAATGAAACTACCTTCTTTGCAACTGAATGTTTTTTGGGGTTTTTTTTTAAGGTGGCTGGATTTTAGATATCCTTATTTCATCATTTATACGATAATCATACGATGATCATACGATAATTTCACAAGAAAATGTTGTAAATGGACAGCCTGGTGGGCTGCTAGATTTGTCTTACCTGTCCTGTCTTACCTGAACTGTCATACCTGTCCTGTGAGTTTACTACTGAAATGAAGCCACTTCGACAGTTCATGGATTGCAAGGAGTAATTCTCCAGTTTCAGTTGGAGTCTCTTGTATGAAGACTTCAGAAAAAAGAACATTATTTGTTTCCTCTTCCATGTAGAAACTTCTGCTTTAACTAAAATTTTCTGGCTAAGAGATTTGGGATTTTTTGTTTGTTTGTTGTATAAAAAAAAACAACAAACAAGCAACTTCTCCAAACTCATATATGAAAGGTGCATTAAGCCTGTATATATTTTTGTTTTGTTACATTTATTTTAATTATTCCTGTTCATCAGCTCAGGAACTAGAACAGACTTGTTCAAGTATCTTCCCACCATTTGGTTTCTGCCATCTGACATTCATCCTGTGGTCAGCAACAGGTGTCAGGTTTATGGTTGCAACACCCAAATGCTTCAATGATCACCCATTCCATTGCTAGCTAAGCCCAGGAGTGTTTGGCTTCTGGGTGGATTTGATCACATTCAGTGCAAGATGACATAAGGTTACATGTCATATGTGCATCAACTGCAGCTGTGCTCTCAGCTCACCTAGCTAATTGCTTGTGTTTTGGAAACATTTCACAGCTGTAAAAAGCTGAGCTGGTTGTCACTCACTGCCCACTTTCCATGGCTACACCAGCTGAACAATCCTGTCTATAAGCAGTGCTGATCCCAATTTATTTTTTGTTGTGCAGTACCCCAGTGTGTCCTTTTTTGGTCTCATTAGGTTGTCATAAAAGTAACTGTGAGCCAGCAAACGTGTGAGGGACAACTGATTGCTGATACTGAGCAGCTAACCTTGAGGTGGAAGAGAATGGAAATTAGCATTATGGCATCTAGAAGTTGAGATACCACACTGGGAAGAGTGGGCAATAGAGCTTTACCTTAGCTTAGCTGGCTGACCTACCTTAGCTGGTAGATAAAGTTCTGCAAGGTTGACAGTGATTTAGAGGACCAGATTAATTTTCTACAGCCTTCAACTTAATGTTTCGTAAGACTACAGGGAGAAATATTATTGTGCTGCAGCAGCTTATTTATTTTGTAACAAAATAACCACCCATAGAGGCAGCATTCAGAGCAATAAGTTGAGTCATGGTCATTCTTTGTAATGAATAATTATTTGAAAATTAATTTTAGATTTGTGAGGTATCTCTTTTCCTGCTGTTCATAACAACTAAGTAGTTGAACATTGTGAGTAATTCTAACTCATGCTAGTGCAAGTGGAGCAGCTGCTCTGTATTTCCAGTGTTCCAAATAGTAGAAGAAAATTTGCATGTAGGAAAAATAAGTTTGATATCCAAACCCCTTTTTATAAAAAAAAGGAAAACTAAATGCAAAGCATTACATTTTCCCAATGGCATGGGCATTTTTTAGCATCTCCTGCTTGCAATTCTGTTGAAAGGTCTCATGAATTGACTTGTATGTGCCTTATGAGTCCAGGAGGGCACAAAGGAGGCACAGCTGTAAAAGTCCAAGATAAAATACCACTGGTAGATGGAAATTGCATTTTGGTTTGCAACAAGCAGAGCTCCTCTGAACTGTCAGTAGCAAAAGATTGTGGACAGACTTGGTCAGTTCTGCTGTGCCATTTCCTAACAAGGCAAGTTCCTAAAATGTAACCAGTTTTAGAGCCCCTTTTCTTGCATGATTGAAGCTTAGGAAAGAACAAGAGCGAGGCTTTTTCACTAGCAATATATTCCTTTTACAGTGCAGCCCCTCTGAAAATCCAACCTCTGGTATGTGGGGTTAAAAATACCACGTCCTCTTATCTGAAAAAGGAGAAACACTTATTGGCTGAGCTTAGACTTTCATATTTGCAAAATGATTCAAGAATCTCACTTGGAAAGCTCTGTAGAAGTGTCAGATGTTATTATGTACCTCGTTTTTCCAAATGACAAGAAAATTACAGAAAGCAAGGCATCATTTTTGTGAATCAGAGCCCTCCCACTCCCTTACCACTGCTTAGCAATTTTTATGCCAGAAAAAGGAAGGATTTATTTAAAATCACAACTGTCATGAATTAAGATTCCCAGCCCACACCTGGCTTTAGGAATGCTACATTTCTGAAGCTTTAGGTGCATCTCTCAGCTCCTTGCAAGAAAGTTGTACAACTTCTGCAATTTTATCCAAAAAATTACTTTCTGAAAAAAACGGAAGGAACAAAGACTACCAAAGAGTAAGCTGTTCTAGCTCAAAAGACAATCTCAAAACGTGGCTCTTTTCTGTAGAGTTGCTCATGTGTGACTGCTTCAGATGTCATTGTAGATCTATTTGCCTTTTCACTATCAGCACAAGATGCAGATATGAGACTGAGTAACTAACCATGCTTCAGTTATAAGCTAAATATATCTTGCCACTCTGGATAGCCATGGCAGTGATGAATACAGGCTGCTTTTTTTCTGTGAGCTGTGTGGTCTGTTTGGCTTCATCTCTGTGTGAGATTAGGTAAACACCTCCTTAATTTGAGAGAATTTTTCTCTTTTATTAAAAATGTGGGGAAGTGGCTCCCAGCTGCCTTCAGCTTTGAATCTTGAGCATCTTGGTAGGCATCTGATTTTTATTTTACAGAATTGCACACAACCTCCTTCCAGCTCCTGGAGGCTCTGATGTTGCACAGGATAGATGCTGCTGTTAGAAGGTGGCCAGTGTATTTCTGTGGCTGATCCCAGGGACTTTTCCAGCTTTGTGCTAACAGGGAGACCCACATGAGCAGGGTTAGAAGTGCTGTACTCTTTTGCACTCCCAGCACCCATGACTGCAGCCATGTGAACCCCTCTGATTTTTAGCACAGAAACCCCCCAAATTTTTTTCCAGCACTTTTTGTAATAGGATCTCAGGAACATTTGCAAGTCCAGTAGGCACACAGCTCCATTGGGACAGAAGATAATCTTATCAGGGAGTAAGCTGAGAGAAAGGTGAAGTGACAGGCAGAGCTGCCCAATGTGACTCTTAATGCCCAGAGTCAAGTCTTGTTTTCCATGGGCTTTGCTTGTAGGCTGGTATGTCAGCTTTGGGGTGAGATTTTTGCATCATTGTGATTCCATATATAGTCAGGAGTGATTTGTGTGTGCTCAGAGGAATATTTGGGGTATTTTAAGGAGGAGCCTCCTTTCTTTTTGGCATGTACTGGGAGTGTAACATGAGGCATAGAGACAGTGCAACAGTCCCACAACCTCTACATCCATTCTGCTTTGAGAAAATGAGGAAGATGGCACAGCCACACCTCCCAACTGTATGACACCTCCCAACTGTATGAGGAATGAACACAGTAAAATCTGCTAGATACTTATGAATGCTTTGTAATTATTAGTGGTTGGTTTGGAGTCCATTAATTTACATTGAGCTCTACCATAGAAAGTAAAATGTAAGGATCAAAAATCCCTGTTCCAGACCCCCCTGACTGAGCATTAGGCACAGTGCTGCTATGGCAGTAGACTAACAATGAAATCTGTACTGAATCTTCAGAGAGAAAGTATTCTGGGTTTCAATAATATATATATATACATTTAACATTTCAAAATATATATATACATTTAACTCTCCATCTTCTGGCTTGTTTTGTCTGGTCCCGCTTCAAGCAGCAGATACTTGAAGCCTGGAACATTTTCAGAGGTTAGCAGGATTTTGACAAACAGCACACTGAGGCTATGTTTAATTTGAGAATACACGTGGGTTTGCTATTTTATTTTAAAATATATTCTTACATGTAATTTATTTTTTTCTTTAAAAAAACAACAAGGCCCAAACCACTCCTGTGCTACTGTCTCACTGCTGTTGCAGCGTCTCCACCACCCCTCGCCAGCCTGGGCTGCCAGGCTTCCACAAACACTTCAGCTATGTCCTTTATAGGACGTCTGGCCTTTTGGGCAAATGCTGCACAGGGCATTCTCTGTTCATGCCTGCAGCTCCCAGGCAGACAGAATTAGCCTTGGAAACAGCTGTAGGGCAGACAAAGAGGGAGGCAGGGACTGGTTCTCATGCTGTAACTATCTACTAAAATATTAGCCTTTATTTCCAGAGAACTGGAATGATCCAAAGTTAGCCTTCATATGAGATTAATTGTGACCTACAGTGTGTCATCTGCAGTAAAATCATACAAAAATAAATATTCCAAAACCTAAAGATGGCTCATTGCTCCTGTCTGCAAGCTCTTGGTCTGGTTGCTTGTTGTGCCAGACAGGGAGAGTCTCTCTGTCATTCACAGTGTTTCTTTTTCCGTTTGAATTATTTTTCTGACCAGTGAAGGCTTCAGGGTTGATTTCTCCCTCTTTCAGCAGCTTGGCAACATTGTAATTCCAGCATCAGCTGAAAGCATATGAAGGGTGTAACAGACTCAGATTTTGCCCACTTGCTGCTACATACCATCTCAGTGGAACATGTTCATGTTTGCATATTAACTGAAAATTTCTAGGTGAGAAACACTTCTTTAGGTTAAGACTCATATTAAGTGCATCTGCTTCATAAATAATTACGAGTTCCTTCAGAGGTCCTTTGAAGAAAATTATGTGTTTCTCTAAGGGAAGTCCAAGTGAAGTTCATTACTCTGGCCTTGGCCAAGAACAGGGCCAGAAGTGATGGCACTGCAGCAGGGTGGTGGTCTGGGCAGAGAGCCTGTCCTCAAAGCTGCCCCATCAGGCCAGATCAAAGTGCAAAG